>NC_041220.1:149311591-149366795 GCF_002837175.3 Physeter macrocephalus | reverse complement strand
GGATCCCGCATGCCGCGGAGCGGCTGGGCCCGTGAGCCATGGCCGCTGAGCCTGCGCGTCCGGAGCCTGTGCTCTGCCACGGGAGAGGCCACAGCAGTGAGAGGCCCGCATACTGCAAAAAAAAAAAAAAAAAAAAAAAAAAGAGATTCATGCAAACAGTATTCCTCCCTATACATTGCTAGAAATATCAAATGTGAATTGAATCTATGTATACCTTTCTGAATTCGTTTGGTATAAAAATGTTTAGATTAATTATAATAGTCATAGAAGCTAGAGAAAAATTAATGTGTTTTCATTTTGCACTTTTACATGATTTCATGCAAGCCAGTATTGTGATTTATTTTAGGACCTGGGTTGCTCACTTATTCTTTTCAAACTGAAGACTGTGCCTATTTAGAATTCTACAGGCTGCATCTAGAATTTCAAAAATTCATAAAAGTAGAATTTCAAGTGATACCATTTTCAACCACTTATGTGAGAAGATGCGTTTTGTATGGTTTAATGATCACTTTGCAATTCAGGGAAACTTTTTCAATTTTTAGGTTTACTTTCCACTTTATCTGTTAAAAGTTCTGCAATATGAGACCCTGAGAGACCAAAGTTATGCTACCATATAACTTTTGCGGGAACTTTGCCCCCAGTGACCCATCCTGGCTTTTCTGGCTAAACACAAATTATCCAACCAAACTTAGATAAACCACAGCTCCACGAGTGCAGCCTCTATTTCCTTAAGGGGGGCCCCAAACAGCCATAGCTTCTCCTACCTTCTTAGAATTTGATCAGTGAAGAGTAATCAGAAGAAATTCCTCCATCAGTCCTATACTATGCTCAAGCACCTCACTCAACGGAAACGTCACCACACTGCTCTTCTCCTGTTGAAATATTTTCATCAAGGCTTGCACTAGTGACTTTTACTGGATTTCTCCTTCCACAGTTATAATAAAATTTGTCCTTCCCATGTGCAAACATCTAGATGTCTCCAAAAAGTCAACCTTTCCAGGTGTCTTAACCCAAAGAGTAGTGTTCCATGGCTGGTATCTTGAAACCCAAGTTGTATGGGAAAGGATGCAGTCTCTCATGTTACATGAGTGTATTTAAATATTCACTAAAATTAAATGCAGTTTACACAAATGATTTAACAAACAGTTAGAAACAGTCCCCTTTGCTCCAGGAAGAAACTAGAAGCCAGAATCTCTGGAAAATTCTCTCATATCCATGAGTACACTGTCACAAAAAATCAGTATTTTTCTAGCAATCTCCAGGTCCGTCCCCACGTATCATTTTCCGAAATGGTCTCTTGATACACACGTGATCCGTTTGCTGTGAGCGTCTCCTCTGAGTGAGATCTGTATTTGCCAGCATGGTCCAGGGTGTTTCAGAGCTCCTTATAGATTGGAAGCAATGCACATTTTCAGGTGTAAAGAGTAAGGAAAAGTGGCAACTTACTAACTGGTACCTACTTTGGATAAGAAAACTGTAGGGTCTTCAGGAAAAGAAACAACCACTTCATCAGCTTCAGAGAAGGGGTGTCATTTGCTGACTCAGAGGAGTTTGGGGGTGTCCAGAGTCCTCTGATCCCACCTAAAGGCCCACAACCCAGTGCTAAATCCTGGTATTTTCTAATGTATGGGACAATGTTCGTCAAAGATGTGTGATGCTGCGATGTCAATCCAGATTCCATTTCAGTAAGCTTCAGCCTCAAGTCTTCTTGGTTTTGTCCTAAATCAGCCTGTGTCTTCAATAGAAGAGTGATTCTTTGGAAGTAGGTGCCCCCTTCCTCTCACCATGCCTTGAGATAAGACTTAAACTTTGACCTCAGTTGTCACTCATTAGCTCTGTCATGCAGTCCAATCAGTCTGTCCATCTTGCTGTCTTTCCCACCAAAGAGTCCACCAAAGCAGTCATGTGGTCTTGACTTCAATCCATATTTCATATTATGGGTTTCCAGTGTCCCGTGCTGTTTTGGTAGAGATATGCCTACTGCCTTGAAATGTGTCTGGGGTGATAAACCATCCCATACTCGCCTTTCTCTGACGGGCTCCTACCTTCGACCTCTATGGGTACTAATGCTTGCATTGGTCAGCATTCAACAGCAGAGGAAAGAATGCATGTTGTCCAAAAGTGATTTCACGAGAGCATTTAATGGCTTAAATAATCATCAGGAGAGCTGAAGAAATGGATCATTGATCTCCCAGGGATGATCCCCAAATTACTTGATAGATGAGGGTTACCAATGAAGCTTATATTCCTTCTGTTGTCAAGAATCTGCCTGCTACACTTTACACGATGCTGGGTTCAAATCATACCACATCTGCTATGATCTGAATCAGTACAATTGATGCCTCACACCTGCCTCTCTTATCACCTGTGTCAGCTCTGGTTTCATAACTCATGCAAGTGCATTGAACTGAAAGAACTTAAAAAGTTGACACCTGCATGGAAGATTGTCTAGAAAAATGCAGATGTAGCTTTCTGGTCTTTCCTTCAGGAAGGGAAACTGGAAAAAGATAAGTGTTTTGAGGGGCAACCCACATTTTCAGCCACAGGTGGTGGTTCTTTTTACTTTATTTTATTTTATTTTTGGCTGCTTGGGATCTTCGTTGCTGTGCGCAGGCTTTCTCTACTTGCGGCGAGCCGGAGCTACTCTTCGTTGTGGTGCGCGGGCTTCTCATTGCGGTGGCTTCTCTTGTTGCGGAGCATGGGCTTTAGGCACACGGGCTTCAGCAGTTGTGGCACTTGGGCTTAGTAGTTGTGGCTTGCAGGCTCTAGAGCTCAGGTTCAGTAGTTGTGGCGCATGAGGCTTTGTTGCTCTGCGGCATGTGGGATCTTCCCGGACCAGGGCTCGAACCTGCATCCTCTAGCATTGGCAGGCGGACTCTTAACCACTGCACCACCAGGGAATCCCCTTTTTGTTTGTTAACGTGTCTATTTAATCTCTGCAGAATCCAGCTGCTTGTGAAAAGCGACAGTGATCTAGACTGGGATTCAGCTGAGGGTGCCTTCAATTGCTACTGCCATTCCAATGCATTCTCTTTATCTCTCTTCAGAAACAAATTAACCAAATGCAGGCACCTGGCCCACAGAATACAGCTATTGTGTTGCCAAACGTATTTGTTTCATCTCTTCCTTTTGTTTATTGTCTCTCTCAATAAGCAACAAGGTCTGAGAGACACTGACTCTCAGATAACAGTGCCAACATTACATCTTTATCATCTTGACAGCTTTCTGTGCCTCAGGGTAGATCTCTACAGTTTTGATTTTCTCACTCTCCCACGATTTCATAACCCTTGTCTACGTCATTGATGCAAAGGGAAACTGAAACTTAGGATGTAGCAGTACTCCAGATTTATGTAGGACCAATGTTTGCCATGGGTGATAACACCTATGTATTAGTTGCTAGAGCTGACATAGCAAAGGGCCATGGACCGGGAGCCTTAGCAACAGACATTTATTGCTCCCAGTCGTGGAGGCTGGAATCTGAGGTGAAGGTGTCAGCAGAGCTGGTTCCTCCTGAGGCCTTTCTCCTTGGCATGTAGACGGCCATCTCCTCCCTGTGTCCTCACATGGTGATCCCTGTGTGTGTGTCTGTGTCCTCATCTCCTCTTCTTATAAGGACACCAGTCCTATTGGATTAGGACCCACCCTAAAGACCTCATTAACCTTAATGACATCTTTAAAGGTTCTATCTCCAAACACAAACACATTTTAAGATACTGGGTGTTAGGGCTTCAACATATGAATTTGGCGGGGGACACAGTTTAGTTCATAACTGCCCCCGAAACAACAGGGATATGAATCCTCTCTGGAATATCACCTTATCCATGACCATAGAGCATATTCTTCATTTTCCCTAGATATGAAAATGGACTGAAATAAATACCTATACTCTACCTGCTGGCTGTCTTTGAGTGGTGAGGTGGAGAAGTGAGGGTTTCCCAGCTGGTTCACCTGCTAACAACATTTTCCTGCAAATTTTGTCACTTAGCACATTGATTGTTGCGTGAAGTGTATGTAACAGGTCTTGGTGCTGATAGAATTTGTGGAAAGCCCCGCCTAGCTAATTATAGTGAAATCTTAAGATTTCCTACAGGGAATGCCGTGCCATCTTGCAAACTCTTGCCATTTTGGATTAAGCCACTTGCTTTTTACAGAACTCGTTGAAAGTGTGTCCTTTACCCTTGGAGTCCAGTGATCTTGCATCTTGAAAGATATCTATCAGTAACTAGATGTTCTTTAATTCAGAAAGAGAAAGACAAATACATGATACAGCTTATATGTGGAATCTAAAACAGTCATACAGATGAACTTATTTACAAAGCAGAAACAGACTCACAGACATAGAAAAGACTTATGGTTACCAAAGTGGAGAGGCGGGAGAGATAAATTAGGAGTTTGGGTTTAACATATACACACTACGATGTGTAAAGTAGACAAACAACAAGGACCTACTGTATAGCACAGGGAACTTACTCAATATCCTATAATAACTTATAATGGAAAAGAATCTGAAAAAGAATATATATAACTGAATCACTGCTGTACACTTGAAACTAACACAACATTGTAAATCAACTGTACTCCAATAAAATTGTTTTAAAAATAAACTAGATATTCTGCAACCCAATGAAGGAATGAGCCCAGAACACTCCATCATCAAGGGGAAGTGGCTGTGTGGAGTTCAGAGCAAGCAGGTGCTGTAGGCTCACATCCTTTGCAGGAGCAAATCATTCATACACCAAGGTGCGTTCTCCTGCATGGCCTCAACACACATCATAGCCTCATGGAAGGAAACCTATGGTCAGGTGACAAAGTAAAGCCATGCTTGTTTGTGATTGACACTGGACAGTACAAGACATGCTGAAACCATCTGGATAAGTGCTACCGCTATGGTCTCTTGGACCTGTTAGGACTCCAAAATGATGCTTGAGGGAGGAGATGATGCTTCACGCTTTGTAGGAACAGAATGGCTGTTTAGAAGCACAGGGCAGTATGGTTTCTTGAGCTCAGTGAAACCCAACTTCAAGCAGAGAGAGAAAAGCAGATCACATACAGAGGAATAACAGGTAGACTAATAGCAAGGTTTCCACTGGTCACACACAGGAGCCATAAAATCCAAGGGATGCGAGAGATTGCCTGTCAGTAGAGAAATCCGTAACCCCTGAAGTATATATTTCAGAAGTGTGGACCGAATAAGCACGTGTTTACACTGACAGACCTCAGCAGGGAAATACGTGCACTCAGAAAAGATACCAGGTGGAAGAACATGGAACACAGCATGGGTAGAATATATTTTCAAACTGAATAAATGTAGTATCTGTGATATTCATGTCTTCCATGAAACCATGTTGAACTTTATCTCCTAAAATATGTATAATTAGGATACACTGTTTTTCATTCCATTTTTGCCTTTATTCATTCACTCATCCATCATTCTTGAAGATAGACCAGTACTGCCCTTCCTGTCCTCAAAATGACCTTCTAACAATTGAGAATCTGGATACAAAGCTTGGGTACCCACATGTCCCATGTCCCTGAGAAAACTCTGGTTTATACTGGCTATTTCAGTAAAGAGGTTAGAGACCCTCTTTCTCTCTCACATGTGTCCTGGTATGTACAATAAATTGTAAGTTCATTCTGCAGAAATACTGAAAGATTAACTGTTTCCATCCAAACACTTGTAGTTGAAATTGAATGCCTTTGCTTTATCTGGGACCCACTCAAAAATCTCTTAGCCTTTCCGGTTTAGTCGCCCATACAGGATCTAATCCCTTCCTCCTTATGTTGGAGGTGAAACAAAACAGAATGTGCATACACACACAAACACACACACACATATTTTGTTTCTGTCACCACCCCAGTGCTGAATAAATAAATAGTTGGGTTATAAAGAAGAGACCCAGTGAAGTAAATCAGAAAGAGGAAAACAAATACCGTATGCTAACACATATATATGGAATCTAAAAAAAAAAAAAAAAAAAAGAATCTAAAAAAAAAAATTAAAAAAAAAAGTGTTAGCCTATATCTTCCATATATAGGCTAACACATATATATGGAATCTAAAGAAAAAAAAACCATATGCTAACACATATATATGGAATCTAAAATAAAAAACAACCATATGTTAACACATATATATGGAATCTAAAAAAAAAAAAATCTAAAAAAAAAAAATCCTGCCAACCTAGTGAGAGGACAGGAATAAAGACACAGACATAGACAATAGACTTGAGGACATGGTGGGGGGTGGTGCTGGGAGGGGAGGGGGAAGGGTAAGCTGGGACGAAGTGAGAGAGTGGCATGGACATACGTACACTACCAAATGTAAAATAGATAGCTAGTGGGAAGCAGCCGCATAGCACAGGGAGATCAGCTCGGTGCTTTGTGACCACCTAGAAGGGTGGGATAGGGAGGGGGGGAGGGAGACACAAGTGGGAAGAGATACGGTGATATATGTATATGTATATCTGATTCACTTTGTTATACAGCAGCAACTAACACACCATTGTAAAGCAATTATACTCCAATAAAGATGTAAAAAATAATAATAATAAAGAAGAGACCCTTCATTATTTGATTGCACTGATCTAAGCTATTTTGAACAAAAGCTAGCTGTTATCCCCGCAAACAAATTGTTCTTAGTTATATTCACCGTATAGCAAAGTTTCAACCAAGTGCCGTACGTTTGCCAGTAAGAGGAATTCATCATTCTCTCTCCTTTCCAAACCAAGACACTACTCCTCAAGTATGTTAAAGAAAGTGTTTTTATTTTTACCTTTTTATTGTTATTGTTGCAGAGAAATTGAGTAAAACATATAGGCAATGTGTGAAATGGTTTGTCTGGATGAAGGTTTAATAAAACATGCTGCATTCACAACAGCAAGAGTTTGGAAAACTTTTGTGGGTAATTCTTTGACAATTGAATACCAAGCCCAGCTCCCCTTACTTCACTATGTAGCTTTTCAAAGCCAGACATGAATCACAGTGCTGGGAGCAATGATACCAATTAGTGAAGTTGGGTGACATGTTTTATTATTCTTCTTAGGAAAGAAAAGGAACACTGGAAATAGAAATTGGCAAGGGAAGCATTCATCACCACTCTGCTAGGGTTATTCATTTGAGTATGCCCAAAATTCATGGCTGTTTTGTCAATGCGGTTCTCTCCTTAGAGGGTTTACGTAATAGCCAAGCTTTGACCTAAATTATGAACTGACCAGCAAAAATGTTAACCATCCAAAAATCTTAAGATGGTATTAATTGTAATGACTTTAATTCCTGGGCTTTGAATGGTAACCTTGTAGCTCCCAGACAAAGTTGTTAACTTGAAGACCCTTTATGCTGACTGGGATTCATTTATAATGTGTCAAGGCTACATGAGTCTCTACAGAGATATAGGACTGGTTGGTCCCTAAGATGTCCTGACAGTTGTCTCAGATTAAATGTTCTTAGGAGGGCCAGCTGGTATTTTTGTGTGTGTTTAATTAATAAGGTAGGAAAAATATTGATTTGTTTTTCCTATCTCATATATCCTTCTTATTAAACATCACTACAATTTTTTTTTTCTAAAGCAGCTCTGTGCTAGAAGGAAATTGAAGGCTTAGAAAGAAAGGAATGTCCATTTTCATTTTGGGGGGAGTTCTCCAAAGTAGTTCTAACTTGGTCATTAGACATTTGAGTGTTTGGTTAGAGAAATGAGGGAAGGAAAGTGATTATGAAGAAGGACGGACCCAGTGGAAGACTAGAGTAGATTCAAGCTTTAATTTTAATTTTAATAAAGATAGGTGTAGTATTCAAGAGCAATATCTACACACAGGATGAGGCAGGGTAATCTAGGTGGAGTGGAAGCATACATTTTTCCATTAAAAGGGAACATGTGACTGTCTTGGGGCTTTGAGAATAGGCAGAAGTGGAGGCATCAGGGAAGGAGACAGATATGTAGGGGAGGTAGGGACAGTGTCCATCTGGCCAGTACGGGCAAGACTGCACAGGAACACGTGAGAAATAACAACCCCACCATCATGCTGGGCATGGAAGTTGAGGCAGAAGAATGGACCATGGACAAGAAAGGCAGGAACCCAATCCCAAGTCCAAAACAGCAACAGTACGATTAGGACCAGTTCACAGTGAGAAGGACCAGTTTTTAACCCCATTTCCTGGTGTTGATTTGCAACATGTATCTTTTCCTCCAAAACCAAATACATATCTGGTAAATGCTAATAGATGATAGATAGATAGAGAGATAGACATTTGAGTGTTTGGTTAGAGAAATGAGGGAAGGAAAGTGATTATGAAGAAGGACGGACCCAGTGGAAGACTAGAGTAGATTCAAGCTTTAATTTTAATTTTAATAAAGATAGGTGTAGTATTCAAGAGCAATATCTACACACAGGATGAGGCAGGGTAATCTAGGTGGAGTGGAAGCATACATTTTTCCATTAAAAGGGAACATGTGACTGTCTTGGGGCTTTGAGAATAGGCAGAAGTGGAGGCATCAGGGAAGGAGACAGATATGTAGGGGAGGTAGGGACAGTGTCCATCTGGCCAGTACGGGCAAGACTGCACAGGAACACGTGAGAAATAACAACCCCACCATCATGCTGGGCATGGAAGTTGAGGCAGAAGAATGGACCATGGACAAGAAAGGCAGGAACCCAATCCCAAGTCCAAAACAGCAACAGTACGATTAGGACCAGTTCACAGTGAGAAGGACCAGTTTTTAACCCCATTTCCTGGTGTTGATTTGCAACATGTATCTTTTCCTCCAAAACCAAATACATATCTGGTAAATGCTAATAGATGATAGATAGATAGAGAGATAGATAGATAGATAGATAGATAGAGATAGATAAATAGATAATGAATAGCTATATGATAGCTGATAGATAATATATGAATAGATAATAAATAGGTTGTATAGATAAATAATGTATAGATAGATAATAGATATAACAGATAGACAAATAGATGAGATAAATAGATGTATATAAAATTAATTTCTCCAGTAAAGGAATTATTCATCTTTTTATAACTCTTGCAATAAGGAAGCCAACGATTATAGTACAGGTGAAGAAATGGATTTGTGGCTAAAAACAGTTAAGCTAAATTTTAACCTACTTAACATTCAAGTGACTGCCCCTCTGTGAGTGAGTCCTGATGCAGTAAAGACCCATGATCTCTGCAGTATGGGATCCAGAAAATCCAGGGTCCGATGGCCAGCTGTAGAGAAAGAAGCCTTTTATTTTAAAATATATGCTGATTTTTCAAAAGTATTTTTTAAATTGAAGTATAGTTAATTTACAATGTTGTGTTAGTTTCAAGTGTACAGCAAAGTGATTCAGTTATACATGTACCTATTCTTTTTCATATTCTTTTCCATTATAGCTTATTAAAGATACTGGGTATAGTTTCTTTGTTGTATTTTATATATAGTAGTGTGTATGTGTTAATCCCATCCTCCTAAATTATCTCTCCCCACCCCCAAGAAATATTTTTAAAATTCATCAATAAAATATAAATAACTGCTAAAATTAGGCTTTTAATGAATCCCCAAAACTCTGTTATTGTCTTTTTTTAAAATGGAGGATATTGGCCAAAAACCTGACTACTTTCTGAGTTGTCTAATTCAGCTTTTGTATTGTAGCATGATATGTAAGAAAGCAACAGGAACATTTGTAAGAGAACTCTTTATAGAGGTTCTGCTGAGTCCCAGGCATTGCTCAGTTGCTAGGGGAAGAAAAGAAAACATCATGGTGTGATGTTCCCCTCAACTCTGATAATCCAGCGAGCAACCTCACCGAAAGAAGAAGAAAGAAAAAAAGGAGTAAATAGGCATCCTTTATGGAAGTATTTCAGTTTCCTAATCTGCTTGGGAACCATTGTGTCCTATGCATGCTTTTTATTTTTTAATTTAATTTAATTTAATATGTATTTATTTATTTTGCCATGCCTCGCGGCATGTGAGATCTTAGTTCTCCAACCAGGGATCGAACCCGTGCCCCCTGCATTGGAAGCAGGGAGTCTCAACCACTGGACTGCCAGGGAAGTCCTGGAAGCACTCTGTCCTAGATCGTAGTTAAATCATGTCTGTATGGATCCTCAGTAGGAAATGCTCCAGATATAATAATTTCATAAACCTTCAGGTCAATTATTTTTATTAATTTAAATCAAGTGAAAAGCTTATCAGTGGTATTTTAATTTTAATTTAGCTTCATTTGCTTATAAATAGGAAGGAATTAACTAAGTAATTATATACAATATGAGTGTGTTGTTATCACAGAAGTTAAAAGGAAGCACCTGGGAACATTTAAAACATATTAGAAATACATATAAATAAAATTGTCCTATAGATTATTTTGTTCTTTACAAGTACCCGTGATTGACTTTCAAATAATATGTCAGAATTTCTCTAATAAGGTACATAATTTTATTTACAATGATTTTAAACTTTTGTTGTTGTTTTTGTTTCCCAGAGAAGTTCCAAACATAGATTCAGTATTTTTTTAAATTTGTTTTTAAATTTTAGCCCAAACTGCCACTCAAGAGACTACTAACTCATGATCTTACCTGCAAGAAATTTCCCTGTTTTTCAAATTAGATTGAATTTTCAACTCTGCAAAGAAATATTTTAATCTTACAATTATATTTGGGTAATATTTTCTTGATTGAATGTATCTAAATAGGAATAAGCCTGCAGGTATTTATGCATGCATGTATAGCATAGTATATATGTAGAGCACCTACACAGAATGAAAAATGTTACTTTCTCATATTTTAATGAAGATTTTTTCTTTATATACACAATATGCTTTTGAGATTTTTTTAAATCTATTTTTTATTGAAGTATAGTTGAATTACAATGTTGTGTTAATTACTGCTGTATGGCAAAGTGACTCAGGTTCAAATATTTCCTTTCTATTAACTCTTTTTTTTTTAAAAAATTAATTTTATTAAAGTATAGCTGATTTACAAGGTTGGGTTAATTGCTGCTGTACAGCAAAGTGACTCAGCTATACATAGATACACATTCTTTTTCATATTCTTTTCCATGATGGTTTGTCACAGGATATTGAATATAGTTCCCTGTGCTCTACAGTAAGACCTTGTTGTTTATCCATCCTATATACTCCAGTTTGCCTCTTTTAATCCCAGACTCCCAATCCAGCCCTCTCCCACCCACCTCCCCTTGGCAACCACCAATCTGTTCTCTGTGTCCCTCAAATTTGTTTCTGTTTCATAGATAGGTTCCTTTGTGTCATATTTTAGATTCCACGTATAAGTGATAGCATATGGTATTTGTGTCTTTCTGACTTCATTTAGTATGATCATCTCTAGTTGCAACACAATATGCTTTTATCAATATATTTTTTTCAGTCTATACAAGAAAACTTAAAGAATTAAGGAATGAAGGTGAAATATTAGAAATAATTGAGAGGTTTGTGTTTGTTTAAAACATACCTGTTCAACACTTTGGAGTTTCTTTAGTAGTTTTTTGAACCATTTTATTGACATGTGATTGACCTACGAAAAGCTGTACATATTCAATATATACCACTTGACGACTTGGTAGATAAGTGTATACCCGTGAAACTCCCACCACAATCTACGCCATGAATATTTCCATCACTTACATAAGTTTCCTCTCAGTATTATTATTATTATTACTACTATTATTATTTTTATTATTATTTTATGATAAGAACAATTAACATAGGATCTCTTGCCTTAGCAATTTACTGAAATAAGCCAGACAAAGAACAAACACTGCATGATACCAGCTGTATGAGTATACTCAAACTCATAGAAGCTGAGAGTAGAATGGTGGTTTCCAGGGGCTTGGGGAAGGGAGGTGCAGACAGGGAGATATTAGTCAAGGGGGTACAAACTTTGAGTTATGCAAGATGTCTAAGTTCCAAAGATCTACTGTACCCCATAGAGCCTACAGTGAACAATATTGTATTGTGTACTTTTTTAGAGCATTTTTCCTTGAATTAATGAAAGATCTACTGTGAGATTTCAGTGATAAAACATAAGGTTGAGCAAGTTAAAGTGGTTTTATAGGATGACAGTAATCTAAACTGTTGCACACAGTGTGGTCATGAATTCAGGAAAGTTAGAATTCAGGAAAATATATGTATATGTCTTTTACTGTTGAGTGGGACTAAAATAAGAACTCCAACTATGATCTTTTATGTCATAAAATATTCTACTTAAAGTCAATTCTCATCTTTTCCCATAGATTTTTGGTATTTCATACTTCTTAAGAGAAACAAAATTCTTGCTGCTGAAGTAGCTTATTTTTAGTTGCTTTCCTTTTCAGTAAGCGCTTAAAAAATCATTTTATCCTTAAGAAACACATCCACAAAAATTTCTTAGTTTAATAATTATGTTTTAAAATCTAAGTATGTGTTATGTGGTTTTGATCATGATGTTCCCATTATTTAATAATTAAGGATTTAATTTTGAAGGAATTTTGTATACTAACTATATTTTTGTGAAACAAATCAGAGGGGTCATTACTCATTGTAATAAAACAATGCAGAAGAACATTTTTTAATGAGGCAGCTTTCTGCCACAGGAAATAATACAGATAAACACTGTAATCTATATATAATGTTTTCATTAAGAATTCATATGGTAGCTTTCATTGGTTGTGTCCTCACTTGGTGCCATTTTTTTAAAAATTTTTATTTTATATTGGAGTATAGTTGATTTACAATGTTGTGCTGATTTCAAGTGTACAGCAAAGTGATTCAGTTATCCATATACATGTATCTATTCTTTTTTCAAATTCTTTTCCCATTTAGGTTATCACAGAATACTGACTAGATTTCCCTATGCTATACAGTAGGTCCTTATTAGTTATCTATTTTATATATAGTAGTGTGTATATGTTAATCACAAACTCCTAATTTATCCCTTCCCCCCAACCTTTCCCCCTGGTAACCATAAGTTCGTTTTCTAAGTCTGTGAGTGTTTCTGTTTTGTAAGTAAGTTCATTTGTATTACTTTTTTAAGATTCCACATATAAGCAATATCATACGATATTTGTCTTTCTCTGACTTACTTCATTTAGTATGATCGTGTCCAGGTCCATCCATGTTGCCCCAAATGGCATTATTTCACTCTTTTTTATTGTTGAGTGGTATTCCATTGTATATATGTACCACATCTTCTTTATCCATTCATCTTCAGTGGACAGTTAGGTTGCTTCCATGTCCTGGCTATTGTGAATAGTGCTGCAGTGAACACTGGGTTGTATGTATCTCTTCGAAGTATAGTTTTCTCCAGATATATGCCCAGTAGTGGGATTGCTGGATCATATGGTATTTCTACTTTTAATACTTTAAGGAACTTCCATAGTGTTCTCCATAGTGGCTGTGTCAATTTACATTCCCACCAACAGTGCAGGAGGGTTCCCTTTTCTCCACACCTTCTCCACATATTTCACTGGAGTCTTGTGTATGTTAATTCATTTAATCGCCACAACTTCAGGAGGTGAGTGTCACAGTTATTCCCATATCATCGCTAAGAAATCAAGAGCAAGATGACTTTGCGTCCTGGCTTGAACTCACCCAACTTCCCAGCAGCAGAGTGGAGTAGAAAATTACATTTAGGAAGAAGGAGAGTTCTCAAGTCGCCCAGTCATCCTCTAGTTCTTTCTAACCCTCACCACCCCCTGAGTAATCCAACCTGTATTTCACACATTTTTCTTTGACTTAAGAGTACCCGATAAGTGTTCATTATGAAGAAGAATATGACGGGGGATGACGACTAGGCTCTACACAGCGGTTACCTAATTTTTTCAAGTGGCACTTAACTTGTAAAACATTATTGTAGTAATTCTCTTTTTTCAGCGATGTGTCATTCGAATAAAGCTGGGATGGAGCACTGTGTGAAGAAGATTAGTGACAGGTCAGTGCTGAGAAAATTGAAATTAGGAAGAAAAGATCACGCTGTGCCCTTTCCAAAGTCGTGCTGGAACACTAAATCCCCTAAGTCATGCGTATCCCATCTGCACCTTGTGATGTGTTTTGCGTTACTATTCCCGACAAACCAGAGCCCTTGCTCAATGGCATCATACAGTATCATGCAGAAAGGTGACGGGCTTGCGGGCTTGGGAATACACTCTTCCCTATAATCGCACCCCATGGGTAATGTTTGATTATTTAATATATTTAACATATTAATTGTGTTGAATATCAATGATAATATTTAATTATTGAGTTATAAATGCCAAGGCTTAATATTTTAATAAATAAAACCATTCAATATATAATAATGAATGCTATGCATAAATGCAATACCATTTAATTTCTATAAGGTAAAAAAGTATTTTTTTCTTTTTCTATTGAACTATAGATGAATCACATTATTGTAATCATTTCTGGTGTGTAGCATAGTGACTCAGTATTTTTACAGATTATTCTCCATTAAAAATTCTTACAAGATAATGGCTACAATTCCCTGTACTGTACAATATATCCTTGTTGTTTATCTATTTTATATATGGTAGTGTGTATCTGTTCATCCCATACTCCTAATTTATCCCACCCTCCCCCTTTCGGTTACCATTAGTTTGTTTTCTATGTCTGTAAGTCTGTTCCTGTTTTGTAAATAAGTTCATTTGTATCATATTTTAGATTCCACATATAAGTGGTATCATGTTGTCTTCCTCTGTCTGACTTACTTCACTTAGTATGATGATCTCTAGGTCCATCCACATTGCTGGAAATCGCAGAATTTCATTTTTTTTTTAAATGTTTGAGTGATATTCCATTATATATATATACCATGTCTTCTTTACCAATCCTCTGTTGATGGACACTTGGGTGGTTACCATATCTTGGCTTTTGTAAGTAGTGCTGCTGTGAATATTGGGGTTCATGTATCTTTTTGAATTAGTGTTTTCATTTTTTCTAGATATATACCTATGAGTGGAATTGCTGGAATTTCATTAAAAAACAAACATTAGAGTAAAATAATTTTTTAAAATAAATTTATTTTATTCATTTATTTTTGGCTGCATTGGGTCTTCGTTGCTGCACGCGGGCCTTCTCTAGTTGCAGCGAGTGGTGCGTGGGCTTCTCATTGTGGCTTCTCTTGTTGCGGAGCACGGGCTCTAGGTGCGCGGGCTTCAGTAGTTGTGGTGCGTGGGCTCAGTTGTTGTGGCTCACGGGCTCTAGAGCGCAGGCTCAGTAGTTGTGGTGCACAGGCTTAGTTGCTCCGTGGCATGTGGGATCTTCCCGGACCAGGGCTTGAACCCGTGTTCCCTGCCTTGGCAGGCGGATTCTTAACCACTGTGCCACCAGGGAAGTCCCAAGAGTAAACTAATCTTAATGTATTGTCCTGATCATAGTCTAATTGATTTTTTCCTTCTCTTGGTATGAAATCAGGAGCGATACCCTTGAATTAGGCAATATTAAACACATTTTAAGAATAAAAATTTTGAACAGATAATACAGCCAAAGTTCTGCATGTGAAGTTTGGATTCAAATCATAAGTTCAGGAATATTTATTATTGGAGTTATTTGGAATTTGTAATTGAGTTGGAAGTGATAAATACAATCATTGATAATATAATTATTACAATATTAGTAAGTACAAACTTTTTAGATCTTTTTATACATTTTAGTATATTTTAACATTCAATAGAGTTTATAAATTTGACATTTAAATTAATAAGTACACCAGTGTTCATTTTCAGAGTTGTTTAGACATAGAAATTTGAAAGAAATTTTGAATAAAAATTATAACATTATTATTTTGAATATGACCACACAAACACGCCCATATCTATTAATAGAGTTATATATATTTTCTAATGTAAATGGGTCTATTAACCATCAGTATGTCAGTGTTGTGGCTATTGAGACTAGTAAATGCCCCAGTGCTTACTTGGAGATATTTTGATTTTTGAATTTGAATTTGAACAAATAAATACACAGGTGTTATTTGAGCTAAATGCACCAGAGCTTGTCATACGAGTAGTATTCTACTTGAATTGATATTGGAAAGAAGTACATTTGTGTTTGTTGGAAATTAATCAAAGAAGAGCATGGGTATTATTTGGAAATGTAAATGTGCATTTTAATTTCAATCAGTAAGTAAATCATTGTAATCTGACATTCCAGCTATTAAGTGTACCAGTACTTGTATACTTATTAAATTTTGAGATATTTAGTTTTAAAATTTTGAACAAATAAAAATAATTAGATAGAATTTCAAATAATAAGTTTACCAGTATTTGCTATCAAAGTTATTTGGGTTTTGGAAGGTGAATTATAATTTGAATTAATATGTAAGTAAGTGTTATTTAGGATTAGAATTGAAAGGTAAAATATTGCTATTTGAAAATTTGAGGAAGTTTATCAGGGTTATTTGGGATTCAAATTTATAAGTGCAGTAGAACTTTTTACCAGAGATATTTGTATAGCGGAACTTGATTTGAAGTATAAGCTAATAAGCCAACTGGTGTTGTTTGGGACTGGAATTAATACATGTACTGATCTTTGTTATGGTCTTATCTGAACTTTTGAATTTTCATTAGGAATTCAGTGAATGAATGTACTAGTGTTATTTAGAAATGTGAATTTACATTTGATTCGGACTGAATTTAAATCAGTAAGTATACCAGTGTTATTTAGAATTTGAGCCAGTAAATGCCAAGTATGTGCTCTCAGATTGATTTGGATTATGGAATTTGAATTTAAATTTGAGCTAATAATTCACCAGTGTTATTTGCATTTAGAAATAATTAGTGGACTGGTACATGTTAATGGCATGACTTGGATTTTAAAATTTCAACTGAAAATTTCAGTTAGAAGTTTCAGACTATTATCTGAAATTTAAAATTGACATAAATGCCGGTGTTATTTGTAAATAATGTGAAAAATTGTACCTTAGGTTATAGGTCTTTGGGATACCAGTTGCAATTTCAAGGAAATTTGCACAAGTGTTAATTAGAATTTGAAATAATAGGTGCAACAGCCAGTGCTTGTTGTCGGATTTTTTTAGATTTTGAAATTGTGTGTGGAATTGGAACTAATAAGTAAAACAGAGTTATTTGGAATTTGAGCTAATAAGTTCATTGGTGTTTTTAATTTTAATTACTTTTAATTTTTGGTTTGTAGAATTTGATTTAGAATTTGAAATAAAGCATAGTCGTTTTTAATTTTAGCTAATTAATGCAGTAGTACATTTATCAAAATTAATTAATAAGTAAACCACTGTCGTTTTGAATTTGATCTAACAAGTAAACTAATGTTATCTGAAATTTGAATATTTATACACTAATGTTATTTGGAATTTGAAGAGATAAGTGGAATAATGCTTCTTATTGGAGAAATTTGTATATTGGAATTTTACTTGAAATGTGAACTGATAATTACAGCACTGTTACTTTCTATTGGACTCAAAAGTGTGTCTTTTCTTGTCATGGGTATTATTTGAATTTGGGAATTTAAATTGGAATTTGATTTGATAAGACAATGATATTATGAGGAATTTTAAACTACTAAGCATATTAGTGATTATTGTCTGAGATTTCTGAAATTTGGAATTCTAAATGATAATTAAACCAAAAGTTAAAATTTATATTATTAGATACACCAGTGTTAATCAAAATATTAGCTAAAAGCCCACCAGTACTTGTTATCTATTTATTTGGGAATTTTAATTGGAATTTGGACTGATACGAGGGTTATTTGGAAGTAGAACAAATCAGTTTACCAATAATTGTTATCACTGTGACTTGGGTTTGGGATAGTGAATTGGAATTTGAATTTATAAGACCTCTCATGATATTTACCATTTGAGCCAATAATTATGCCTTTGCTTGGCATTAGAGATATTTGGATACTCCAACTGGAATATGAATTAATAAGCACACCAGTGTTAATTGAAATTTGAACCTGATCAGTGCACCTATGCTTGTGGTCAGATTTATTTACCCTTTGGAATTGAAACGGCATTTCTGTTTAAAGTGAACCTCAGGTTGTTATGGAAATGGCATTTCTGTTAAAAGTGAACCTCAGGTTATTATGGAAGTTATCTGCATATGGACATAGGGTTGAATAAATACATCAGTGTTATTTGAAATTTGAAGAGATAAGAGCATTGAAGCTTGTTATCTGTTTTATTTGCATTTTAGAATTAGAATTGAGATATGAATTAATAAGTGAATCGGTCTCATTTGGAATTTGAACTTAGAAGTAAACTTTTGTAATTTGGAATTTAAATATGTAAGCAGGTGTTATTTGAAATTTGGATGAATTACAAGACCACCGTGTTACTAGTTATTTGAAATAATATGTGTACCAGTGATTGTTATAGGAGATATTGAAATACTAGAAATAGAGATGAAAGGTAACATAGTCATTTATCAGTGTTATTTTGAATTTGCGCTAATAAGTACAATGGTATGTGCTATGAGATATTAGACTCTGGATTTTAATTGAAATAAGAAGTAATAATTATACCACTATTATTTATAATTGGAACTAATAATAGTTGCAGTGCTTGATACCAGTACAATTTATACTTCAGAACTCGAATTGGAACTTGAATTAATAAGACCTGAAATACTATTTGCAATTTACGCTAATAAATGCATTAGTGTTTGTTATGGAAAAATTAAGATAGAAATAGAAATTAGAATCAGAATATAAGTTAATAAGTACACTAGTGCTATTTGGAATTGAAAATAATAACTGTACCCGTATTTATTCTCAGTGTTATTTAGATTTTGAAATTTGAATTGGAAATTGAAATAAACACACTAATATTATTTGGAATATTTAATTAGCATTATTATTTGATCCAGTAAGTACACTGGTGTTATTTAGAATTGGGGTGAATAAGTGTATCACTGCTTGATTACTGGGTTACTCAGATTTTGAAATTTCATTTGAAATAAGTATCCCATTTGTACTTGGAATTAGAACTAATAAGTCCACAAAAGCTGGTTTTCAGATATATCTGTCATTCGGACTTTGATTTGGAATTGTAATTACTTGTATATAGTGTTATTGGGAATTTGAATGAAAAGTATGTTTTACATGTTATGTGAGATTTGTCATTTTGTGCAATAATTCCCTAGTGTACTGGCTGCTTAGAAATATTTTTTCCTACTGAAACTAATCATATTTCTTTATTACATCAACTCTCTCAGACCATCCGTTTAACTGTTTCTATCAAGTGGCTTCTGTAGGACTGATAGGTTTCTAAACATCGATATCATATTACAGATCAATCTCAAGCCTTGCCAAAAAAATAGAATTTTATTAAGACGTTAAAAATGATACTAGATAATTATTTGAACCCTGTGCAAAATCATCAAAAAATGAGAAGCCTACCAATTCTCATTACCAATTAATGATTGGAACTAGGAATGTGATGTAATGTTGGAAATTCAAATCGAAAGAATGAATCTCAAAGGATTAAGAGAGATGCTGGGAAGACCATTGGAAAACCATTTTCATTTTGTGTTTCCACCAAACAGACTCTCCTGTTGCTTTGCAAATTCAAACATAAACTGCAGCGTGTTTCACCATTCTAAATGACATTTACGCCAGGGGAAACTGCCAACAATGCAATCTCTCAGGTAAGCATGTACCCACAGTTAACGTGACTTAAATGATGTCAATTATGAGGATAAACACATTTGTTTTCATCCATCCTTTTATTTTTTTTGGTTTAAATTTTTATTGGAGTGTAGTTGATCTAAATTTTTATTGGAGTGTAGTTGATCTACAAATTTTTATTGGAGTGTAGTTGATCTACAATGTTGTGCTAGTTTCTGCTGTACAGCAAAATGTATCAGTTATACATATACATATATCCACTCTTTTTTAGATTCTTTTCCCATATAGGTCATTACAGAGTATTGAGTAGAGTTCCCTGTGCTATACAGTAGGCTCTTATTAGTTATATATAGATATAGATGTCAATCCTAATCTCCTAATTTATCCCCCCCCCCGGTAACCATAAGTTTGTTTTTTATTTTTGCAGGGAAATTCTCCATTTTTAAAAACATTTTACTTGTAGTTAGTAGGATAACATTCTCAAAGGGTGCAGATTGAGTGGTCTTTGATTGTTACCAATTATACTAAGATAATGAGGAACAACTTGTACTAAATTCCTTCAGTATTTTCCAGGTAACATTAACTATAAAAGGATAATTAGTGGAGAATAGAAAGGGAGTAGCTTACCTAATAATGATCACCCACCAGTGAATATCCAATTCTGTATATTACATGAGAAATATGAAAATAAAGGACATCTGAAGAATATCTCATTCTGCCTATTTCACAGGATATATATGGATGTGAAGAGCAGTGAAACATTTCATGAACATTAAATTGCCACAGGCATATATAAGTATAATAAATGCACACTGTGAATGCCATCTAGCAAAAACAATATTCAAGATATTGTTCAGGACAGAATAATTCAGAGTTGTTTCTGGAGGATATTTGTGTAGAAAACTAATAATACATGTCCCCAAATTTCTAGTGAACAGCTCAGTCCAGGATGAAGTATCACTGAGAAAACAAAACATTCTTCACAGTATAAATAGACTGTTCACATTTATCTGGACTAAATGTTTTTTCTTTAAAAAAATTTTTTAATTAATTTATTTATTTTTGGCTGCGTTGGGTCTTTTGCTGAGCACAGGCTTTCTCTAGTTGTGGCGAGCGGGGGCTGCTCTTCTTTGTGGTGCGCGGGCTTCTCATTGCAGTGGCTTCTCTTGTTGCTAAGCACAGGCTCTAGGTGTGCCGGCTTCAGTAGTTGTGGCACATGGGCTCAGTAGTTGTGGTTGTGGCGAGCGGGGGCTGCTCTTCTTTGTGGTGCGCGGGCTTCTCATTGCAGTGGCTTCTCTTGTTGCTAAGCACAGGCTCTAGGTGTGCCGGCTTCAGTAGTTGTGGCACATGGGCTCAGTAGTTGTGGCTCACGGGCTGTAGAGCCCAGGCTCAGTAGTTGTGGCACACAGGCTTAGTTGCTCTGCGGCATGTGGGATCTTCCCGGACCACAGATCGAACCCGTGTCCCCTGCATTGGCAGGCAGATTCTTAAACACTGCACCACCAGGGAAGTCCCTGGACTAAATTTCAAAAGCTGGAAATGCATTCAGATAAGTATCTGGACAGTTTCTTGTATGACCAAGCCCCAAATTTATTTCCCTTTGTGACATATTTCTGGATTTCTCAAATCTGTGTACAGCACAATTCCTTTAAAAATAGATTTTGAAAGGACAGGAGTAGTTTTGTTTAAACATTCCCTCCCTCTGAAAAGAAGTCATTTCTGAACAGACTCAGTTATTTCATATGTTTTAAGAAAACCAACGAGACACAATGGGTCACACCATAAAAAGCAAGTCACGCATTTGACCACCATGTTAATGACTGTTGCCACCTAAAATATTATCAACCTTGAACTTCTTTCTCAGGCTAAGAATCCATATTGCTTCAGAGAAGGAAATTACAATGAACAAAATGAAACACATTGTATAATTTTCTGTAGCAAACATCTTGATGTTAGAATAAAAAACTATTAAATGAGACCAAAATGATCTGTAGCCACATTTATTTTTATCTTTATTTTAAAATTTTCAACTTAATTATCCTATTTTTCAATGAACAAAATGAAACACATTGTATAATTTTCTGTAGCAAACATCTTGATGTTAGAATAAAAAACTATTAAATGAGACCAAAATGATCTGTAGCCACATTTATTTTTATCTTTATTTTAAAATTTTTAACTTAATTATCCTATTTTTTAAATTGAAGTATAGTTGACTTACAATGTTTCAGGTGTAGAGCAAAGTGATTCAGTTTATATATACATATATATGTGTGTATATATATATATTCTTTTTCAGATTCTTTTCCATTTTAGGTTAGTACAAGATATTGAATATAGTTCCCTGTGCTATTCAATAGGACCTTATTGTTTATCTGTTTTGTATCTAGTAGTTTGTATCTCTTAATCCCAAATTCCTAATTTAACCCTCTCCCCATTTCCCCTTTGGTAACCATAAGTTCATTTTCTATGTCTGTGAGTCTGTTTCTGTTTTGTAAGTAAGTTCATTTGAGTCGTATTTTAGATCCCACATATAACTGATATCATATGATGTTTGTCTTTCTGACTTCCTTCACTTAGTATGATCATGTCTAGGTCTATCCATGTTGCTGCAAATGGCATTATTTCATTCTTTTTTATGGCTGAGTAGTATTCCATTGTACATATATACCACATCTTCTTTATCCATTCATCTGTCAATGGACATTTAATCTTCTGTAGCAAACATCATGATGGTAGAACATTAAAAAATATTAAATGAGACCTAAAGGGCCTATAGCCACATTTAAATATAGATTACTTTCTAGTTCCTCATTGGGCTCTATTCCTGTGCTTTATATGATCATAATTGATTATTTACTTAGTAAACATTTGTTGGGTGTTCTAATAGATGCCAGGTACTCAGCTAAACAAGGAAATCAAGATAGATAATATACGCTACTTGCCATGAGTGAGGTTATAATCTACTAGGACAAAAAAGCATGGCAACCTGGAATCCCCATGGAACCATTCCTCTACCTTGGTATATGTATGAAAACATTGTGTAGAATCTCTGAGGATGGGCTAAATATCTCTGAGGTTGGCACCTGGAATCAAGAAGAGACAAGATTATGACAGTACAAAGTCACTTTTCTCTTTCAGGTGGCTGCAATTATTTGTGAAATTACATTGAGTCACTGTCTGTGCAACTCAGCCATCAGAGATGGGTCCATACTTTTCCTTTTCTGAAGGGATGGAATAACATTCCTATGTAGATTTTTTAAGGAACCTCCCTATTGTTCTCCATAGTGGCTATACCAATTTACATTCCCACCAAAAGTGCAAGATGGTTCCCTTTTCTCCACACCCTCTCCAGCATTTATTATTTGTAGATTTTTTGACGATGGCCATTCTGATACCTCATTGTAAGTTTTGATTTGCATTTCTCTAATTATTAGTGATGTTCAGCATCTTTTCATGTGCCTCTTGGCCATCTGTATATCTTCTTTGGAGAAATGTCTATTTAGGTCTTCCACCCATTTTTTGATTAGGTTGTTTGTTTTTTTGATATTGAACTTACCATATAACCCAGCAACCCCACTACACATTCTCCAGGATAGATCATATCTTGGGTCACAAATCAAGCCTTGGTAAATTTAAGAAAATTGAAATTGTATCAAGTATCTTTTCCGACTACAACGCTATGAGACTAGATATCAGTTACAGGAAAAAACCTGTAAAAAATATCAAAAAATTGGAGGCTAAACAATACACTACTAAATAACCAAGAGATCTCTGAAGAAATCAAAGAAGAAATAACAATATACCTAGAGACAAATGACAATGAAAATAAAAAAACCCACAACCTATGGGATTAAGCAAAAGCAGTTCTAAGAGGGAAGTTTATAGCAATACAGTCCTACCTCTAGACACAAGAAAAATCTGAAATAAACAACCTAACCTTACACCTAAAGCAATTAGAGAAAGAAGAACAAAAAAAACCCAAAGTCAGCAGAAGGAAAGAAATCATAAAGATCAGAGCAGAAATAAATGAAATAAATAGAGACAAAGAAAGTAGTAGAAAAGATCAATGAAACTAAAAGCTGGTTCCTTGAAAAGATCAACAAAATTGGTAAACCATTAGCCAGATTCATCAAGAAAAAAAAGGGAAAAGACTCAAATCAACAGAATTAGAAATGAAAAAGAAGTAAAAAGTGACACTTACAAAATACAAAAGATCATGAGAGATTACTACAAGCAACTACATGCCAATAGAATGGACAAAGTGGAAGAAATGGACAAATTCTTAGAAAAGCACAACTTTCCACGACTGAACGAGGAAGAAATAGAAAATGTAAAGAGACCAAATCACAAGCACTGAAATTGAAACTGTTCTTAAAAATTTTCCAACAAACAAAAGCCCAGAACCAGATGGATTCACAGGCGAATTCTATCAAACATTTAGAAAAGAGCTAACACCTATCCTTCTCAAATGCTTCCAAAAGACAGCAGAGGGAGAAACACTCCCAAACGCATTCTATGAGGCCACCATCACCCTGATACCAAAACCAGACAAAGACGTCACAAAGAAAGAAAACTCCAGGCCAATATCACTGATGAACATAGATGCAAAAATCCTCAACAAAATACTAGCAAACAGAATCCAACAGCACATTAAAAGGATCATACACCATGATCAAGTGGGGTTTATTCCAGGAATGCAAGGATTCTTCAATATACACAAATCAATCAACGTGATACACCATATCAACAAACTGAAAGAGAAAAACCATATGATCATCTCAATAGATGCAGAGAAAGCTTTTGACAAAATTCAACACCCATTTATGTTAAAAACCCTCCAGAAAGTAGGCATAGAGGGAACTTACCTCAACATAATAAAGACCATATATGACAAACTCACAGCTAACATCGTTCCCAATGGTGAAAAGCTGAAACCGTTGCCACTTAGAGGAACAAGACAAGGTTGCCCACTCTCTCCACTATTATTCAACATAGTTTTGTAAGTTTTACCCACAGCAGTCAGAGAAGAAAAAGAAATAAAAGGAATACAAATCAGAAAAGAAGAAGTAAAACTGTCACTATTTGCAGTTTGCAAACTGAAGAGAGGGGAGCTCCACGCAGGTCCTGGTTCTCTGCTGAGAGACCTGGGCTCCTTCCAGATGGTGGGAAGGCTCGGGCCCTGGTGATGGGAGCACAGGAGACGCGAATGCGTCCTGCTCGCCAGAGAGCAGTCCTAGTCCTAGGGCTCAGCCCCCTCCCCAAAGCCCGCTCTCTGCACTTGCGTTAAGGCTTGCCAGGTCAAGTACTGGGCCTTGAACCCAGAAGAGCTGATGGACCGGAAAAGGGTCACAAGCTGGGACCCCCAAAGCCCTAACCTGGTTCCACCAAAGCACATCTGATCACCTGGAAAAAGCCCCTAAGTGGGACATACTCAATCAGGATCACTCAGCCTTGTGAACCGAGTTGTTTTGTTTTGTGTTTGTTTTAATTCTCCAGGTGATTCTAAGTCTGAGTTTGGACTCTGATGATTTCAAGTTTTCGTAACTTCCACCATAGGCCATGCAGCTGCACACCTGGAGGGGGTGACGGGCCCCCATTCCGGGGAGTTCCACCAACATGGATTTCTCCATTAGTCTTTTAATATAAAATGGCTCATTTGATAATGGGTATGGTGGTTATTTCAGCCAAATGTGTCCTTCTCAAGAAGTTTGGGGTGTTTTCTTGTTGTTGTTTATGTTTATTTTTTATTTTTGTAACACAAAGTAATTGAGTGAGCACCGAGTGATAGATATTAGGGTTCCTCATGTTTCATTTCATTTGTCCCTCTGGGCACCAGAAAGGAGTGTCAATATTTACCCATGAAATTTTTTTTTTAATTAACGGGCTTTATTTTTTAGAGTAGTTTTAGATTCACAGCAAAATTGAGAGGAAGGTGCAGAGATTTCCCAGACACACCCTGCCCCCACATATGCACAGCCTCCTCCATGATCCACACCCCCACCAGATGGTGCATCTGTCACAATCGATGAACCTACACTGGCATGTCATTATCACCCAAAGCCACAGTTTACATTAGGATTCACTCTTGGTGTTGTATATTCCATGGGTTTGGACAAGTGTATAGTGACATGTATCCATCATTATGACATCATACAGAGTAGTTTCACTGCCCTATAAATCCTCTGTGCTCTGCCTGCTCATCTCTCCCTCCCCCAGTCCTTGGCATCCTTTTACTGTCTCCATAGTTTTGTCTTTTCCAGAATGTCATAGAGTTGGAATCACGCAGGATGCAGCCATTTTAGGTTGTCTTCTTTCACTTACTAATATGCATTTAAGGTTCCTCCGTATCTTTTCCTGACTTGATACCATGTTTTAGTGCTGAATAATTTTCCATTGTTTGGATGGACCACCATTCATTCATCCATCACCTCCTGAAAGATGTCTTGGTTGCTTCCAAAGTTTGGCAATTATGAATAAAGCTGCTATCAACACCCATGTGCAGGTTTTTGATGAGGACGTTAAGTTTTCAGCTCTCTCGCATACCTACGAAGCAGTGCCACTGCTTGGCTTTATGGTAAGAATAGGTTTAGTTTGGTAAGAAACTGGTTAACTGTCTTCCAAAGTGGCTGCACCATTTTGGATCCCCACCAGCAATAAGTGAGTGTTCCTATTGCTTCATATCCTCAACCAGAGTTTGGTGCAGATTTCAGTAATTTTCACAGCAGACAAAAATCTCAGGTGGGTGAAATGTAAGAGGAGTGTGAAACATTCAAGGTATGGTTAAGCTGACTCCTCTTTGTGGTCAGAAACCAACGTGGAAAAAGCCAGAGTGGTGGAATAACTGCTTTAGAGAGCCACTTCTCAGCCTGCCCTGCGAGCCCACTTCGGAATCCGAGTCGTTAAATCAAAGACCAATGGCTCTCCATCCTGTCTGACCCACAGAATCTGAGAGCCTCTGTGTTACAGCAGAGCATCCTTTATGGAAATTCTGAAAAGGACCCCAAACGATGGAGGTGGGTGACAGGGGATTGAATCTACAAATTCATGCTGTGAACTTAATTTCTGCAGAGAAAGCTTATATTAAAATGACTTCTCAGGGTATATAGTTAACTTAATCACCTTTTCTGCTCATCTCCATTGGCCCCTGGAATAGTCAACTTGGAGTCAATGAAATGGTTTAATTGTTTGCTTTTCTTTTATTGGTCATTTCTGTTTAGAATAAGGGTGATGGAAGGAGCACAGTCATCAAGCACAGACATTTACATAATTGCCACTTGCTAAGGTGAGCATTATAAAGCAAACCCAATATCCCTTAAAACTAAATAGCAGGGCTTCCCTGGTGGTGCAGTAGTTGAGAGTCCGCCTGCCGATGCAGGGGACATGGGTTTGTGCCCCGGTCCGGGAGGATCCCACATGCCGCGGAGCGGCTGGGCCCGTGAGCCATGGCCGCTGAGCCTGCGCGTCCGGAGCCTGTGCTCCGCAACGGGAGAGGCCACAACAGAGAGAGGCCGGCATACCGAAAATAAATAAGTAAATAAATAAATTAATTAAATTAGGGCTTCCCTGGTGGTGCAGTAGTTGAGAGTCCGCCTGCCGATGCAAGGGACACGGGTTCGTGCCCCGGACCGGGGAGATCCCACATGCCGCGGAGCGGCTGGGCCCGTGAGTCATGGCCGCTGAGCCTGCGCGTCCGGAGCCTGTGCTCCGCAACGGGAAAGGCCGCAACAGAGAGAGGCCGGCGTACCGAAAATAAATAAGTAAATAAATAAATTAATTAAATTAAAAAAAAAAAAAAAACTAAATAGCAAAATGTTGCTAAATAGAAAGAAGTCATTTGCTATTCCCTTGAATACAGTCATTGCCAACTCGATAACTAAACATTTCATCTCTTTTAAGGGTGAAGGGCCATGTGTTTGATTTAGCAGTGATCATTAGAACACTAAAGGTATTATCTTCGCAATTATAATGTGGACATTACTTAATCTGTTTACACATTCTTCTAAATGTTGAATGAATGTCTAATGTGGTCTATTTCAAATGAGAGTTGCAGTCTTCAAATAGCTCTATTAATATTCTAACGATTAAAGAAAATACAATTTTTGAAAGATCGTATTTTTCATCTCCTGTCCCACGTGGGTATCCTTTAAGAATGTGAGGCTACATATATCCAATTATAATAAAATAAATTTGAGGTAATTTTATTAAATGATGTAATTTATGAAATGGACATGCTGATCTCCACTTGTTTAAATTACTGTTACCCTTTAGCTAGTCATATGTTTTGAGTTTTTCCTTTTAATCACTGCTTGATCTAAATTTGTATATATTGTACATTCAGAGTTAAATTGTAATTATTTTGTCTTTCCCCCTCGGTTTTCCCCCTTGAAGCGCTGGGAGAAAATGTCTTTGAATTTGTTAGTTCTCACCATTACTGTATTATTGTTCAGTGCTAATTAAATGACATGGAAGTCAGATAATTTTTCTGTAAGATATTATTTCTTTGTTGGCTAACCTGGAGGTAGATTTTTTTGAAAGGATATGTTTCTTTACAAAGAATATGTGTGCGGTTTCAATCTTAGTAAGTTTGTATGTGTGCATGTGTTTTACATATTTACGTATAAAACATAGACAAGTTAATATCCTCACATAAAGGAATAATATACAGCTATCTGCATATACTACTATAATTTTATCTGTGTAAGAATAGAATGTCTGTGTCATAGGATATGCTTATTTTCAACTTTGTTGATGTTGCTAAAAGAGTTTTAGGTGACTCTTCCAATTGTAATATAAAACATCAGCATGGGAGAGATTCCATTTATTCCATATCATTATTGCCAGTGCTTGAGATGGTCAGTCTTTTTAATCTCAGTTACTCTGGGAGATGAAGTCTGTATATGGTTTTCATGTATATTACATAGATGAATAAGAATGGCATTTTAATATCTTACTAAGTGAACGGCCTATTTTATTTTTTATTAAGTAGTCTGTCTTTTTATAATTTATATAAAACAGTGTTTTACAAATGCTGGATATGAGCACTTTGTTGGGAATATCTAATATTAAATATTATTACAAATATCTCTTTTTAGTAGCTGGTACTTTCATGATTTAATGGTGTGGATTGAAAACCAAACATTTTTTTCCTTTTTTTTTTTTTGAAAATTGAAATATACATGATTTACAATGTTGTATTAGTTTGTGGTGTACAGCAAAGTGATTTAGTTTTATATATATATATATATTTGTATATATATATATATATATACTCATTGTACATATATTTTTCAGATTCTTTCCCATTATGGTTTATTACAGGATATTGAATATAGTTCCATGTGCTATACAGTAGGTCCTGTTGTTTACCTATTTTATACATAACAGTTGGCATCTGTTTATTCCAAACTGCTAATTTATCCCTCCCCCATTCCCCTTTGGTAACGATAAGTTTGTTTTCTGTGTCTGTGAGTCTGTTTCTGTTTTGTAAATAAGTTCATTTGTATAATTTTTTTGATTCCACCTATAAGTGATATCATATGATATTTGTCTTTTCTGTCTGACTTCACTTAGTATGATCATCTCCAGGTCCATCCATGTGGCTGCAAATGGCATTATTTTCATTCTTTTTTAAGGCTGAGTAATGTTCCATTGTATATATATACCACATCTTCCTTATCCATTCATCGGTCGATGGACATTTAGGTTCCTTCCATGTCTTTTCTATTGTAAATAGTGCTGCTTGGAACACAGGGATGTGTGTATCTTTTTGAATTAGAGGAAAATCAAACATTTTAAATGTTGAAAGTAGTGGTTCAGTTTATCACTCCTTTCTTTTTCTGTAAAGTTGTGTGTTAAAAAATAAATAAATAAATAAAACAAAAAACATGAGATCTACCCTCTTCACAAAATTTTAAGTTCAGTATTCTTAACTACAAGCACCATGTTATACAGCAGATGTCTATAACTTTTTTTTCATCTCACCTGATGAACTTACTCATTTGAATAGCAAAAAGCTTTCTTGAGTGTGTTCCTTAAAAAAAAAACTTTAATCCTTTTTCAAGAAAATATCTTCCTTGTTCAAGAATATATCATCCAAGTAATCATTGTTAAGTTTTCCTGTGTACATCTAAAGTTCAGATCACTACTGTGTTTAAAATTGATAACCCACGAGGACCTACTCTAGAGCACAGGGAACTCTGCTTAATATTCTATAATAACCTAAATGGGAAAAGAATTTGAAAAAGAATAGATACTTGTCTATGTACAACTGAATCACTTTGCTATACACCTGAAACTGACACTATAAATCAACTATAATATAAAATAAAAATTAAAAAAAAAGAAAGGACATTACAACTGAACATAAAAGTTATAAAATGTTAAAAGAAATTCAGATCAATTATTTTTTTGGTGTGAGATGAAGTGGTTGGTTTTTTTTGTTTCTGTGGAGGTACCCAAATCTCCTCTACTATTTATGCCATCACATGCTTTCCTTAGGATCTGTAGTCAAAACTCCATTATGTGTTACTTATCTATAGATATTTTTCATTTTCTTCTTCCTATCTTTGAGTCAAAAATTCACAGTCTTATGGATAAATTAATGTAAGTCATTATTTTCTTTTAAAGGTGTCATTTGTTACTGCGATATCTTTTAGGTGTTCTTTGTCTTTTTTTTAAACCTGTTTTTTATTGTGTGTTTTTTTGTTTATACTGAACTTTCCTGGGGTACATATGGCTTCCTGGACTTGGACTTAATTCCAGGAAACAGTATGGAAAAATTCTTAGAGATTATCTTTTCAAATATTGATTCTCCCCTTTTATTTTTCTTCCATCCTGGACCTCCAGTTGCATGTGTGTGGCATCACATTTTTGTGTCTTGTATGTCATTCTTTTTCCCTCAAGTTTCCTTTCTTTTGTCTTTCAATGCTTCTTTCCACTAATTAATTCTGTCTTCTACTGTAACTGATGTCCTGTCAATTTTATTCATTAGTTTTGTTTTCAGTTCTAGAATTTCTAACCCACATTTTATGTTTTCCTTTGCTCTGTTGATATTACTAACCATCTGAGTTTTTGAACATACTAATCACAGATTTTTTTTGATATACGCTGTCATATTTACTTTTTTGACCAAAGTGTTAGGCTTTTTATTTTAAAATTTTCAACTATAAACCAATTTTAGCTTTACAGAAATCCAAAAAAGAAAAGTTACAAAATATAGTTTCCATCTCTCTCTCATCCCACTTCCCTTAATTTGTTATGTAACTTCAGTACTATCAAGAACAAGACATTAACCTTGTACAACACTATTAACTAAATTGCAAAATGTATTTGTAGTTCACCAATTTTTCCACTAATGTCCTTTTTCTATTCCAGACTCCTAACCAAGATCCCAAAATGCATTTAATTTTTTTTCTTTTCAATCTCCTACAGTCTGTAATAATCTTCAGTCTTTCCTTGTTTTTTATGACCTTAACCATTTTGAGTAGTATCGATCAGTTATTTTGTCAAATCTCCCTCAATTTTGGCTTGTCTGATGTTTTCTTATGATTGTACAGACTGCAGGTATGCATTTTGGGCAAAAATACTCCAGAAATGATGCTATATCTTCAGCCTGTCCTATCACGGGTTTCATCATGTTGATACGTATTATTCCTGGTGATATTGACCTTAGTGAAGGTGGTAATCACAGGTATTTAAAACTCCTATTCTGATATGTATAATACCTGGATTTGTTGCAGTTTTTTGTTTTTTGGGTTTTTTTGTCTCTCCACATTTATCTTGGTTTTCAGCCGTTTGTTAGTGTTTCCTTGTGTCTCTGGTACATTGTTTTAATGTTGGCATTGTTTAAAATAATTTTCAGAAACAAAATTTGCCTTGGGATGGTGTGATCTTCCTTCAAAGAGGGTTTATTTTTGCTTGATCTAATTGCATCGTATGGACAGATTTAAGGCTAGTTTTCATTCCTTACCAAGACCCATTTTTTAATCTATTTCTGGTTCATCACTAGTTTTATGATACAGCTCATCAGGGTCCCAGAATGAAGCTTGGGATTTTTTTTTTTTTTTTTTTTTTTTTTAACCAGATCCCTGCTCCAAGGCAGGCTCTCCTGTCCAGTTTTTGTCCTCCAGCTACACAGTAAATGTCACTGTCTATCCTCTGGTGCTCAGACTCAGGCAATGCTTATTTCAATGCCACTGATGAGTCATTAATACCTTGAGGGTTGAATTTGTGTCAGAGGATGAGTTAACCTCTACTGGTCACTCAAATCCTCACTGTCTGGGTACCTCTCAGATACTTTCAAATAGATGTCTTTGAAAATTTCTGTCTTCTTATGGTTGATCAATAGAGAAAATTCTCACACCTCAAGGCTTAATGCAAAATAACAATGCTAATAACAGGTAAGAATTTTAAAAGCCCCATGCTCATGGGACAGGTTGCCTATACTCACTCTGCATGTAGTGGTGAGGTCTCAGCTTCTACCTGTTAACACTTAATAATTGTCCATTTCTTCCATGGGTCTCTTGGCTTCAGCACACTCTTACAGGTCTGTCTTGGAGTTGTCGGAATGTCTAACAACTACAGAATTTCCTTCCTTGATATTGAGTTCATGACCTATATATTTTGTTATATTTTTTTCAGTATTTGTCTGTGTTTGCAATGAGAACAGAATACTCCCTATCATCTCAATCCATTATACTGATCAGAAGTTATCAACATGATTACATTCAATTTTTTGGACTCAGGTGTATTTTCTTTCTTTTTTAAAAAAAATTTATTTATTTATTTTGGCTGCTCTGGGTCTTAGTTGAGGCATGTGGGATCTTTAGTTGCAGCATGTGGGCTTCTTAGTTGCAGCATGCATGCAGGATCTAGTTCCCCGACCAGGGATCGAACCTGGGCCCCCTGCGTTGGGAACGCAGAGTCTTATCCACTGGACCACCAGAGAAGTCCCCTCAGGTGTATTTTCAATTCATTTAAATTTTGAACATAAATACTTTAAGCTTACTTCTCCACTGGAAAATTCAGTAATTAAGTTACACGTTTTGAATCCTGAGCTAATTGGATTCGATAAAGAGAAAGAGATTGTGCACAAATGTTCTCAGCTGTAAACATCCCCATGGATTTCTAACAGCTTTTATTTCACCACTCATTTCTCTTTAATTCTCTCTCTCTCTCTCAGACATACATGTACCTTTGTGTTTACAACTGGGTGAATCTATTTACAGAAAAGTTGGTCACAGAGGGAAGGCAAAGAGTGCCATGATCAAAAATCTAGAAACAACAAAATATTTGAGGAATCACTAATTGTGAAAGTGACTTAAAAATGTCCCCAGCCATAGGTAAGTCTATGGACTTCTTCCTGTAGGTTGGATAGAATATCAAACTATTTCATGACCATGTTACAGAATATAGTCGTGGTAGGACAGATTAGATGCAGACATCTTTGCTTTCAACATCAGAATGAATTACAATGTGTTCTCTATATTTGAATAGTTTTGTGAATTATTTCACTTCCTTTATCAAAGCTTATAAAAGATTAAAAAAGATTAATGGTTGGCATTATGCAATATAAAATGTACATAATTATTGTGTTTATTACTGTTTAGCCAACCTACAATTTTTTGACTTGTTTTGGTTTCATGCCATAAAGTTTCTACAACTTGAAATGTTAAATGTTTGAATGTTCCTGCTTATGTGAGGATTTGAAACCACAGGTTAGATGATATATGTTTGCAGACATGCTCCTGCATATGCTTTTTTATCCCACTTCCACCGTCTTTATTTTTAACCAGCAAGTAAGAGATTTTTCTCAGTCACTTGAGAATTTAAAAACAAATAGGAAAAATTCGATGCAGCATGTGTACTCTCAGCGTAAGAGAGAACTTGGAATTTTTAGTTATATTATCTGTATGATAATAACAAAGCTACAGGACATGGCATGAATTTTTTTTTCTTCCAGTTTTATCGAGATATAACTGACATACAGTACTGTACAAGTTTAAGGTGTACAGTGTAATGATACACATATTGTGAAAAAATTACTGCAATAAGTTTCGTTAACATCCGTCATCTCACAGAGATATAAGAAAAGAAAAAGAAAAAAATGGTTTTTTCCTTGTGATGAGAACTTAGAGGATTTACTCTTAGCAACTCTCAAATAGGCCATACAGCTTTGTTATAGTCATCATGTTGTACATTATTTCTCCATTGCTTATTTATCTTATAACTGAAAATTTGTATCTTTTCACCACCTTTCTCCAATTCACCAGCCACCCACCCTGTCTCTGCTAACCACAAATCTGATTTCTTTTTCCATGAGTTTGTTTATTTGGTTTTTGATTCCATATGTAAGTGCGACCCTACAGTATTTGTCTCTCTCTAACTTATGTCACTTTAGCATAAGACCCTCAAGGTAAATCCATGTAGTCACGAATGGCAAGATTCACTTAGTTTCAATGGTTGAATAATGTTCCAATGTTTTTTTATCCATTAATCTGTAGGTGGAAACGTAGGTTGTTTCCACGTCTTGGCTATTGTGAGCAGTGGTGCGATGAACATAGGAATGCAGATATCTCTTGGAAATGATAATTTTGTTTCCTTCAGATAAATACCCAGAAGTAAACTGCTGTGTTGTTTGGTAGTTCTATTTCTTTTATATTTATTTATTTTTCCCTTTTCTCTTTTTTGGCGGTGTCAGGTCTTAGTTGCGGCACACAGGATCTTTGCTGAGACATGTGGGATCTTTTCATTACGGCATGCGGTCTGCTCAGGTTTCTCTCTAGTTCTGGCATGCAGGCTTCTCTCTAGTTGTGGCACCTGGGCTCTGTACTTTGCAGCTTGCGGGCTCTCTCATTGAGGTGCGTGAGCTCAATAGCTGTGGCGCACGGGCTTAGTTGCCCTGTGGCATGTAGGATTTTAGTTCCCTGACCGGGGACTGAACCTGCATCCCCTGCATTGGAAGGTGGATTCTTTACCACTGGACCACCAGGGAAGTCCCAGTAGTTCTATTTTTAATTTTTCTGAGGAGCCTCCATACTGCTTTCCAATGAGGAATTATACAGTGGGTGATGGCGGTGTGGACAATATGAAAGATCCACATCCAAAAGAATGAATAATTCATGAGAAGGTGAAAGGGGGAGTGAGGACCAAACATTTGAATCTCTGAGAAGAAAAGGAAGGAGAGGGAAATATTTGAAGTTAAGACGACTCTCATCTTGACCTAAAGAACACCATGGAGCCCAGGACTTTGTGTTCAGGAAACAAAACAGTGTTACTAGCTTTCAAGTTGGTGTCGTTGACACAAGTTAACAAAAGACTTTTTCACATTTCCTCCTTTTGTAAACTTTCAAGTCACTGCGTCCAAACAACTGCAACTTGCTGAGAATCTTGAACATTTAAATAGGCTTTTTCTCAGAGGTGAGAACCTCTCTAGAGCAGAAAGTGAAGCCAGACAAGCACATCCTCAAGGTTTCTTGAAAATGTAAGAAAAAAAAAAAATCAAAACCTTCAGTGGGGGCTTCCCTGGTGGCGCCGTGGTTGAGAGTCCGCCTGCCGATGCAGGGGACACGGGTTCGTGCCCCGGTCCGGGAAGATCCCACGTGCCGCGGAGCGGCTGGGCCCGTGAGCCATGGCCGCTGAGCCTGCGTGTCCGGAGCCTGTGCTCCGCAACGGGAGAGGCCACGGCAGTGAGAGGCCCACGTACAGAAAAAACAAACAAACAAACAAAAAACCAAAAAAAAACCTTCAGTGGAAGTGATACTTCTGCTTTGGGGTTGCTCCAGAGATGAGCTTAAATATCTCTCTCTGTGGTGATCCAAGCTGTTTAATTGTGGGGGTTTTTTGTTGTTGTTGTTGTTGTTGTTGTTGTTGTTTTGTTTTTGTTTTGTTTTGTTTTGTTTTGCAGTCCGCGGGCCTCTCACTGTTGTGGCCTCTCCCGTTGCGGAGCACAGGCTCTAGAGCGCAGGCTCAGCGGCCATGGCTCACAGGCCCAGCCGCTCCGCGGCATGCGGGATCATCCTGGACCCGGGCACGACCCCGTGTCCCCCGCACCGGCAGGCGGACTCCCAACCACTGCGCCACCAGGGAAGCCCCAAGCTGTTTGATTGTGTGTGTGTGTGTGTGTGTGTGTGTGTGTGTGTGTGTGTGTGTGTGTGTGTGTGTGTGTGTGTGTGTCCTCCCTGCACTCCAGTGAAAAACTCCTCATTTTGATTCCCTTCTTTTGTCCATAAGTGAAACAAAATGAATGCACGTATACTAGATAAATTTACCGGGGCTTGGAGCTTGAAAATGTTTTTTAATTAATTTTTGGCTGCATTGGGTCTTTGTTGCTCTGCATGGCCTTTGTCTAGTTGCGGCGAGCAGGGGCTACTCTTTGTTGTGGTGTGCGGGCTTCCCATTGTGCTGGCTTCTCTTGTTGCAGAGCATGGACTCTAGGTGCATGGGCTTCAGTAGCTGTGGCTCCCGGGCTCTAGAGTGCAGGCTCAGTAGTTGTGGTGCACAGGCTTAGTTGCTCTGTGGCATGTGGGATCTTTCCGGACCAGGGCTTGAACCCGTGTCCCCTGCCTTGGCAGGCGGATCCTTAACCACTGTGCCACCAGGGAGGTCACGTGGTTTTCTTTTTTTGCTATCTCCAAAATGATCTTCTCTGCTGGAAAAAAAAAATAACTGCAACTGATTTATAAAAATTCCTAAAGGTCTTTGAGCAATATTGACTATTGGAGAATCCAGTTTGGATTCATGTGTAGTCTGATCATATTTTCCACATGTCTTGATTATGCTACTTTCAGAGAGTCACAAAAGGTAAGGCTGTTATTACAATTCACTCCTCCTGGGCCTTTCATCCCCCTAGAGCCAGCTGTTCATTTACTTGTCATGAATGCAAACCTGGAGACTTTATACTTTGAGAGATTAGGGATCCTGGAATTCTTTTCAGTGTGTGGAGCATTAATTAAAGTGAGTAGCATTCAGGATGACAGTTGTAATGAAAGGAAATAGAGGGAGTTCATGAACTTAAAGGTAGTTATAGAAGATTGAAAAGCACATTTCCTTAAAAGCAAAAATAAACAAATGGGACCTAATCAAACTTATAAGCTTTTGCACAGCAAAGGAAACTGTAAACAAAATAAAGACAACTTATGTACTGGGAGAAAATATTTGCAAATGCTGTGACCAACAAGGGATTAATTTCCAAAATATAGAAACAGCTCATATAACTCAGCAACCAAAAAACAGAAAACTCAATCAAAAAAATGGGCAGAAGACTTAAATAGACATTTCTCCAAAGAAGACACACAGATGGCCAACAGGCACATGAAAAGATGCTCAACATCGCTAATTATTAGAGAAATGCAAATCAAAACTACAGTGACGTACCACCTCACACTAGTCAGGATGGCCGTCATTAAAAAGTCTACAAAAAATAAATGCTGGAGAGGGTGTGGAGAAAAGGGAACCCTCCTACACTGTTGGCAGGAATGTAAGTTGGTGCAGCCACTGTGGAAAACAGTATGGAGATTCTTTAAGAAGCTAAAAATAGAGCTACCATATGATCCAGCAATCCTGCTCCTGGGCATATATCTAGAGAAAACCATGATTCAAAAAGATACATTTACCCCCAGTGTTCATTATAGCACTATTTACAATAGCCAGGACACAGAAGCAACCTAAACGTCCATCGACAGATGAATGGATAAAGAAGATGTGGTACGTATATACAATGGAATATTATGCAGCCATCAAAAAGAATGAAGCAATGCCATTTGCAGCAACATGGATGGTGCTAGAGATTGTCATACTAAGTGAAGTAAGTCAGACAGAGAAAGAAAAATATAATGTGATATCTCTTCTATGTGGAATCTGAAAACAAAAATGATGCAAATGAACTTATTTACAAGACAGAAACAGACACACAGGCATAAAAACAAATTTATGGTTACCAAAGGGCATGATTGGGGAGGGATACATTAGGAGTTTGGGGTTAGCAGATACACACTCCTATATATAAAATAGATAAGCAGCAAGGACCTACTGTAGAGTACAGGGAACTATTTTCAATATCTTATAATAACCTGTAATGGAAAAGAATCTGAAAAAAATATATATGTGTGTATATAACAGAATCACTTTGCTGTACACCTGAAACATTATAAATCAATTATACCTTAATAAAAAAGTAATAAAACAGGCATCTTCATACTAAAAACAAAACAAATGAAGAAAACAAAACCATGCCGTTATTCATCACCATTTCTGGCACACATTTCGTCCTGTGTTCAAGCAAGTGCTCCCTTCTTCCTTTTCTCTTCTTAGGACCACACACCTATTTCTCTTTTTTATCCTAATGACCCCATTTTTACTGTTTATTCACTCATCATATGTCTCAGTAGATGGCACCACGTCTGACCCATGAGGTCACAGAGTCACTCAGTTTCCTCTTTAGAGACTCAGCCTTTCAGACAAGGTCTAGTCCAAGACCGAGAACAAGGACCGATGAGACAGATGTTGACATCGGCGAGCACTTTTATCCACGACAACTTCCAGCTTCTCGTTGTTGATCGTAAAGTTTAACTCAGAGCCACCAAAGTTTTGAAAAATATTATGCTTATGGAGGACATTCAATAACAATAACCACAAGCTTTGTGTACCCCCCTAACCATTTAGAAACACTGACACCCCCCCGTTTGAATCCCTGTTGTGTATTTAATTCCAAGCAAGACACTTCTCAGCAGTGAGGATGTTGAGCCACAACACGCTTGGGTGTCTTCACAGAATAGAGTCCCTGGAACTACTATTGCTCACAGGGTGTGATGCTTTCAGGCATCAGGGGTACATTAGTGCAGTCAGCAAGGGTGAAATGTGCAGACTGAAAAAACCCCACCTCTGCATTCACACTCATGCACCAACGTAAGTTTCTCTAACCCTAAAAGCCTCAGAGCCTGCTGTTCCCCTGCAAGCCTTCGTTTTCATGTTTACGCATTGTGGTTTTAATTATAATCAATGTCTACAAAATGGAATGATCTTGATCTGCAGTCAATCCAGAAGAACCTTTAGGCCCTAAAAAACTGTTCCTACACATGGCTGGGGGGTCCTTAGAACAGAAGAAAAACTAAATTGAGCATTCAGTGAATGATCTTTTTATTGTTGTTGTTTTGTTTTCAGTCCAACACCACCGAGCTATTATTTTTATTTATTTTGATTGAAGTATAGTTGCTGTATGGTATTATATAAGTTACATGTATATAGCATAGTGTTTCACAATCTTTAAAGGTTATACTTCATTTATAGTTATTATAAAATACTGGCTATATTCCCTGGGTTGCACAGTATATCCTTGTAGCTTATTTTATACCTAATGGTTTGTACCTCTTAATCACCTACCCCTATATTACCCCTCCTCCCCTCCCCTCTCCCTCTTGGTAACCACTAGGTTGTTCTCTGTATCTATGATTCTGCTTCTTTTTTGTTATATTCATTCATTTGTTGTGATTTTTAGATTCCACGGATAAATGCTATCATACAGTATTTGTCTTTCTCTGCCTGACTTATTTCACTAAGCATAATGCCCTCCAAGTCTGTCCATGGTGCTGCAAATGGCATTATTTCATTCTTTTTCATGGCTGAATAATATTCCATGGTATATATGTAGCACATCTTCTTTATCCATTCACCTGTTGATGGGCACTTAGGTTGCTTCCATGTCTTGGCTATTGTAAATAGTGCTGCTATGAACATAGGGGTGTATGTATCTTTTCAAAATAGTGTTTTTGGTTTTTTGGGATATATACCCAGGAGTGGAATGATCTTTGACAAGGACAGTGAGTAATGTAAACAATTCAATAATTATAAATGAAGATCATGCCAAGACTTTTGAAATGAAGCCAGAGAAATCAGAGAAGAAAAACATATGTCTTTAGAAATTACATACAATTACAATTTCCAAATTACAATTTTCAAAATAGGGGTCTCTAATAGCCAATGAAACCAATATTTATAATTCTTCAAATCTTAAGTTCATTAAGCCCTTTATAAAAACTCATGAAAATAAATGCCATTCTTATAATGATGAAGAGAATGACACGGCAGCTTTAGAAAGTAATCATAAAGGAACTTTTATTGGTGCTGAATTATGTGTATTTGTTTCTTTAACTGATTAACCTTTCTAATAGATACCTGCTGTTTTATCAAAATGAGTTATCCTAGCTTTCTTTGGAATTTGATATAAAGTTTTCCACTCTACTACCTTTAAATATTTTTTAAGAAAAAGAATCCTATACTTTGAATAATTTAGAAGGTAACTAATGAATTAGATTATAGGTTTCCTTAAAATTTAATTGAGCACCTATTCTGATTGGCTTATAGAGATTAATAAGAGCTTATATATATGTAAACAAGAAAAATTTAGATTTCTAGAAGAGACATTTTATTCCTTACACTTTAAGTGTTTTGGCTTTTTAACAAATATGTATGCATATATATATATATACACATACTGTGTTATTCCTTTCTTTGTTTTCTGAGTGAACCTGTAAGTCACAAAGAAAAATGATTCAAATATAAGTTTGCTTAATGGCCTTGGCTAGTAGTTTATAAGACACAACTGAAAATTGTACTTCAATATTTTTCTCTTTTTAAAAATACTTAGTGTGAATTATTATAGAAATAAAAGCTCACATAATATATTTACCGAGATACTTTTTGTAAAAATTAGTTATAGGTAATGATTCTGTTTTATAAATTGTTATTGGCCATATTTTGATCTTATCATAATCTCATTTAAGCAAGTCTTCAGTTTATTTTTCCTGAAAACCTAAATAATTTGAGTTACCTATATATTGGTGTATCTTGGTAATACACTAATATCACAGTCAGTAAATGTTACAATTATAAAATAATAGAAGTGCTTCCTAAAACTAAATTATTATAGGCCATAGCTATATAGTAAGGGATTTATTTGTTTTATCTCCAAAGAAAAATAACATAATTTAAAAAGTAAGCAGACTTATGTGAAAAGTGTTTAAAATGAGACTTTCCAATAACAAGTTAATTTCTTTATTCTTCATAAGAAGTAGGAAAGAGATGCTATTTTGTTTTTTATTTCAACAAATTGAGTACAATTTTGAATCTATAAACTAAGTAACTACTAAGTGAGCTGAAAGAGACTCAACCTGATAATTTAACAAAGCAAATAAAATTAAACGAAGAAAACAGAAAAGAGGAAAAAGAGACAGATAAAGACCATAAGAATATAACATCGGAGCACAAACCCTACTGTGAACTGCACACGCGAGAGATCCAGGTGGCGCGCTCCCAAGGAGAATCTAATGCCTGATGATCTGAGGTGGAGCTAAGGCAGTGATGCTAGGGCTGGGAAGCGGCTGCAAGTACAGATTATCATTAGCAGAGAGGTTTGACTGCACAGAGACCATCATAAATCAGTTGCTTAAATCACCTCAAAACCCTATCAGTGAGGGGCAAGTGAAAACAAGCTCAGAGCTCCCAGTGATTCTGCATTATGGTGACTTGTATAGTTATTTCATTATCTATTACTATGTAATAATAATAGAAATAAAGTGCACAATAAATGTAATGTGCTTGAATCATCCTGAAACGATCCTCCCTCACCAGTCCATGGAAAAATTGTCTTCCACAAAACCAGCCCCTGGTGCCAAAAAGGATGGGGACCACTGGTCTAAAGGGAAGGAGGGACAGAAGAGGGAAAAGAGTTTAGTACACACAACTCAGAAGAAAAAAAATACTCCATTAAAACAAAGACAAACCCTTGCAAGCAAAAAAAATGTGGCGAAACCAATCTAACATATCACTTATAACGATAAATATCCACGGGGTAGAATCACTTCTTAAGAGAGACATTGTCAGACCAGCTTTTTGCTGTCACTGCAAGATACAGATCTATTAAGTATTCTAGATAATAGATTTAAGGAGAGAGTTATGTGTCTGGTGTGTAGCACATAAGATTTCCAGAAAGGAAAGTTGTCCATTTTTAGACTATACTTGAAAGGATTGAACTGCCCAGTGAGACTGGGTTTAAAGAAACCAGTTCTAGGAAAAAAATGAAAGTTTAAGATCTGGCAAAGGGAGAGCATCCTACAGTGGGGTCGAAGAAGAACTATCCAGAAATGTCAGATAAAATCCAAAATTGTGTTACCTTACAAAAGCCAGTGTTTTAGCATATGGGAGTACCTGCTCATATTTTAAGAGTATTAGGTCATCTGAAATAGTACCTTTTTTTCTTGGAACCAAGGTAGTCTAACTCAGTTCTGAAGACCATCTTCTCTCTCTCTGTCAAGTTCTTGTAAATCAGCAGCAGAGCAGTTCTGCCTGATACATGTCATATAATCCCCAAGATTTTCATGACTTAAGTTTTCTCTTTTTCCTTACAGTTTTGAGGAATGGACAGAGTTAGGAAATAATTTCAGCAGTACCTACCAATACCTGTTACATTTGCTTTTTTCCAAACGGATTCATTTCTTCTGAATGAGCGTTCTGGGTTCTCCCCTCAGAATACTTCATTTTCCAGATTTGTCTCTTCTTTGCATGCTCATCAGGGCTCCTCTCTGAAACTTTGCATGGAACAAGGTTAGATGCCAAGTTTTCTTGCTCCATAGAGGTGACTAAGATTTGATGTGCTCACAAATATTTTGCAAGCTCGTGAGGGACATAAAACCCATAGGCAAATATATTGCAAACGACTTTAATGCTATTCATGTGTAAACCATAAGGCGTGCGACAGAGACGTGTATACGAAACACAATCCTCTAAATGTATGTTGGGATTTGTTTTTTTAATGATAGTGTTAAATACCACTCTGGAGTTGCAGAACCAAAACGAGTTCCTCAACACTTAAACATTTAAAATATAACTCTCTGACAATGGCGCCAATTACGTGTATTCAAAATACACGTTTCGGAAGAATTCATGGAATTCATGTGTAAAAACTAAACAATGCGACTTCTCCGTTGTGGTCTAGAGTTTTTACTGGTGGTGAATTATTAGAAAAGATATATGTACAAGGCAGTGAGATAAGTTCCGTGACATAAAATCAGCATTGCTGACATCTACAGAGAGAAAACAAAGTGAGAGGGAGTTGGGAGCATTCCTTGAATATCTATGAAGCTCTAAAGCGAAAGATGTGATTACTTTTCTCACTGACAAACAGGTAGCAGTGTTCATGCAGATAGGACTTGGCATCCTGAAATTCTACTCTGTTTTGTATATTGGCATAAATTCCTTAAGGATATTAACTCATATTTGTTGGGAAATTGACTTTCATTATCTAATCAAACTTCAGTTCTTAAGATATGAGTTTAATCCATCTTTCAAATGACAAATTAACTAGAAAATTAGAACGTTTTAAAAAATTATTTAATATTTGGTAATACAGTAGCCCTCATGTTAAAAGATCACCTAAATAAAATTTGTAGTTCTTAAACTGCCAGTAATGCACATTTTTTAATGAAAACGGATTGCTTTTAAGTTACCGTAATTTTTTTCTTTGGTTGCTTGGAGACTTGAATCTAGGGAGAAAGGGTTCTAGACATACAGATGTTATAAGTTTGCGATACTAACGTTGCTCATTATTTACACAAAAGGATCTACTGTCTCTGGGAAATTACTAAACTGACAGGTCATTGATCTGGACAAATGGTTTTCATGGGTAAGGGGTGAAGGATCTCAGAATACCATGAGTCCTTTTTATTATATGCCTAATTAATTTCAGGGCTAATAGGAATTTCAACCAGTGGCTGAGCAACTCTGTAAAGTTACATGAATTCAGATAGCAATTCAGAGTGCAGAGTATGTCATTCATGACCCAGTCAGAAAAACAGGACCTACACCAGCTAGCTGAAGAGGAGAATTACATGTTGGAAGCTGTTTGCCAATGTATTGAGAGAGCTGGAAAGCTCCACTCAGAATGGGGAGCCTTTCCAGGCATGAGCCGTCCAAGGGAGTCTGGGTACCAGTCCTAAGTGTCAGGCGTTGGGACTGTGCAGGGGACAGAGCTGCAGATGGCATAGCTTCTTGACGAGTAGATGCAAAGCAGTATCTGGGTTCTCACCTCCTTTCTCCTTCCCGTGCCCTACCTCAGCCTCCTGTTGGTGACAATAACATGCCAGTTGGCAGGAGAGCCTGGCACCTGCAGGCAGAGCAAGCTGAGGGTGAGGATGGCTCTCAGAGCAAAGAGGTAAATGACCAGCATGTGTGCATACACACACACTCACACTGATTACACATTTTAAATTCTATCCAGCCTCAAAAAAGAAGGAACTTCTGCCATATGTGACAACGTGAATGATGCTGGAAGACATTATGCCCAGTGAAATAAGCTGATAAGAGAAGCACACGTACTGCACGATCTACTTTATATGTGGACTCTAAAAGGGTCACCCACAGAAGCAGAGAGTCCAGTCGTGGTTGCCCATGTCTGGGGGCTGTGGACATGAGGAGTTGGTCGTTCAAAGGGTGCAAAGCTTCAGTTACGCTGGATGAATACGTCCCACAGATCTTGGGTACAGCACACACCTCTAGTTAACAAGATGGTGGTGTGCCCCTCAGCATTTCTTACAAATGTACATCTCATGGGGAGTGTTCTTACCAAAAAACTAAACCAAAGGGACACAAGGAAACTTTGCGATGTGTTAGATGTGTCTGTTACCTGGATGGTGGCGATGGTATCACAGGCGTCTATGTCCAAACTCATTGAATTGTACACATTACATGTGTGCCGTTCTTTGTATAGCAATGATACCTCAATAATGCTGTTACAAATGGTTACATTTAGAAGGTGGTAGAATAAATGGCAATTGTTTCAGTGCAACCAGATTGTGGGTCAAATCTTAATTTCATTCTGTTGACTTTTAAAGATTGACTTGATTAGAATCCTTGGTGCTTGATACACCAACCTGATGAAAACAAACACAGATTGTGGAATGAATAACAAATTCTCAGCTCACAGGTTCAAAGAGAAAAAAAAATCATGCTAAATATTTTGAAGTACAAACACAAGAATTAAGCATTCCATTCTCATTCAACTAAAGTGCAGTACCCAGATCTGGAGAACTTAGCTTTTTTCATCAGTTGAAAGTTCAAGGGAGAGATGATGAAATCCCAAGCTTAGTCAATGAAGGGTTTCTAATACAAAAGTCCCATAAACTTGAGATTATAAAGGGTTTCACTGTGTGGGGAGGGTGAATTAGAAATGTATCATCTCCCCAAAGATAGCAAAGTAAGTTGTTTATCTATAATTTCAGCCCCAAATAGTGGAGAAGATGATGTACCCTAGAAAACTCTGAATCACCAGGCAGTGCATGGTTAGCCAGAATAGACACTTGCACTGTGATTCTGGAACTTTGAGATATAAATTACTGTAAAGCAATCCCACAGTTGGTGTGTTCCCCCATCCCTGACAGGTACAAACGCATGTGTTCTCTGGTAGAATCTCCATTCATGACTGACATCGACACAATCCCACAAAAACAATTGCAAGACAGATGGTTGACGCACTTGCCCAAAGTCATCAAGCACTTGCAGAGAAGAAAACACCATGAGAAAGAGCCTGTAGGCACAGGGGTCCAGTGCACAAGCCTCCAGGGATTGGAATTATCTTACACCGGCTTTTGAAATACCTGTACTGTGCAAAGACAAGAATCACATTGAATTTTGGATTCACTCCTCATCTCCCCATGTGATTAATCAGTATTTAATCCCTGTTTCCTTACCATAGTCTTTATTACTAGAACCTTTTATGATACCTGGCACACAGTAGGGCTTCTATCTCGTTCCTCCTCAGAAGGTAGTTTTCTGTTCTTGGCCTGTTGGTCTTCTATAGAAGCTTCAGGATCCACCTCAACTAGTAAAGGAAGAAACATGTAGATCTGGGCATTTTTTAATAACACAAGGACATGTACACAGTGTCTAGGAAGGAGCCAGTGTTCCCTGTCTGAGACAAATTTCCCTTTGAGCTTCAGAAAGAAAACAGTGGGGAATTTGATTGTACCCATGTGGAGCTTATAAAGATGTTAATGACGGAGGGTCTTCTTACACATGCCAATTGTGTATTTATAGGCGTATTTAATTTTTTCAATCTTGTACAGTACAATGTCTTATTTTTCTTAAATTATTTTGTCATGTGTTAGCTATGTTTTATACACATATATATAATATAGATGCATATGTTCATATATACACATGCACATATGGGTATACCCACACATATACACTGTGTGTGAAGTTATGTATATTGATTCATAAGTATACATCATATATAAGGTCTACATTTGATACTAAAGTATGTCTTGAAAGATTAATACAAACTGTCTTTTTAAAATTACACATTGTAATTCTCTGTTGCTAGTATAGAAGCTCTTTATTTTGTAAGATTCATTGCTTCTAACTGAATAAAAACTGTGTTGGCAAATAAAAACATGCCTCCAAAATCCCTGGAAAATTGACGAGAAATCAGGGGGCAGGGAAGTTGGCAATAGGCATCTAAAAAAATACTTTGCCCTGATGTGGGCAATGAATACAAAATGAAATGTTTGGTCACAGTGTTGCCAGGAAATTAATAGTTGGATTGTAGTCATTTAAGTGGAAAAGGAAAAGTGGAGACGGAATTGAGTTCTGTGAAAAAGCATGAAGGTTGAGCTTGGAAGCCATCCAGAAATATTTTGCTTTCCCAGTAAACTTGTATTACAGTCTAAGTTCATCTTTAGTTGGGCCACACGTGATTGAATACAATGCCACCAAAAACTAAGTTAACTTTTTATTCCCCCTTAATTCAGTAATTTAGATTAGCAGAGTTAAAATTGTGTTATTCTGAGGACTTTTTTTATTAATGTCCTGAAGGTCACTTAATTGGCTTATTCCTCGTTGTGAGTACATAACTGACAAAAAGAAACTATGACATTACAGTACAGTGGAAAAAGAGTGAATCTTTGGTTGGGAATGAAAATAAAAATATAAGCACTTTAATTTCATAGATATTCGTTCTGTAAGGGCAAATACTCCTGTGCAGCATTTGGAATCCACATTCTGAGTAACTAGTTTGGAAAACCACTTAGTCCTGTATTTCATGTAAAAAAAATATATATATATATATTCATATATATATGAATATATAGATATGAGACAGTTGGCCATTCTCTGTCATTCTGTTTGTGTAGCATTTAGCTGAGAATCTATCCATTTCTAAGGAAGAAGGGTTTTGTTTTATTCTTACCTTTCCTAAATCATCTGTTGGAGCTTTCTCTTTAATTCAGTAGTTAGGTTCCTAATTCTTGACTTGGAAATATTTTCTTTTAAAAAACATACAGTGTTATACACATTTTAAAATAATTTCATGTTATTAATATCCTGATGCTGACATCCTTCATTTCTTCAACTGACCTTGAAACATCTAAACAGTTGTAGCATTTTGGCTAATTTACACTGGAACTTTGACTCAGGATGAAAACTATGTTTTTTCTTTCCATCCTTCCTAGGTGATGGGTTAAAAGATATATAACCAGAAATATTTTCTAATAAAGGTAACATTGACAACTTATTACCATAAGCTATTTTATTTATTTATGTATGTATTTTTGTTTGCGTTGGGTCTTCGTTGCTGCACGGGCTTTCTCTAACTGCGGCGAGCTGGGGCTACTCTTCATTGCGGTGCGTGGGCTTCTCATTGCGGTGGCTTCTCTTGTTGCGGAGCACGGGCTCTAGGCGTGCGAGCTTCAGTAGTTGTGGCACATGGGCCCAGTAGCTGTGGTTCACGGGCTCTAGAGCACAGGCTCAGTAGTTGTGGCTCACAGGCTTAGTTGCTCTGCAGCATGTGGGATCTTCCCATCCCAGGGCTCGAACCCGTGTCCCCTGCATTGGCAAGTGGATTCTTAACCACTGCGTGCTAGGAAAGTCCCACCATAAACTATTTTACATTAAGAGTATAGGATTTCGATAGTAAACACGAAACTTTCTTTTTTCTGTAATGTTTTCACTTAATAGTTATTCATACTGATTAACTTAATGTAATTTACCAAATTATTTCTTGTGTTTTAAAACTTTAAGAGTACATTCTCCTATGTTATCTGACTTCTTCAACACGACTGTCTCTGAGAAGACTGTCTCTATGTAATATGAAATGCAAATTTTACTTCATTGTTTTTGTCCTTTTGATTAACATTTGCCTTGTCTCTTGGAGCCAATTAAGCTATTTTTGTGTCATTTAAATTATTTTCCTATCAAAGAGAAAACACATCTAGAAAAAAGAGGGCAGATAACGGCTATCCTGAAAGATAAATCAGAAATAGCCAACTTTCTCCCAGAAACCAATGAGATGAGAGAATCCTTAGATTTGTAAAAACCTATCAATTCTAAAGCAAGAGAAGAGAAGAAAAAATGCTGTCACTGATAAGTAATGTTCCTTTGTGTTCTGTCAATGTTTTTCTTCAAAATCTTCTCCGGAATCTTTCTAAGTTCTTAGGTGTGCTGGCAGAGTGTTAGAACTACCTAATGGTTTGGCAGTTAATTAGCGTTTCTTCTGTAAGTTTGAGATTTCCGCCTTTTGCAGTGATGTATGACCTTTCCACAAAGAGGCAATTCTTACTCCTGTTGATTTAATTACAGAGATGAACTTTAACTGCTGAAGGGTATTACTCCAGCCATGGGGTGCAAACATAGTTCCCTCTCTTATCCTTTATAATAAAAGAAGTTCGTAAACGTCAAACCTGGCAGAATCCACTTGAGTTCCTGTTGTTTTCCCTGATATTATGCTAGAACTTTCTCCTCCTTTTCCTCCTTCTATTGCTATTGTTGTTATTTTATTTAGAATGACATGCTTGTTAGATTTAGACTTACCACTTTAGGTTTTGTAGAGCTATTTAAATCTATTTTGAAAGATGAAAAACATAACAGGCAGTGGACTTCTGGTTTTTCTTTTTTTCTTTAATTATAATTTGTATATTTTATTGCCTCTAATGTAATCATTAATTTTAATGACCAATCCTATTTTACGAACAACTGAACAAAGAAAAAAATCCTGCCAACTAAACTATGAGACAACCTCTTTTATCACATATTATTTGAGTTTCTGAAAGAGCCTTTTTCAACTTAATTAAATATTTAGTTACCATATAAGACTCTTGCATATACTTTAAAAAGGCAATATAAACAAATTAAGTTGGTTAAGGTTTTCCTAAAACTCTGACCTTCAAAGGACCAATTTCTGAAAATCTTTTAAACTCATGGGCTTCATGTCCATACTTGTAAACACAATGTCATCCTGAATGCCATCTAGACCACGGTGATAAAGCATTTCTTTCTTCCTTTTTTTTTTTATCATCTTTATTGGAGTATAATTGCTTTACAATGGTGTGTTAGTTTCTGCTGTATAACAAAGTGAATCAGTTGTACGTATACATGTATCCCCATATCCCCTCCCTCTTGTGTCTCCATCCCACCCTCCCTATCCCACCCCTCTAGGTGGTCACAAAGCACCGAGCTGATCTCCCTGTGCTATGCGGCTGCTTCCCACTAGCTAGCTATTTTACATTTGGTAGTGTATATATGTCCATGCCACTCTCTCACTTCGTCCCATCTTACCCTTCCCCCTCCCTGTGTCCTCACAGGCAGTGGACTTTGATCTATGTAATGTGAAATGCAAAATTTACTTCAGTGTTTTTGTCCTTTTGATTAACATTTGCTTTGTCTCTTGGAGCCAATTAAGCTATTTTTGTGTCATTTAAATTATTTTCCTATCAAAGATAAAACACATCTAGAAAAAAGAGGGCAGATAACGGCTATCCTGAAAGATAAATCAGAAATAGCCAACTTTCAACGAATCAGTCCTTAAATACTGTTGATCTTACTGGTGGCACTTGGACATTTTGAATACATATAGTTGAGTCACTGTGATTTTAGAATGAGTGTAGGGATTTAAAATGCATGTGTTTACAGTTGAAGCATCATAATCAATGTTCTAACAGATTCACAGCCCTCAGTCACGTGTAGTAATAATGTAAGAGACCACAGAATTTACACAACAGCAATATTTATTATTATTATTTTTTTTTTGGCCACGCCGCACGGCATGTGGGATCTTAGTTCCCCGACTAGGGATCGAATCCACGACCCTTGCAGTGTAAGCACAGAGTCTTAACCACTGGACCACCAGGGAAGTCTCAGAACAGCAATATTATTTTGAATGTCACCCTCAGGGACTAAGGAGTGCCTCTGCCCTGAACTTTGTCATCACCCTCTTCAGTCTGCCAACCTCACTCTTTAGAACATTTGACTTCAACGAAACAAAACATTCTGTTTCGTTCAGTGTAGAAAGAAGGGGATAAGGAAATATGGTGCATCCCATCCAGGGGCAACCGGCTCTTCTCTCTTGATTTTGGAAATGTGTTTCATTCTAAATCCTCATTATATGAAAGTTAGGTAAGAGCTTGGTTCCATGTTCCTAAGAGTTTCTCTTTTCAGGTCTGTTCTGTACAATCATGGTACTTCTGCAGTCCATTTAGTCAATTTGGGGATTATTTATGTGTGTGGGGGAGAGAGAGGTTGCAGGGGAGGGAAGATAGACCAAGCATTAATAATCTGTTGAATTTATTGCTAAAATCATGTATTTTCACATTCAACAGAACTTAACCATTATTCATGTCACCACTTGAGACATCATCTGTGTGTGAAGGATTCTTGGCAATACACTCAAAAAATACAGAGAAGAGAGGAGGTGAAAGATCCTGCATACATTTGACTCTTAGATGCAAAAGTGCTGGGTTGTCTGTATGTCAAAGCTGTAGAGAGATTTTACAAAGAAAATATTTCTAAAAATGGGGAGTCGTTGCTAGGCAGGACCTGTTCGAAATGGGAAGGAACCAAGTAATACATATTCGGACAAAGCTTTCCAACAAAAAGCTGAAGTGTAGACTCGATATGCCTACCTCTTGGTGCTCAGGCTGTAGGATAACTTTATAAGTAGAATAAGATTGTAATTATAAATCACAGGGGAGATGTTACCCCAAATTGGCATATTGGACCCAAGATATTATGGATATCTGTAAGGGACAGAGAAAGGATTCACGAGATGGATTGGAGGCGTAGGGGTAGACACACATTAAATTCAAGATTCAGGGTAAGTCTCCTGCTGTTTATTTCATTTCTTAGCCCTTAAGGAGTTTACCAAGAAAATATCAGGTACTTGAGCTGAAGACACATCAATGAGCTCCTGTAGTGAAGAATAGTTTCATAACATAATTACATCCTCCGTACTCAGTTTCATTGTCTAATATGTGCTTTCTTTCTTTTTGTAAAGTCAGTTTTTGATTATGTTTAACCTGTACTCTGCTGCTTGGAAATAAAAGCGAGGTTCCCAGGGAGAATTGCGTTGAGTCAGGTGCCCAATTTACAAATCACATCCAGCCATATATAAAAAGAACACAACATCATGACTAAGTGCCTTGTGTCCAGAAATGTCAGGTGGGTTTAACACATGAAAATGAATCCATGTTTGTCTCTGTAATTCTGTTACCAGAATGAAGATGAGAAACCATATAATCAACTTAGGAGATGCAGAAAACATATTTAAAAAAAAAAATTAAACAAAACTCACCAGGAGAATGAATAAGCAAATTGCAGTGTATTCATACCATGGGATATTACACACTGGGGAAAAAAAAAAGAAAAATCAAATACTGATGTATGAATAGTATGGGTGGCTCTTATTGACTTTGGGTTGACTGAAAGAAATCAGATACAAATCAGTGCACATTTGTGTGTTGAACTTAGGTTTGTACAAAGTTCAACACCAAGCAGAAAAAACAAACCGTGGTAATACAGCACAGAGCCATGGTCTTCAATCCTGGAAGGAACGTGGGAGAATTTTTTCTAGTGGTAAAAATACTCTCCATCTTAAGGTGGCCAATTCATGGAATTATCAAAATATCTAAGCGCATGTTTCCCATCTGTGCATTTCACAGTGTGCAATTTCTATCTCAATAAATTGTGAACAAGCAGATGCAACTCACAAGTATGGGCACAGTAGACATTAGGGGGGAAAAATGGAAGGAAAACCAGTAGCCGTATCCCGAAGCTGCGCTCCTTAAGCAAAGCTCTTTGACATCCTATCTTTGTGTCAGTAAAATCCTTATCCATTTCTTTCGATCATAATAATACTGTTTCGTGTAAGAATGACATTTTGGACTATTTGTCTTGGAATAAAGTTGTTCTTGGAGATGCAGCTTTGTTTTCCGTCTCCTTCAAGTACCCTTCACGAACTTCCATAACCTACAGATTCTCAGAGTATGGTATTGAGTGTCTATAAAAATGTGGTTCAATATTGGAGAGAGAGAGAGAGAGAAGGAAGAAGACTCAATGCCTTCAATCCATCGATGGCAAAATTTGACTCTTCTGGGGTCACTGTCACTTGCTAATGGAAATAGCAAGACTCCCTCTCTCTTATTTAGATGCTACTTCTCTTTCTGCCAGTAAACTATCAACGCCCACACAGGGTGCTTCATCAATGCCAGCGGGAACCATTTAATTAGTTGGCCCTGTCGGATACAGATCCTTTAAGCAAAGGAATCCCCTGTGGGACCGAAGGTTCTGTGCATTGAAGTTAGTTGTCACACAAACTTCTCATGCATCATGATAAGCGGTGTTGGAAAGGCCCAGGAGGACTCAGGATACTATCGTACTTCATGGTGACTACTCCCAGTTGATGGGGAAGGTCACCTCTTCTGAATAAAGCTGTGACATTGGAATGGTCCCACCAAGCCCAACCTTCTGGGGGTCTTTTCTCCCTGGGTTGCCACAATCAAGTATTCACAGCTCCCTTGTTCAAATAGTAATTCCCACATCAACATATAAAAAAGATTGGCAAAGATGAGACAGTTCCTCTCATGGATGTTTGGCTGTCCATTTGAGCGAATTTTTCGATGTATAATCTCCACTACAGAATATAATAATATGCTCAAAAATTTCATTTACGCTGCCACTTGGATGGACAGGGAAAATATTTATTTAATCTGGAATCATCTGTCCTTTCTTCAAATCCCAACCTGCTAGTTAATAGAAAAAAAAAAAATCAAGTACCTCGTTGACACAGTTTAACATCTTAGTTCCACTATATAATTTGAATAGTTTTTCTTATTACTAGATAGAATTTCTTGGAAAGAAATCTCAAGACTCTAAGCCTTCTAGCCTCTGCTTCTCCCCCAAAGATGTGGAGGAGGGACATCTTTGGAATCCTGGATGCAGGGGACAGAGGGTTTGCTGGGCGCCATGTTGGGCCCTTCTGGTCATTGGCATTACCCTTCGTCCGTCTGGGAACTACTTGCTCTGCTACTCTCCTTAATTCGTGATTGTAGCTGGTGCTGTTCATTGTCTTTTCTGTCTGATGCACCTTGGCCGTGGGTACCATTATGGTGGCCGACTCCAAGGGTCTCTCTTCCATTCATCTGATCTAGCAGCCCTCCTTTGCCTCTGTTCTGGAGTCCCGTGACCCTGCTTGGTCCTAGTGTGCTGGAAGATTCCTGTGGACCCCAGATTATACAGGAGATAGCCTGAGGGCAGGGCTGCCTGTCTGTTGAGGACTTTGTTATTTCAGCCAGGAGTGCCTGGTTGAAATCTATAGCTTTACCCTGCTTGCTAATCTCTCCACACCCTGCTCTAGAATTAGAACACAGATGCTTGTTTTCCAGTTCACACACAAGTTCTTCAGAACTGTTGGGTCTTCCTCAAAAGGATGGTGTGTGATCATTAGGGGAGGATGAGACCAGATTCAGAAGGAAACCTTTCCCACCCTTCAGTTTCCCTCCAGGACTCATATCAATAAGCCACTTCTAGGCAACTTGTATTTAGCTGAATAGGTACTGATGACCCTGTTTTACATAACAAGGGAAGGGAAGGAAGAAGGGAGAAGAAAGGAGAGTGTTGATGGGGTTCACATTACTTTAGGACTATTTGGAAATATATAAATAAGCCCAATTGATAGAAATGAGTGTTACTCAAATTGCCCTGTGGAGTCTACTTTTTCTACATTTCTTAAATAGTCTGGGTTGTTTATGAAATGCAGAAAGGTTGATTAAATATATTACATCTGAGCATTCACTAAGCTCTGTGTTGAATTTTGCTTTATTTTTGACTTTCTGTGAGCCTTGATTGGGTTACATGCAGCAGCCACCCGGCAGCTGCCATTGTCCCGGGTAAAGGACATGTGTTAGAAAACCTCTTAAGTTCTGTTCGAGTCCCTAAGGCTTTAACTCATCTCAAAGTTTCATCTCTAAGGATAATGAGTGGAGGGAAATGAGTATTATTTAGGGACTGCAATTGATTTCAAGTAAAGTTGAGATTAGTTTACCTTTTTCTTTTGATTTTAGGCACATATTTTGCAACCACGATTTAATTTATTTTTGTTTTTCATATATTTTCCGTAACATGTTTTTTTTTTTTTTTTTTTTTTCCATAACATCTTAACAGAAAAACCCAAACGACCTTTTTTGGCCAACCCAATAAAATGGGCACCTAAAAAGGTGGTTGTCTTTTTTTTTTTTTTTTTTGGTATTTTGACTGTTATGCTCTACTGAACACACATTCATAGTAATGTATTTTGATACTTTTTTTTTTAATGTCTTCTACTTATTTATTTTTGGCTGTGCTGGGTCTTTGTTGCACACGGGCTTTCTCTAGTTGCGGTGAGGGGGGCTACTCTTTGTTGCGGTGCACGGGCTTCTCATTACTGTGGCTTCTCTTGTTGAGAGCACAGGCTCTAGGTGCGTGGGCTTCAGTAGTTGTGACTCATGGGCTTCAATAGTTGTGGCACACGAGCTCAGTAGTTGTGGCTCACCAGCTCTAGAGCACAGGCTCAGTAGTTGTGGCGCACGGGCTTAGTTGCTCTGCGGCACTTAGGATCTTCCTGGACCAGGGCTCAAACCTGTGTCCCCAGCATTGGCAGGCGGATCCTTAACCACTGCGCCACCAGGAAAGTCCGAGACATTTCTGGAAAATATTTGTTTTCTATTTTTTAGAATCATAACCTGTTGACAGGCTTTCAGTTTTGGAAGCAGATGTTAAAGTTTTTGTGAACAGAATACAGATGAATTGTCAGGGATTCCCAAGGACATACCTTGCTAGTGTATATGTTTTCTTTAAGGGGGGATAAAAAGAAAAAGACAGAACAAGTCAGCATTAATCAGACTACATTTTCAGAACTTTGACTAGTTCCAATATACATGTCTCTTTTATTTTTCTTTTAAAATGTAGTCAAAAAATGATCTCTGTTAAAATATGTAAATTTGATTTTGGTTAACTTTTAGAATAAATTTTATTTTATTTTCTTTGCTTGACATATATTATTGACCTTGATGAAGTCTAAACTGGAAAGTTATTTTCAAAGATCAAAACATGAAATAATTTTTTTAAAACCTGTATTTTTAAATCAGAAATTGTGACTTCAAATAAGATAACAAGCATATTTCACTCAAAATTACAACTTAACATGGGCTTCCCTGGTGACACAGTGGTTTAGAGTCTGCCTGCCGATGCAGGGGACACGGGTTCATGCCCCGGTCTGGAAAGATCCCACATGCCGCGGAGTGGACAAAAAATAAATAAATAAAATAAAATGT
>NC_041220.1:149248902-149311355 GCF_002837175.3 Physeter macrocephalus | reverse complement strand
GCTCCGCAACGGGAGAGGCCACAACAGTGAGAGGCCCGTGTACCGCAAAAAAAAAAAAAAAAAAAAAAAAAAAAAAATTATAACTTAACAAAATATTGGTGAAGATCAGTAGTTTTGCTCCAAGTAGAGATATTTATTCTATTTAGGAAAAATATTTTTGTTAGAATATTACAAAAAGAAATAGATTACTGTGTTCTTAATTACATTGATATTTACCCTATATATTCCAAGTTTTCCACAGTAACAGTATCATTTAATTAATCAGAAAAGAAATACAGCTTGTATTCTTCTTTGTTTTGAGAAAATGATAAACTGTTACATATATTCATATGTATCCAAATATACATACACACAGGCTTTTTTTTTAATATAAATTTATTTATTTATTTATTTATTTTTGGGTGTGTTGGGTCTTCTTTTCTGTGTGAGGGCTTTCTCTACTTTCGGCAAGCAGGGGCCACTCTTCATCGTGGTGTGCGGGGCTCTCACTGTCGCGGCCTCTCTTGTTGCGGAGCACAGACTCCCAAGATGCGCAGGCTCAGTAGTTGTGGCTCATGGGCCTAGTTGCTCCGCGGCATGTGGGATCTTCCCAGACCAGGGCTCGAACCCGTGTCCCCTGCATTGGCAGGCAGATTCTCAACGACTGCACCACCAGGGAAGCCCCCACACACGTATTTTTTTAATAATTCAGCTTCACCTCCTATCTGTAAGTAGAAGTGGCAACATTTATAGCATTGTAATTATAAAGTGATTATTACATCTTTGCTTTATTTCATGCTTATATGAAATTATTCTTACCAATTTTTGCAGTTGCTATGGAATTCTGTTTGTTATAAAGAATATGTGTCCATATCCCTTTAAAGGAAAGACACAAGTCCATAGAAAAATAGCTATTCCTTTACATCAATTTCTTTTTTAAAAAAAATTTATTTAAGATGTTGGGGGTAGGAGTTTATTAATTAATTAATTTATTTTTGCTGTGTTGGGTCTTCGTTTCTGTGCAAGGGCTTTCTCTAGTTGTGGCAAGTGGGGGCCACTCTTCATCGCGATGCGCGGGCCTCTCACTATCGCAGCCTCTCTTGCTGCGGAGCACAGGCTCCAGACGCGCAGGCTCAGTAGTTGTGGCTCACGGGCCTAGTTGCTCCGGGGCTTGTGGGATACTCCCAGACCAGGGCTCGAACCCGTGTCCCCTGCATTGGCAGGCAGATTCTCAACGACTGCACCACCAGGGAAGCCCCCACACACGTATTTTTTTAATAATTCAGCTTCACCTCCTATCTGTAAGTAGAAGTGGCAACATTTATAGCATTGTAATTATAAAGTGATTATTACATCTTTGCTTTATTTCATGCTTATATGAAATTATTCTTACCAATTTTTGCAGTTGCTATGGAATTCTGTTTGTTATAAAGAATATGTGTCCATATCCCTTTAAAGGAAAGACACAAGTCCATAGAAAAATAGCTATTCCTTTACATCAATTTCTTTTTTAAAAAAAATTTATTTATTTACTTATTTATTTATTTTAGCTGCATTGGGTCTTCATTGCTGTGTGTGGGCTTTCTCTAATTGCAGTGAGCAGGGGCCACTCTTCATTGCAGTGTGCGGGCTTCTCATTGCGGTGGCTTCTCTTGTTGTGGAGCACGGGCTCTAGGCGTGCAGGCTTCAGTAGTTGTGGCACATGGGCTCAGTAGTTGTGGCTCACGGGCTCTAAAGCACAGGCTCAGTAGTTGTAGTGCACGGGCTTAGTTGCTCTGCAGCATGTGGGATTTTCCCGGACCAGGGCTTGAACCTGTGTCCCCTGCATTGGCAGGCAGATTCTTAACCACTACACCACCAGGGAAGTCCCCTAAACTTTTTAATAGATTAAAAAAAATACTAATTCTATACAAATTGTCTCATAAACTGAAAGAAAAAGGAACATTTTAAATCTCATTCTATAAGGCTAAACATACCCTAATACCCAAAACAGACCAATGTAGTATAATTAGGGGGAAAATAAAAACTACAGAAAAATCTCTCTCCTAATCATAATTGCAAAATTCTTTAAAAAATATTGTCCAAATGAACCCATACTATATATATGCAAACACTGTGTATTATATGTACGTAGTACTATATATATGTAATATAATATTTCAATATGATGAAGTGTATCTAAGGACCTAAAGTTAGTATGATATTTCATTGTAAAGACTAAATTTTCCCTGATAAGGTAGGGCCATAAAGTTGTTTTTTTGGTTTTTTTAGTGTTTATTCTGCTTTTAACATCTGCAGTAATTGTAGTAATATTGCCATTCTGTTTCTAGTATCAGCATAGTGCGTCTTCTGTCGTAATTACTGTTGCCAGAAGTTTACCAATTTTACTGTTATTTTCAGAGAACCAGTGTTTGGTTTCATTTGTTTTGTGTATTGTTTCTGTTTTCTATTTCATTGACTTCCACTTTCATCTTTATTATTTTTCCCCTGCTTACTTTGTTCCTTTATTTCATCTTTTCTTGTTGGAAGCTGAGGGCACTGATTTGAGATTTTTCTTCTTTTCAAATCCAGGAATTTGGTGCTTCCCTCTAGTAACTGCTCTCTGTGCATCTCATGCATTTGTGTATGGTGTGCTTTTAAAGGCACTCAGTTCAAAACAAATATCTATTTCCTTTTTGATTTTTTCTTTGACTCATAGGAGTGTGTTATTCATTTTCAAGTGGTTTGGGATTTTCCAGATGGCTTTCTGTTCATGATTTCAAAATTGATTCTACTCCGGTCCGAGAACGTCCTATTTATGACTTAAATACTTTGGGCCCAGGATACAGTCAATGTTGGCAAATGCTGAGTTCCCCAGAATAAACTCTACATCCTGCTCTTGTTGGGTGACTCTCCTCTAAAGGTAGATTAGGTCTATGTGGTGGAGTCTGTGCTTTCTGCCCTTTTGTTTGTTTAAATTTTTCCTATTCTGTCCACTTGTTCTATCAATTATTGATGGAAGGGGATTAAAACTTCCACTATATTTATGGATTTGTCTATCTCTCCCTGTAGTTCTTTAAGCTTTTCCTTCAAGTATTGTGAAGCCCTGTAATTAAGTGTATACATTTTGAGGATTGTTATATGCTATTGAGGAAAGGACCTGTATGTCATTATGAAATGACCTTCTTTACTCAGGATAATTTTCTTTGGCATAAAACTTACTTTGATATTGATTTATCCATTACATATTTCTTTTGTTAACATGATCAGGGTTTATGTATTGCCTTCGACTTTTAACCTATTAATGCTTTCATACTTCACATGGGTTTCTTTAGGAAGTATATAATTGAATCTTAATTTTTTATGCAATATGACAATATCTGCCCTTTGGTTGGAAGCCTTGAGCTCATTTACATTCATTGTGATCATTTATAGGGTTGAATGTAAACCTTCATTCTTGAAGCGATGTGTACCACTTACGTGTACTAGAAAAGATCACACACAATATCATGGCATTTCTGTCCTTCGGCCTTCGATTATTGTCACTGTAAATTTTACTTCTGCAGGTTATAAATACCACAATACATTGCTGTTATCATTGCTTTTAAAAGTTCTAAGAAAGAATCTTTATTTTTACACAGTTGTCATTGTCACTGCTCTCTCTTCCTTTGTAGAGACTGAAATTCCATAGTCTGTCATCTCCCTTTACTTGAGCAATGTCTGTAGGTTTTCTTCTCTAACAAGTCCAATGCTGATGATTATCTTCAGCTTTTGTTAGGTCTGATAAAGACTTTAGTTCTTCCTCCCTTCTTTTATTTCAACTATTGTATTTTTCATTTCTGTAATTTACATCTGGTTCTTTTTAAATACCTTCTGATTTTTGCTTAGATTTTATATATATATTTTTTAAATTTGTTGGTAGAATATAATTGCTTGCTGAAGAATTTTTATGTTTGGTGCTTTAAAATTATTGTCTGATGATTCCCTCTCAGTGTTGGTGTCTGATGATCATCTTTCCCTCCTTCCAGCTGTGGTTTCCAGGTTATTGCTGTAGCAAGCGACTGTTACATTGCATCTGGACATTTTGGTGTCGCGTTAGAAGATTTAAATGGGATTCAGAGTCTCCTGTTTTCACAGGTAATCATGCTGCTTAGACCTTAGCATGCAGATACTGGCTTACTTTCCTGATGTGTAAATCTGGTCTTTGTTTGTACTGCTGCCCAACGGTTTCCCTGAAAAGCTCTGGATAGTACGTCACACTGTCACCTGGTTCCCCAGCATGCTTCTTTATTTAAAACCAATACCAAACAGTGTCCTGCTTGTAACATGTTTAAACCAGAAAAGTAAAAGTCCTCCTTCAATCTCATCTTCATAATCCACTCTCATCTCTTCCCACTGTACCTATTGCCCTGAAACTTACTTTCCCCTTAACAAAATACCTTGGAGGACATTTCCCATCTACACCTGTATGTTTCTGCACGTTGTCTAAACAGCAGGCATAGGCCAGGCAGCTCTTTGACCATCCATTACAGTTCAGCACTTGGGGTGGCAGGGGGCATCTCCTAATGTTTGTAACTGCAACACTGCAATGATTTTCTATTTCACAGCTCATTTTCAGCATAATAAATTGAAGTGTGTATAGAGATAGATTTACACATGTGCCACAATTGGCCACTGGCCTTAAGACGCTACCCATTGTGGGAAGAGATGTCGTAACTAACAGTAGAAGAAATATCACACCTGATCATACAAAATGCGGCTGCATTGGTCAAAGCTCGACTTAGAGCACTGCATAACTCTGAGTAGGGAGCACTTCACTCGCCCCAGTGACCTCCCTCTCTCTCGCTGTCTCTCTGTCTCTCTGTCTCTCTCTCTCTGTGTCTCTCTGTCTCTCTCTCTCTCTGTTTTCATGAATTTCCCAAGCTTCACCTTAGTTCTTTCACTGCATTCCCTCTTGCAGACACCCCCTACCCACTCTCTTTCCTACACGCAGAGTTCCAGACTCCACCCATTCCGGCACAGCCCATGAAATCCTACTGTTTGTTACATTTGTTTACAAGTTGTTTGGGGAAGTATATAATTGAATCTTAATTTTTTATGCAATATGACAATATCTGCCCTTTGGTTGGAAGCCTTGAGCTCATTTACATTCATTGTGATCATTTATAGGGTTGAATGTAAACCTTCATTCTTGAAGCGATGTGTACCACTTACGTGTACTAGAAAAGATCACACACAATATCACGGCATTTCTGTCCTTCGGCCTTCGATTATTGTTACCGTAAATTTTACTTCTGCAGGTTATAAATACCACAATACATTGCTGTTATCATTGCTTTTAAAAGTTCTAAGAAAGAATCTTTATTTTTACACAGTTGTCACTGTCACTGCTCTCTCTTCCTTTGTAGAGACTGAAAGTCCATAGTCTGTCATCTCCCTTTACTTGAGCAATGTCTGTAGGTTTTCTTCTCTAACAAGTCCAATGCTGATGATTATCTTCAGCTTTTGTTAGGTCTGATAAAGACTTTAGTTCTTCCTCCCTTCTTTTATTTCAACTATTGTATTTTTCATTTCTGTAATTTACATCTGGTTCTTTTTAAATACCTTCTGATTTTTGCTTAGATTTTATATATATATTTTTTAAATTTGTTGGTAGAATATAATTGCTTGCTGAAGAATTTTTATGTTTGGTGCTTTAAAATTATTGTCTGATGATTCCCTCTCAGTGTTGGTGTCTGATGATCATCTTTCCCTCCTTCCAGCTGTGGTTTCCAGGTTATTGCTGTAGCAAGCGACTGTTACATTGCATCTGGACATTTTGGTGTCGCGTTAGAAGATTTAAATGGGATTCAGAGTCTCCTGTTTTCACAGGTAATCATGCTGCTTAGACCTTAGCATGCAGATACTGGCTTACTTTCCTGATGTGTAAATCTGGTCTTTGTTTGTACTGCTGCCCAACGGTTTCCCTGAAAAGCTCTGGATAGTACGTCACACTGTCACCTGGTTCCCCAGCATGCTTCTTTATTTAAAACCAATACCAAACAGTGTCCTGCTTGTAACATGTTTAAACCAGAAAAGTAAAAGTCCTCCTTCAATCTCATCTTCATAATCCACTCTCATCTCTTCCCACTGTACCTATTGCCCTGAAACTTACTTTCCCCTTAACAAAATACCTTGGAGGACATTTCCCATCTACACCTGTATGTTTCTGCACGTTGTCTAAACAGCAGGCATAGGCCAGGCAGCTCTTTGACCATCCATTACAGTTCAGCACTTGGGGTGGCAGGGGGCATCTCCTAATGTTTGTAACTGCAACACTGCAATGATTTTCTATTTCACAGCTCATTTTCAGCATAATAAATTGAAGTGTGTATAGAGATAGATTTACACATGTGCCACAATTGGCCACTGGCCTTAAGACGCTACCCATTGTGGGAAGAGATGTCGTAACTAACAGTAGAAGAAATATCACACCTGATCATACAAAATGCGGCTGCATTGGTCAAAGCTCGACTTAGAGCACTGCATAACTCTGAGTAGGGAGCACTTCACTCGCCCCAGTGACCTCCCTCTCTCTCGCTGTCTCTCTGTCTCTCTGTCTCTCTCTCTCTCTCTCTCTCTCTCTCTCTCTCTCTCTCTGTTTTCATGAATTTCCCGAGCTTCACCTTAGTTCTTTCACTGCATTCCCTCTTGCAGACACCCCCTAGCCACTCTCTTTCCTACACGCAGAGTTCCAGACTCCACCCATTCTGGCACAGCCCATGAAATCCTACTGTTTGTTACATTTGTTTACAAGTTGTTTGGGGTTCCTAAGTTAAATCTTCCTGCCCGTATTGAAGCAAGGGCATACATCACCCCTACCTGGATTCCTAATTTTATGTAGGGCAGAGATTTGGGGCACCCAAGACTGGCTAGGTAAGATGATTTTGTTCAGCAGTTGCTTTGGGAACAGAACTATACTTTTTAAATGAAAACTTTGGAGAAAACATCTCGTATATGGGCTGAGACAGGTACAGAACACAAGGAGTTTAGGGATTATCATAAGAAATCTTGGTCAGTGTTGACACCAGTTATATCGTAGAACTCCTACAAGACAAATTAACTGGCTAACTCTTTTTCGAGGTCTGCTCTGTATCACCCACGGAACCCTTGCCTTGGTAGAATTATCACATGTGAAGGAAAGATCGTTGACCAGATTCTCCAAACCATAACATTCCTACTTCCTTACTTACAAACCATTACATTCCTTACTTACATCCTTCTCTCATCTACATAAAATTTCAGGCAGTACATAGGTATCAACATCTTGGTCAGATCTCACTTCAGCCCAATAGAGAAAGAGCAACTTTTTACAGATATATCCTCGTTGTTGCTGGAAATAGGGGTTTATCACTTCTCACAATGCTACAAAAACTGCCATCAACAATGTTTTTTGATAATCTGAGTCTAATTATTTCCACTAGTCTGATAAATCCATTTTTCTTTCATATATGATAAAAATGTCAAAGGGAAAGCAAAATAGGGTGAAAGCATGTGTATGATATTCAAATCATGTCACTGCAACATTGTTGGAGTTTTTCCCTTTAGAAGTAATTACTTTGCAAATAATGCCTCAAGGGCCCTGTATTTTTCCATCATAAAGCAAAACACAGATTTAATAAAAGGAGCCTGAAGACAGGCTTTTGGCACCATAATTAACTTTCAAATGGGTTGTTTGAATTTTTTGACTTATTAAACCCTATTTTAGATTCAATCTATTCTGTAACCAATCTGTCCTTCGGCCTTCGATTATTGTTACCGTAAATTTTACTTCTGCAGGTTATAAATACCACAATACATTGCTGTTATCATTGCTTTTAAAAGTTCTAAGAAAGAATCTTTATTTTTACACAGTTGTCACTGTCACTGCTCTCTCTTCCTTTGTAGAGACTGAAAGTCCATAGTCTGTCATCTCCCTTTACTTGAGCAATGTCTGGAGCACTTCACAGTTTTCTTTTTCATGTGTGACATGTATTGAAACAGTGTTGTTGTTGTTTTTTAATTCATACAGCATAAATAACACCATGATGTGTATTATAAATGTTGAGAATCTGGAAACTTGAGAATATGTCAGAGTGTAGAATTGACTCAAAGTGGACTGATGATTTCTTAGATGTGAATAGGAAATAAGTAAAAGAAATACTGTTAATTTTGTTGGGGGGGAAATAACCAAAAACCAATGTCTGTAGGTTTTCTTCTCTAACAAGTCCAATGCTGATGATTATCTTCAGCTTTTGTTAGGTCTGATAAAGACTTTAGTTCTTCCTCCCTTCTTTTATTTCAACTATTGTATTTTTCATTTCTGTAACTTACATCTGGTTCTTTTTAAATTCCTTCTGATTTTTGCTTAGATTTTATAATATATATTTTTAACAAGCTCATTCCAAGAGAGAGCCGTGCCTGTGTTTTTACTCAAGACAAAAAAACTGGACTTAGTAGACCTTATTCTGTGATAAAACAGTGCGGTTACTGACGTTGAATTTTAACAGTTGCCCAACATATATTTTTAGCATCTATTTTTCACCTTTTTTTTCTTACTGACTATGGTAATTGTCGTTCTGTTTTATAAAATCACTGTTATAATGAAATGATTTATTTACCTAGCCAACTTGCTGATAATTATAACAGGTACCTTTATATGCACTTCATGCAGTCAGAACCCAATTTGTTGGTAGAATATAATTGCTTGCTGAAGAATTTTTATGTTTGGTGCTTTAAAATTATTGTCTGATGATTCCCTCTCAGTGTTGGTGTCTGATGATCATCTTTCCCTCCTTCCAGCTGTGGTTTCCAGGTTATTGCTGTAGCAAGCGACTGTTACATTGCATCTGGACATTTTGGTGTCGCGTTAGAAGATTTAAATGGGATTCAGAGTCTCCTGTTTTCACAGGTAATCATGCTGCTTAGACCTTAGCATGCAGATACTGGCTTACTTTCCTGATCTGTAAATCTGGTCTCTGTTTGTGCTGCTACCCAACGGTTTCCCTGAAAAGCTCTGGATAGTACGTCACACTGTCACCTGGTTCCCCAGCATGCTTCTTTATTTAAAACCAATACCAAACAGTGTCCTGCTTGTAACATGTTTAAACCAGAAAAGTAAAAGTCCTCCTTCAATCTCATCTTCATAATCCACCCTCATCTCTTCCCACTGTACCTATTGCCCTGAAACTTACTTTCCCCTTAACAAAATACCTTGGAGGACATTTCCCATCTACACCTGTATGTTTCTGCACGTTGTCTAAACAGCAGGCATAGGCCAGGCAGCTCTTTGACCATCCATTACAGTTCAGCACTTGGGGTGGCAGGGGGCATCTCCTAATGTTTGTAACTGCAACACTGCAATGATTTTCTATTTCACAGCTCATTTTCAGCATAATAAATTGAAGTGTGTATAGAGATAGATTTACACATGTGCCACAATTGGCCACTGGCCTTAAGACGCTACCCATTGTGGGAAGAGATGTCGTAACTAACAGTAGAAGAAATATCACACCTGATCATACAAAATGCGGCTGCATTGGTCAAAGCTCGACTTAGAGCACTGCATAACTCTGAGTAGGGAGCACTTCACTCGCCCCAGTGACCTCCCTCTCTCTCGCTGTCTCTCTGTCTCTCTGTCTCTCTCTCTCTGTGTCTCTCTGTCTCTCTCTCTCTCTGTTTTCATGAATTTCCCAAGCTTCACCTTAGTTCTTTCACTGCATTCCCTCTTGCAGACACCCCCTACCCACTCTCTTTCCTACACGCAGAGTTCCAGACTCCACCCATTCTGGCACAGCCCATGAAATCCTACTGTTTGTTACATTTGTTTACAAGTTGTTTGGGGTTCCTAAGTTAAATCTTCCTGCCCATATTGAAGCAAGGGCATACATCACCCCTACCTGGATTCCTAATTTTATGTAGGGCAGAGATTTGGGGCACCCAAGACTGGCTAGGTAAGATGATTTTGTTCAGCAGTTGCTTTGGGAACAGAACTATACTTTTTAAATGAAAACTTTGGAGAAAACATCTCGTATATGGGCTGAGACAGGTACAGAACACAAGGAGTTTAGGGATTATCATAAGAAATCTTGGTCAGTGTTGACACCAGTTATATCGTAGAACTCCTACAAGACAAATTAACTGGCTAACTCTTTTTCGAGGTCTGCTCTGTATCACCCACGGAACCCTTGCCTTGGTAGAATTATCACATGTGAAGGAAAGATCGTTGACCAGATTCTCCAAACCATAACATTCCTACTTCCTTACTTACAAACCATTACATTCCTTACTTACATCCTTCTCTCATCTACATAAAATTTCAGGCAGTACATAGGTATCAACATCTTGGTCAGATCTCACTTCAGCCCAATAGAGAAAGAGCAACTTTTTACAGATATATCCTCGTTGTTGCTGGAAATAGGGGTTTATCACTTCTCACAATGCTACAAAAACTGCCATCAACAATGTTTTTTGATAATCTGAGTCTAATTATTTCCACTAGTCTGATAAATCCATTTTTCTTTCATATATGATAAAAATGTCAAAGGGAAAGCAAAATAGGGTGAAAGCATGTGTATGATATTCAAATCATGTCACTGCAACATTGTTGGAGTTTTTCCCTTTAGAAGTAATTACTTTGCAAATAATGCCTCAAGGGCCCTGTATTTTTCCATCATAAAGCAAAACACAGATTTAATAAAAGGAGCCTGAAGACAGGCTTTTGGCACCATAATTAACTTTCAAATGGGTTGTTTGAATTTTTTGACTTATTAAACCCTATTTTAGATTCAATCTATTCTGTAACCAACACTTCACAGTTTTCTTTTTCATGTGTGACATGTATTGAAACAGTGTTGTTGTTGTTTTTTAATTCATACAGCATAAATAACACCATGATGTGTATTATAAATGTTGAGAATCTGGAAACTTGAGAATATGTCAGAGTGTAGAATTGACTCAAAGTGGACTGATGATTTCTTAGATGTGAATAGGAAATAAGTAAAAGAAATACTGTTAATTTTGTTGGGGGGGAAATAACCAAAAACCAACAAGCTCATTCCAAGAGAGAGCCGTGCCTGTGTTTTTACTCAAGACAAAAAAAAACTGGACTTAGTAGACCTTATTCTGTGATAAAACAGTGCGGTTACTGACGTTGAATTTTAACAGTTGCCCAACATATATTTTTAGCATCTATTTTTCACCTTTTTTTTCTTACTGACTATGGTAATTGTCGTTCTGTTTTATAAAATCACTGTTATAATGAAATGATTTATATACCTAGCCAACTTGCTGATAATTATAACAGGTACCTTTATATGCACTTCATGAAGTCAGAACCCACATTGTTCCTAGCCCCCAATCCATGGTTCCTATCTCTTGAAGTTCATGTCTTTCTGTCATCCCTTCTCCTGGTGTGTGGACTGAAACTAGGGCCCTGATTCCAACCAGAAGATGACAGGAAAGGCGGGTAGGGGAAACGTAGACAGGGTAGCTCGCACATGATTACATGTGAATGAGTAGGAGAGTTTTTCAAGCATCAGATTTGCACGTTTGTTTTTCTGGAGTCTCATTGTTTTTTTGCCACCTTTGTAGAGGCAAGCTGCTGTAACCCCACATGTCAGGGAACCATGGAAGTGAGGGTGCATTTTCTTATGCAGTTTTCTCTCACGCAGTCTATGAATTGAACCATCTCATGTTGAAGGACCTTAAAATAGATGACGCAGGAATTGGCAAAATTAATATGAAGACCTAGAAAAATTAAAGTCATATTTTTAGATTTAGCACACCTCTTTTTGTCATTTAAGATCAATAATTTAAAAAAGGAGTAAAGACATCAATTTAGTCTTTGAAAGAAACAATGTGTTTGATTTAATGGGTATATATATATTGGGTTGGCCCAAAAGTTCGTTCGGGTTTTCTGTAACATCTTAGGGAAAAACCCGAAAGGTCTTTTTGGCCAACCCAATAGAAACCTATGCCCATCAATTAGAAAATACACATCATTTCAAGTACACATAAAACAAATATTAGACTCTAGAGGATATACATGTTTCAACTTGATTAGGACTTTCTGGGCAAAGTTTACTGGAACTTGTGTTATGGGAGAAGCTTTGGAAGTGAAGAGATGACGCATATACAGTGACCAGCGGGGATAGATGTCCCTGCCTCAAAATATGTGTTCATATTTCAAAGGAGAATTGTGGCAGGGGTCTCCAAGACCAGCCGTTGGTTGGATGATGCACTAGGAAGATTCAGCATATATAGTCTAACTCATAGCTATGATTTATCACAGCCAAAGGATACAAAGCAAAATCAGCAAAGGGAGAAGACGTTCCTTAAGTCCAGAGAACACCAGGTGCAAGTTTCCTAGAGTCCGCTCCCAAAGGCCATGCTTAATCCTTCCAGTATCAAATTTTGAGAGCACACGCATGACTTTGTCCAACAGGGAAGCTCATTAGAAATCAGTGCCTGAGGTTTTTATTGGGGGCTGGTCACGTAAGTACCCTCTGCTTAGTATGTACCAAAATAGCAGACTCCCAGAAGGAAAGCTGGCTTTGAGCCCATGTTGTTGTACAAAGGATTTAGGCAAAGTGAGCCACCTTTATCAGTTAAGGGATGGTGGGAACCCACCTGAAACTCAAGTTCCCAGGTAGCAGCCAAGGACCAGCCTTGCCTGTAGAACTTTCTAAGGCCGGCAGTCTCAGAACTGCCCTGTTTAACTCTTGTCTACACAGAGATAGAACACTGGGTTGTAAAAATTATCTCCAGTCTCACTCAGTGAGGTATCTATTTATATTCTAATAGGTAAGAAACCGGGAACTTCTCCTTCTTTGTTGTTGTACAAAGGATTTAGGCAAAGTGAGCCACCTTTATCAGTTAAGGGATGGTGGGAACCCACCTGAAACTCAAGTTCCCAGGTAGCAGCCAAGGACCAGCCTTGCCTGTAGAACTTTCTAAGGCCAGCAGTCTCAGAACTGCCCTGTTTAACTCTTGTCTGCACAGAGATAGAACACTGGGTTGTAAAAATTATCTCCAGTCTCACTCAGTGAGGTATCTATTTATATTCTAATAGGTAAGAAACCGGGAACTTCTCCTTCTTTTCTAAAAGATGTTTGTTTGTTTTAATATACATTAAGGAGATTAGGTTGTTTCCCTCACCACTTCCTGCAATGATAAAACAATATACATAATAAGGGAAGGATGTAGAATGTAGCCCGTGTCATGAAGTACTCAGAGCTTCTTCATGGGGTTGAAAGAAGTCTTCCCATAGGGCTTGTATCATTTATAAGCCATTTATAAGTTATAGAATTATATCATTTATCCATCATTTACTCACCCATTCAGCAAAGACACCAAATCACCAGTAAGGAACAGAACAGAACACAGCACAGAACAGTGGGTACTGAATGCTGGATGTAAAGAAGGCACTTTTAAAAGTTTTCAAATCCCGAAATTCCTAAGCACCTTCTTTTTTTCTTCTTTCTTAACATATGTATGTATTTAAAAATATTCACCACTGCATTTTGACTTACTCAAGTCATTAAACATAATATTTGTTGGTAGTATTTTTTGTTTTGGAATTAAAATAAATTGTTTTCATTGGGGTGTAGTTGCTAAGCACCTTTTGGAAAATTTTATATGGAAATGGTTTATACTGAGATTATGTGATTCCATAAGATTATATATTCTTATGAATGCATGGTTACATATTCTTATGAATATGACTATATATTCTTATGAATATATGACTGAAATATTTTATATGGGATGTTTTATACTGAGATTATATAAGATTATATAGGATCTTCCCCGTTGGCACACTGGTTAAGAATCCGCCCGCCAGTGCAGGGGACACAGGTTCGAGCCCTGGTCTGGGAAGATCCCACATGCCACGGAGCAACTAAGCCCATGCGCCACAACTACTGAGCCTGCGCTCTAGAGCCCGGACACCACAATTACTGAGCCACAAGCCTAAAGCCCATGCTCCGCAACAAGAGAAGCCACCGAAATGAGAAGCCCGCGCACCGCAACGAAAACTAACCCCTGCTCACTGCAACTAGAGAAAGCCCGCACGCAGCAACAAAGACCCAACACAGCCAAAAATAAATAAATGAAAACAATTTTTTAAAAAGATTATATATTCTTATGAGTATACGATTACATATTCTTATGAACATATGACTTATGGTTATATAAGAACAGATTATATGACTAATATCAGGAATTCATGAATATTAATTAGAACTTCAGGACGATTGTATCCCCTGGTAATTGCCAGTGTTTATTGTATACTTACTACATTCCACCCATCATTCTAAGTCCTTCACTGGTAGAGCCTGTAATTCTCTAAGCAACCTGTGAAAGAGTTGCTCTTGCGATAAATCGGAATTTCCCGTTAAGGAGGCAGTTGAAGAATGAAGAGCAGGTCCGGCTCCCATGGAGAAATGAGCATTGGGGGTAGGATTGGAGCACGGTCCTTTTCCCTATTCAGATCAAAAGGATGTGCACACAGAGCATGAAAGCAAATTTCCAAGATGGGCAAGTGATTCCACATCTGAGTGACGTAAATGAACCAAGGATAGTTGCATTCAGCCAGACATGGTGTCTTGATGTGTTTGCTTTGAATAATGAGTGTGCTGAGGTCCTGGTGCCCAGATATCAAGAATGACTCTTCTGTCAGGGCTACGGATATCATAAACTGGGCTAGAAACACGCCCAGGAGGAGGGTGCGACATCCAGACTCCTGACCAGCACGTTGCTTGTGGTCAGCACCCATGTATTCATACCCATGATGAGTTAAATTTAGATATAGTATGATTCTCACTTTCAGTTGTACAAAACTGTCACACATTGTAGGTGTTCCCTACCACGTGTAAATCCAAGGCAAGTTTTCAAAGGGACTTGTCAAATCTCATCCAAACCTCAATAACAGTAATACCCATAGACCTCAAAACAAAATCAAGTTCAACAGCAACGAAAAAGCGAAAAGTCTCAAACCCAGTGGGGAATTCAGCACTTCAATTAACTCATCCTTCAGGATGCTGTAATATTGAAAGATTGGCTCAGGGTGAGGCCAAAAAATGCAGTTTCTCTTTGACATCCATGTTTCCCCCAAACATGGTCTGTTGATAAAACAGGATGAGGGTGAACGGGTATTAACCCCGGAACTCTGGATCCAGCTCTGAAGGAAAATGAATTCCATCTTGGCAGGGAGGGTCACTTTCCATGGCCTTAGGTGCTGCCAGCTTTATCCATCAGTACTGTGCCCTCCTCCACCCTGCACCCTCTCCCTTCAGGCACTGAGGAAAAGCAAGTTTGATGTTCAGAGGCTCAGAACAAAGGCGGACTGTAAGAATTAAAAGATGTGTGGCCCGTGTGGAATAGTTATCATCGCATTTCTGTATTAATTACAGCTCCAATCAGGAAAGCCACGGGAGTCCCATAAATTCCTCTTTGAACTTGTGGCCCCTGGAGCACCCTAAACGATCTTGTGCCGAAGAGAAAAGACTCTCCTTTGGAGTGGCAGTCAATCGAGTGAATGGGACTTAGTAATTTCTATTAGTTATTTGGGGGAGGACTTCCATCTTGAAGTATGGAAATGAAGAAACCTGAAAACTGAATTAACTCAAAATGCTTACCCGAGGTGATCTGTTAACATAGCCCCTTTGAAAATCATCTCCTCAAGAGACTAAATAAAAATGTTGGAGCCTGAGAACTGCCACGTTGAGATTATTTCAAGCCTGAATCATCAGGTCATGTAAAGGAGAGTTTGATTCTTTTCCAGGTTTATCATGTCTTATTGATACGGCTCATTCTGAATGTGATGGCTTGTCTTTGCATCATGATTTTCACAACATTCTACTGTACACGAATATGCACTATGAGATATTGAAATACATATTTACTCCTTAAAATATTGTGAATTCACACACCAAATTCCTTACTCTAGTTTGTAATATGTATTTTACTCCTTGGAGTGTAATCCAATGATTTTAAGATGCCGAACTGGAAAATGTGACTATATTTGCAGTGGACGAATAGTTAAAGTATACTGCAGTTGAATGTTTTGAAATTTTGATCCATAATTTGGGATGATATTTAACCATGCATTTCATTAATGCCTAGTTTTTGTTAATATTTTGTTTAATATCTGTGCTGTCTTCCATAATTGGTATCAAGCACTCTTTTGGATTTGAAATAAAATATAGAATTCTTTACCAATGTTAGCTGTCAGTTCCTTAATGTTTCATACCAGAAGTAAGTGTAGGGTGTACTAAATACCTTTATAACTAGGATTTGAGAGAGGAAAAAAATGTACTGTTCAGTGAATCCAGTGGGTTTGTTAGGATTGTGAAATACCAAGAATGTAGTATCAAACATAGCAATGATATTTCCCATGAAATCAATGTTATTTTTCGATTTAACCCTGTGTTAAAGTATCTTTCAGAGAAACATCCTTTTTTGTTTTTGTTGTTTTTTAAGCATCCCCATTTTTCTGTTGAACCCAATATTGAAAGACAAATATTTCAAATTTGTATATTGCATAGGCTTTAGTTTTATAACACTGAATCATTTGAGTTGTAACATTTTGCTTTTAGACTTGGTGCTTTAGGATGGCTACTTGGCAAACAAGAAGCAGTTGTAGTAAAATTATGGATGTGTTACAAACACACTTTTGATATGTGTTTTCCAAAGTCTAGTTGTAATCACGGTAAGACCCTGACCGTCACACATACCCTAAATAATGTGCTTTTTTAGGGCTCTTTTAGCAAAAGCTCTAGTTGCCTTAAGCTTCAGTATGTATGGCAGTAAGAGCCCCGTAAAATAGGCTCTTTCTTGCATTGATTTGGTAACAGAAAGTCACAGATTTGCATCTGCTAATTAATTCAGCAACAAGTATAGCAATTCTGTGGTACATTTGGTGTCCCTTGAAACAGATATAAGGGACAAAAGCACTGAAAAGCTATGGTGATGCTCTTGGATACAGATAACCCTAAAAATTAAAATTAATCAATAGTTCCCCTTATTAATAAAAACAAACATGCAAGTAGTTACACATGGGGTTGTATACGCACACACACACACACACACACACACACACAAACATAAGTATATTATTAATAAAAACAAACATGCAAGTAGTTACACATGGGGTTGTATACGCACACACACACACACACACACACACACACAACATTAGGTATATAAACATCAAGGGTGAAGTATAGCCAACATTTTGTTATAAGAAGGGGTGTTTAAGTAGAATTGATCCAAATCTATTCATTGTAGTCGACTTAAAGAAGTAAAGAAGTCCTTTTACACCAGTCTTTGCATGGACGTTGCTCAGAACTGAAAGATATAAGGGACAAAAGCACTGAAAAGCTATGGTGATGCTCTTGGATACAGATAACCCTAAAAATTAAAATTAATCAATAGTTCCCCTTATTAATAAAAACAAACATGCAAGTAGTTACACATGGGGTTGTATACGCACACACACACACACACACACACACACACACACACAACATTAGGTATATAAACATCAAGGGTGAAGTATAGCCAACATTTTGTTATAAGAAGGGGTGTTTAAGTAGAATTGATCCAAATCTATTCATTGTAGTAGACTTAAAGAAGTAGACTTAAAGAAGTCCTTTTATACCAGTCTTTGCATGAACGTTGCTCAGAACTGAAATCATCCTAACTTTAGGTAGATTCTTTCGCCCCATAGTTGAGGACGCTAATACCCTTTATTCTTCCACATTCGTATTTCTGATTTACACAGCATCCTAGCTTGCGCATCTTTTGTATTGGTGAACATCACTACTTGAGTTGATTTGTCACCATTTTGTTGTATCTGTAAAAATACTCAAGATAATACCTCTTTTTGTATCACTGTAAGTCTAGTTACACTCTGTCACTACACAAAGATATTATGTAATTATTGGCTATATTCCCCACACTGTGCATTTCATGTCATGGTGATGCATTTATTTTGCAATTGGAAGTTTGTAATTCTTTCCTGATTTTTTTTTTTGCCCGTGCTACTCACAAGTTTTAGGAGTAAAGGCAACAACATCCTAATTAATCTGTCACAGGACCTAAAGAGAAAAAAGAAAGAGATCGCAAACATGTAGGAAAGATCAAGGAAAACAACAGCCATCAGGCATGTGTGTCATGATTTTCATTCTTGGATTTTCTAGCATCTATATCATGTTGTTTACTTGGTTTCTTGGTAAATAACCTGACTACAGTCCACAAAAATTCAGAAACCCCTGAGGACATAAACTTGTAAAGCAACGCTAAACCCCGTGTGATTTGTTTTGCTCCAATTACCTTAAATTGACGCTAAGACCATACTTTAGAGTTTGTCTGCATTGGAGAAATCTTTAAGCGCTGATATTTGCCAAGTGTTTAACATACAAATGAATGTACACTTTCAAGTGGAGATTTGCATTTTCATCACGACATGCAATTCTTATCATCCCCTGATTATGCAGTCTGACTTCACAACATAGCCTTTGCAGAAGCTGTTCCATTTCCGGAAACATTCTTCCTCTTCTTCTTCTTTTTTTTTTTTTTTTTTTTAATTGAAGTATAGTTGATTTACAATGTTTTCCTGATTTCTTCTGTACAGCAAAGTGACTCATTTATACACATATATACATTCTTTTTTATATTCTTTTCCATTACGGTTTATCCCAGGAGACGGGATATAGTTGCCTGTGCTCTACAGTAGGACCTTGTTGTTTATCCATTCTAAATGTAATAGTTTGCATCTAACAACCCCAAACTCCCAGTCCATTTCTCTCCCTCCCCCCTCCCCCTTGGCAACCACAAGTCTGTTCTCTATGTCTGTGAGTCTGTTTCTGTTTCATAGATAGATCATTTGTGCCATATTTTAGATGCCACATATAAGTGACATCATATGATATTTGTCTTTCTCTGTCTGACTGACTTCACATAGTATGATCATCTCTAGGTCCATCCATGTTGCTGCAAATGGCATTATGTCATTCTTTTTTAGGGCTGAGAGTATCCCATTGTGTATATGGACCACATCTTCTTTCTCCATTCGTCTGTCGATGGACACCCCATCCATGTTGCTGCAAATGGCATTATGTCATTCTTTTTTAGGGCTGAGAGTATCCCATTGTGTATATGGACCACATCTTTCTCCATTCGTCTGTCAGTGGACACCTAGGTTGCTTCCACGTCCTGGCTATTCTTCCTCTTCTCGACTCTAAAGTTAATTTTGACTTTGCCCTGTGGGCTCTAGACTCTATCTTTCTCTTCCTTAATGAGGCTGCTCCAAGTCCCTTGGTCAACCTACTCCTTCTTCCAAGGACATAGCAAAGTGCACATTTGGAAATGGGACAGGTGGTGTTCAGTTTCGGTGGGGGCATAGGTGCCCTCCTCAAGGCTTGATGATCTTCTAAATCACAATTTTGTCTTACTCATGTCCCTGTGTCTTCTTTTAACCCAAACACTGGTGCAAAGCTTACCTTGTTCATCACTTTTGACTTGTGTGTTCATGTTCTATTGATACAAGATGACTCCCTCATGTTCTTACTATTCCAGTAAGGAAGGAGTGGCATCTAATGAGATTAAAGAAAATTAGGACTGTCTCCTTCCCAGTGTGTCCAATTCTGTATAGAAACTTAAATATAAAGTAATGTCTCCCTACCCAAATCATCCTTAATGTGAACACTGCTTGGCTGTAATTTGAACCAAGTTTAAGAAATATGCATGCATTGTTTCCAAGAGCTTTTTTTTTTTTTTTTTCTGTCATTGATTTGATTATCTGGACGCATTTACTTTTGGTGTATTCCTTGGAAAGAAGACCACAAAAAGAAGAGCACAAAAATAAAGGAGGGGCCTAAATTTCAAACAAATAAAAACAATGGCAGCTTTCATCATGCCAAGTCAGGAGCCCTGTTCATGGAAAAAGTCAGTTGAGTTCCTCTCTGTAGATCTGAAGCATCATAGACCAAATCTCAGCATATATTTAATTATGTTCACTTGGAAAAAAAAAAAAAATAAAGTAGGAAATTAAAGAAAAAAAAACTATTATTCTCAAGTTAGACAGATCAACATATGTAAACATTATTTTATCAGGAACAACAGCAAAAAAAATCCCCCTGTTGCAACAATCGCTTGTCAGGGACCTGGGGCAAATGCTTCCTTGGTGTTGATTCCAAGGAACAGAGATAAGCCAGAGGATCATATCTACCTGAAGAGGTGTGGGGACTGGAAATTGAGACTGCTGCCATTCTCAGCTGCCTTGAAAAGGTCAGACAAACAAAACAAAATGAAATGAAGAAAAACAGGCAAAATGGAAACTCTGGGCCACCTCCACACATGCTGGGAGGTTTAATCCTGTTTGGACACAGGAAAAAGGAGGAAATCTCACAAGCTAAGGGCAGAAAGTGGTGTGGCAATATTGACACAGCAAAAATGTAGCACAGTTGAACGCAGGAAAGAGAGAAGCAACCACATGCTTGATGGACACGTGGACTTACTCATGTTTCCTTTGGGTCCTGAAAGTTCTGCCTTACTTGCAAATTTTTAAATGAACAAAAGTGGGTTTAGCCAACCAAATCAGGGAGTTGCCTCTCACATTCACAGGTGGTGTCTCATTCAATCTGGTTCTTTATCAGAATGAGTTTTATTAGGCTGAGTGTAGGGAGGAGAGACAAATAGAAATATTTTTAAACCAGCCTTATACCACATAGCCTCAAGATTTTTATATTTATGTTTGTTCTCTATGAAACATATTTAGCATATTCATTACTGGAAACTAAGTATTCATTTATACCTAGAAAATCAGTATTATGTCTCATTGACATCTTGTTTAAATAACTACAGCAATAACAAAAATCAGCTCACACTGTAGAAACATGATACATTCATTCCTAGTAACTAAATATTCTGTCTAATTGACACTTTGCAGAAATGAAAACAGCTATACTGCAAGAAGCAGCTGATTATAGTATTTGGATCAAGGCTGATGTCTAAAATGTGCTTTAAATATACACTTTAAGCCTCAAATCACCAAAGAAAACGGTTCAGCTTTCACCAAAAATTTGTTATTACTCCAGGGTTTCCCAGTATTGACCCTGTTGACACTTGGGACCAGATCATTCTCAGTGGAGGGCTGTTCTTTGCACTGTAGGATGGTAAGCAGCATCCTTGGCCTCCACCCGTTAGATGCTGGGGGCAGTCCCCCCATCCCCCGTGGTGACGGTGAAAAACGTTCCCAGGCATTGCCAAACGACCTGGGTAGGCAAGCAAGAGTGCAGTGCCCCCAGTTGAGAACGCACCCCGTTCATCCAAGCACTCTTGTGTTTTAAAATAGTGCATTTTCAAAATCCATTTTTCACGTTTGGGCAGAGTCAGAGTCCTTCTTTTCTCTTTGTCCCGGATGTATGTATTTCTCTCTTCAATCTTACCTCCCTTCTTTTAACCCTCTCTCCACATACCCCTCCCTTCTTTCAACAAATATTTTTATGCCTCCTGCAAAGCAAAAACTGTGCAATTTCTGGGGATAAAACGGTGCCCAGAATACAGACTAGAATCTTAAGTATTCAGGAGAACGTTCTGAAGATATTAATATTAATAATAAGCTACTGAACAAAATGTTTGCTTCAGGATCTACCAAAATAGGAACTTTTCCCTGTTCTCCCAGACGCACTTTCATTTTTAGTAGCTTCCAGTTTGAAACAGAAATTCAGTTAGCCTATGAAATGCATCGCCAATGTTCACCAGATCTTGGCACTTCTCCACTCTATGGCTAAAGAAGGGTATTCTAAACATTCAAATCACTCCAGACCCCAGACCTCAAGTGTCTGATATTTCATGAAAGTAGACAAAAGAAAATTGTCCTTCATGTGTACCAACTAATTTAATATACCACAAGAGAGGTGTTCTTAGGCGTTATACCGCTCTTCTCTGGAAGGTCCTAGTGGGACCATGCTGGTATCTGACTGTAATTATCTTACTGCCTTTGAGACACTGAGAGGCAGGTTTGTACCTGCACTGTAGTAGACATGTAAACAAAAACAAAAATGATTTTCAGGTGAGGTTTGTATACCTTACATGTTCTCCCTTCTGCACATACACTGTCTATCACCTTGTTTGGATAATGACAGTCACAGAGTCTCATCAGCTGCATATAGCATGAAAATGGCTAAGGTGGTGCTCTCAGGAGCCTTGAGACCATTATTAGGAATTTTCCTCAGGACTTCCCCCAGTAAGAAACATTCCCCCAAATGGGAACCCAAGGGGGATCTAACGGATGACCATAGAGAAGTGATCACAGGGGAGGGAACTTCAAAAACTTGACACCTTGAGTGGGATCTGACGAATGAATCAGAATTAATAAACATCATTGTAAGATGTGTGTGTAGCCAGGAAGGGTCATGGTAAAAAGAAAACAGATATGAGCACTTCTGAGGTGGGGAGAAAGTAGTCAGTTGTCAAGAGTTAGCTTTTATTGGAGTAAAGACCATGATGTGTACCAGACAGAAACAAACCCTCAAGATGTCCACATCCTCCTCTCTAGAACCATGTTTATGCCATGTCACAGGGCAAAGGAGAAACACAGTTGCAGGTGGAATTAGGGTTGATGATCAGCTGACTTGAGATGGAAAGATTACCCTGGATTATCCAGGGAGTAAAATGTAATCCAAGGCATCCTGGAGAACAGAACATGAACGCTGAAGGGGAGCACACACCCAGGAATGGGGGTGGCTTCTAGATGCTGCAAAAGCCAAGAAAACATGCTCTCTCGTGGTAACTCCAGAAAGCAATCTGTTTGAGTTCTGGCAAATCCCTGCTTTTGGGCCCAGTGAGGCCTGTGTCAGATGGCCAAACTGCATCACTCTAAGATAATACATTGGTGTTAAGACACCAAGACTGTGGTGACTTGTTATAGCAGCAAGTAGGAAATTAATCCACGAGTCTAGAAAATTGTGGTTGGAAACACGTAGCATTCGATAAACCCCGTGTTCAATCATGTGGATTATTTTCTTAGGGAAACCAGGCAACATAGAAGAGTTTTGAACAGTTGATCATGTTTAGTTCTTTATGAGAGAGTCTGAAGGTGGGGAAACCAATAACAAGATGATCTCAGGAATCCTCAAAAATAATGATGGCGGCCTTGACTAAGAGGTACCTCGTGATGGGACGGAAAGAGTAAACTTGAGAGAGATTCATAAAGGAAACTGACAGGACACTATAAAAGATTGAAGGATGCATTCACTTCCCGAGGATTTAGGAGCTAATCTTTTTTCATTGTTCCCTGAGTGGGGACTCATTAAAGGTGACACATTACCTGTGGAAGAAGAAAAGTTGAATGCAGACACATGGACGGATTTGGAGCTGACTTTGGTTTATCAGATGGTGATGGATGTCTGCTGGGCAGTTGGGCACTTGTATCGAAATTTTAAAAAGAAAGATGTATTGGAGACCCAGATAGGGCTGAACTTCAGCATAGAAATGCCCATGGAAACCATGGAGGGAAAGAACTTTCCCCAGAGAAACATGAACCTGATACATAAGATAGAGCAATGGAAGGTTGAGCGTCAACATACTGATATTGTGGGCAGAGGCAGAGGAGAATGGTGACATAAGGATACAGAATTCTGAAGAATCGAGAAGGACGGACAGGAGGAGATGAGCGTGATGGCTGCATAGGCATCACGGTGATTCAAGAATCCAGAGATTGTCAAAGGTAGAACATACTACAGAAATCTCAAGAAATGAAAGGATTGAATGTTTTTCTGTAGATGGTAAAATTGATAAGTCGTCCGTGACCCATTTTAGAAGAGATTCGGTGGTGTGCTTTCAGAGTAGTCAGCAGCGTAGCCGAGGGAAAACACAGTGTTGGAGCCGCACAGCAGCCCTGCTCAGGCATCTTGGTCTTGACCCTTGGGTTGCGTAGCATATTAGCAATGACTACACATCACCTAGACTCAAAATACTTTCTCAGAACAACTAGAAACTGTGCAAGTAAAACGCTCTCTTGTATGGCACGTGATCAGAAGAGTGCAACATCAAAGGACATTCCTCAAGATAATGTTTATATAGGTGTCAACTTTTTATGGACTGTCAACAATTGACTATAGTTCCATTTGAGAATATATTGTGCTTGATTACTTCACCTGCAAAAATCTTGGTGATTATTAATCATGGAATGTTTAGGCACTCAGCTCCAAGCATATACAATACAAAATAAATCATCCTGCATCTATTAATGAAATGATTTACATGCTTCTGGTGTCTTAACTTTATTAGGGTTCAAACACTCAAAAGATTCCAATATGCTGTATCTAATCATTTGATCACTTGTTCTGGTATGAACCTAATTTCCTAACAGATGACTGTATTTCCCACTGGGAAATTGTGGAATTTGTTATTTTCTTTTGCAAAAAAAAAAGCCACAAATATTGTATCTAATGTGTTTGTTGTTTTCTCAAGACTATGAGGAAAGTTTCCCTCCTGATGTGTCTTCTTCACTCTTATCCTGTGTGTGTATATATGTGTGTCTTGCTCTGTCACCAAGTAAATTTATGCATATATATGTAAACTACATTTTTTGCAGATTTTATTGAGGTATAATTGACAGTATATTAGTTTCAGGTGTACAATGTAATGAGTCTATATTTTTCAGAACGATCACCACAATAAGTCTAGTTAACATCCATCTGCATACATAGTTACACATTTTTTTTCTTGTGATGAGGACTTTTAAGAACTCCTCTCTTAGCAGCTTTCAAATATGCTAAGAGTATTATTAACTATAGTTGCCATGCTGTACATTACATCCCCATGACTTATTTATTTTATAACTAGAAATTTGGACCTTTTGACCCCCTTCAACCAATTCATCCCCCCCCCCCAGACCCCACCTCCGGCAACCACTAATCTGTTCTCTGTATCTGTGAGGTGTTTTATTTACCTTTATCATTATTTTTTAATTTAGTTTTTATTTTATATTGGAGTAGAGTTGATTTACAATGTTGTGTTAGTTTCAGATATACAGCAAAGTGATTCAGTTATATATATACATATATCTATTCTTTTTCAGATTCTTTTCCCATGTAGGTTACTACAGAATATTGAGGAGAGCTCCCTGTGCTATACAGGAGGTCCTTGTTGATTATGTATTTTGTATATAGTAGTGTGTATCTGTTAACCCCAAACTCCTAATTTATCCCTCCCACCTTTCCCCTTTGGTAACAAGTTTGTTTTCTATGTCTGTGAGTCTATTTCTCTTTTGTAAATAAGTTCATTTGTATCATTTTTTTAGATTACACCTATAAGTGATATCATATGATATTTGTCTTTCTCTGTCTGACTTACTTTACTTAGTATGATGATCTCTAGGTCCATCCATGTTGCTGCAAATCACATCATTTCATTCTTTTTTCCATTGTATGTATGTACCACATCTTCTGTATCCATTCATCTGTTGATGGATATTTCAGTTGCTTCCTTACCTTGGCTATTGTAAATAGTGCTGCAGTGAACATTGCGGTGCATGTGTCTTTTTGAGTTAGCTTTTTCTCTAGATATATGCCCAGGAGTGGGATTGCTGGGTCATATGGCAGCTCTCTTTTCAGTTTTTGAAGGAACATCCATACTGTTCTCCATAGTGGCTGCACCAATGTACCTTCCCACCAACAGTGTAGGAGGGTTTCCTTTTCTCTGCACCCTCTGCAGCATTTATTGTTTGTAGACTTAATGATGATGGCCATTCTGACAGGTTTGCGGTGTTATCTAATTGTGGTTTGACTTACATTTCCCTGATGATTAGTGATGTTGAATATCTTTTCATGTACCTGTAGGCCATCTGTATATCTTCTTAGGAAAAACGTCAATTCAGATCCTCTGCCCATTTTTTAATTGGATTGTTTGGGTTTTGCTATTGAGTTGTATGAGTTCTTTATATGTTTTGGATATTAACCCATTATGAAATGTTTGATTTGCATATATTTTCTGCCATTCAGTAGGTTACCCTTTCATTTTGTTGATTGTGCCCTTTACTGTGCAGAACATTTTTAGTTTGATGTAGTCCCAATTATTTATTTTTTGCTTTTGTTTCCTTTGCCTTTGGAGTCAGATCCAGCAGAATTGTCACCAAGTCTGATGTCACGGAGCTTCCTATGTATGTTTTCCTCTCGGAGTTTTATGGTTTCAGGTCTTTAATCCGTTTGAGATGTTTGTGTATGGTGTAAGATAGGGGTCCAGTTTCATTCTTTTGCATGTGGCTGACCAGTTTTCTCAACACTGATTATGGTATAGAGGGTCCCTTCCTTATTGTATGTTCTTGACCCCTTTGTCATAAATTAATTGACCATACACAGGTGGATTTAAAGCACTTTATATGCATAAAAGATATTTCTTGCTTTAAAATTTAATTTTCATTGATTTTTACATCTGTATACCTCTGCACTAAACACACTTGCAAGACGGCATATTTATCTCTGAAAAGGAGCACCACTAAATTTTTAATTGTGCCATAGAAATTGATACCGCATGTAAATCCACACTTCTAAGAATTGTATTCCACAATTCCAAATAGGTCCATTTTGCAGTTTCTACTTTCAAAACCCAGCATAGTGGAATTCACCTAAAATGGTACTAAATTATTGATGTGGGTTGTTTTTTTTGGTTTTTTTGTTTGTTTGTTTGTTTGTTTTTGGCATGCTTGTCTTAAGTGGCTCAGAATAGACCAAAAACTTCTCTGAGGGCAGTTTGGCCCCTGATCTCAGATTCCTTCAGCACAGCACACACTGGAAGGCTCTGGACCAGTGCAGCCTGCTCACAGTAATGGACTGCCTAATGGAAAAGCATTGACCCTCTGGAGTTCCTCTTTTCTGCAAACGCATCTTTCTCTCTTCTGCCAAGATATTTGTCTTCATCCACTTTCTCTTAGAGTCAACAGAGCCAGCGTGAGCAGAATATAAATGCACGCTCATTTCAGAAAGAACTCTCTGTTCATAACAAGTAAAGTATACACCATTTTCTTTAGCTGAGAGCTGGACCGAATCTCCAGGTCTTGTGTTACAGTGAAAAGGTAGAAGTAGATGGCTTCAGATTTGACCTTCCACTCTGGAATCCCCACTATTTATTTTCATCACACATGTATCTGCAGAGCAACCACTGTGTGCCGGCTACATGTTCAGACCAAAGTTACACAGGTGGAAGGACTTCGTCTGCATGCATATATTCTGATACTTTAATTTCTGGCAACAGAATGATTCCAAATGCACAAGAGCCTTGGCAGCCCAAATTCACTCTCTCTGCCTTGTTCAAATATGTGCTAGCATTTAGGTTAAAATAGTTAAGTCCTTAGCTATTATTATCAGATTCCTGGGGTGCTAGCTGGTGTCCATAATCCACTTTTATCATGAGTTTCATATGGATCATATGCAAAATATAATTATGCTCAGTATATTTAAAGAAATGAAAGAATGAGGACATGAAAATATTTGGTTATTTCAAAAGTTACCCTGCTTTGGTTATGAAAAAGGATGGAAAACTAGAAAGTGAGGTTACAGAATATGGAGAATAGAATGAAAAGATCTAAAATATACCTGACCTATTCAAGGAGATAAAGTGAGAAACAACGGGGAGGGGGATGAAGATATCTTTGTAAAGATGTCACCTAAGAATTTTGCCAGATTGATTAAGGACACCAATTTTTAGTTTAAAAACCTGAACAAATGCAACCATGGTAAGTACAAACTAACTGAGATCTAGAAACCACAGATTTTAAATTCAGAATACCAAGGCAAAGAGAAGATCTAAAACGTAGGAAAAGATTAAGAAAAAAAAACAAACATAGGAATAACAAGTAGTCTGACATCAGACTTCTGAGCAGTAACGTCAACCTAGATTTCTAAATTTGGAAAATATATCCTTCAATAGCAAGGACAAAATAAAGATATTTTAAGTCAAAGAGATAGCCTTATTTTAATGTTATTTTAATAACAGTGACAAATCTTAAGAGTAAGGAACATAATCTTAGATTAAAGTGCTGAGACACAAGGAGAAATGAAGACTTGAAAGTGGTAAAATGTGGAGCTACATTTGAAACAAATGCTGTCTTTGTGAGTTGAAAATAAGAATGTCTTATGGAAATGAAAGTACAAGATCTACCTAAATGTATATGTCAACACCAACTTATACACTGGAAAGAGAATGTCTGTACTTTACAATTCTAAGATCCTTGTGATGTCTAGCAAAAGGGGAAGTCTGTTGTTTACATTCAGACCTCAATTAAAACATGTTTGGCCAAAAAAAAAAAAGCTATAGGATCATCTGTGATACAGAACAGATAACAGAGAGGAAAAATGGGAAAAGAAAAAATAATCCAAAAATCAAACAGCAAAATAGACCACATGGAAAGAATAGAAATAGAAAATAAGTATCTAGAAATAACAGAAAAATATAGGATATATTTTGCTTAGCATGAACCCTCCACTCTTGAAAACAAGGCAATTTCTCTGAAATGCTCATGGGGAGCCTGCACAGGCAATGAAGGAAAAGGTGCAGGGGTCATGGAATTGAGAAGACACAGTTTGCCGTGAGTTGACCACATGGCCATGGGTATGGCTTGAAGATGGCAGGTGGTCCCAGACCTGATGGTCTCCATGAAACTTGCAGAGATGTGAATGCTAAGGAAACAGGGCTTCTGGACTGCTTTGTATTTGTGATTGTGGTTTTCTCTGCATCACTAAGAAAGAGGGAGAGCAGGGGTTGTAAGATACATTGGAGAACAATGGAAGATCTATTTGAAAAAGGAGCATGTGCAGGGAAATCTGCTCCTCATGGGAGAACAGTTCCCTGAGCACAGCACAGGGGCTTGTGAAAGAAGACAAGATGGGAGGGAAGGGTTTGGGGTAGGAGATTAGAACCCAGACAATATGGAAATAAAGATGCAGAAGGTCCTTAGTGTGTGATGAGAACACAAATGAGAATAAAGTTACTGTATCCACTAGAGTTTCTCCATTCAAGACACAACTTGATGATATGGCATCAACTTTCATGTCTTTTTTCTAGCTTCAACATGGCAGACTTTTAAATAGCTTGATGACCCAGCTAGATGAAATAACCAATTGTTTAATATGGTGAAAACAATAAAAAGTTCAATGCAGTTTAAAATTAGACTTTCTTCCACTAAGTCAAGTTTCAGTGTTGTGAATTATGTAAATGTGCTGATTTTAAAAATCAGATAAATTAGTCATAGGACATGTTTTGCTTCATGATACTGCTGGCACCCCAAGTTTCCAACAATGTGTAGGATATTTTGAGGGTCACTGTGTCCTGAGGGGCAATTGAATTCCTCACTTGTGAGTATCGGTTGACCTGGAAGGGTTAATCCACATTTGGATCTCTGACTTAGTAGATGGTTTAGCTCACTACAGGCATCTTATTTTATTTTTTATTTATTTTATTTTATTTTATTTTGTTTTATTTTATTTTATTTTTTTGGCTGCTTCTGGTCTTAGTTACGGCATGTGGGGTCTTTGTTGAGGCATGCGGGATCTTTCTTCGCGGCGCAGCCTCTTCGTTGCGGTGCACGGGCTTCTTTCTAGCTGTGGCGCGTGGGCTCCAGGGCACTTGGGCTCTGTAATTTGTGGGAGGCGGCCTCTCTAGTTGAGGCGTGCGAGCTCAGTAGTTGTAGCACACGGGCTTAGTTGCCCCATGGCATGTGGGATCTTAGTTCCCTGACCAGGGAACGAACCTGCGACCCCTGCGTTGGAAGGTGGATTCTTTACCACTGGACCACCAGGGAAGTCCCCAGGCATCTTATTTTAGCAAGGCTCTTGAAATTCCCTTTATGAAAACACACAGACAGCATCATTATGAAGCAGGCAGTCATCCCATGCCTCCTAAGGGAGTTTTGATGTCCCACCTATCACATTTCTCCTGGCTGTACGTTGCATTTAAGGCAAAAGGAAATGGAAAGATCATCTACGCCATGCTGAGGTGTCATCTGTAGAAGTGGCCACTTTGCTCTGTGATGTTTGCCACCCTGATAAGTCAATACATACTCTGCAGCTCACCTGCTAAGACCAGACACACACCTCAGCCTTCAGTAGAAAAATTCAGGGATACATACAGTCCAACAGTCCCTCACAGGACTGGAGCTCCAGCATTTAGGAACTTAGTGAATTAAATAATGGCGGTGAGATGCCAGTTTTCTACCCAAAGACTTCATCTCACAAGACCACTTTAGCAATACCCTCTGAAGGTGATTTCAGACGGTTTAAATTTTAGACAAATACACTCTTAGTAGCAAGACATTGCTAATTCATTTCACACTTCTGATACCTTGATGATATCAGTTTACCTTTTTGAGTGTCATTTATTTTGGCAGTTATACATTCCAATACTTTTATTGGTGAAATTTGATATTATTGTGTCTATTTTACATGTGTTTTTTACCTGGTTCCTCTGGGGTAGAGACTAATGGAATTTTATGTCTTGTCTATTATAAGCTTTAGGGGTTTTTTTTCCTGTTGAACTCACTAAAGTGATGAGTAACTGTAATTAGTTGGTTTATGCTTTATTAAATGATTTTGAAAAGTCAGGAATGAATACAAAACTCCTGCTTTTATGTGATGTGTATGTGTGCGTATGTTTTTGTAGCAGTAGCAGTAAAAAGGGTGAATTCAGGGTATTCAAATCTCTCTAACCCAGTGGACTGGGCTAAAATGCAATTCAATTAAAGTTGATAGATTATTACAGTAAAAAACAATGATTTCCCAATATTCCCATGTCTAGTTCTTGTCTCTCCTTTTAATTATCAATATTAAATATTTGATAAAGCATTCATTGAGTATTTACAGTCTATGAAGCATTATGGAAATACAGCAGCAAAAATAAGACAGCTCCTGAATATAAAACGTAAAAATACGAGAATAAAGACAATACATGAACCATCTAGAAAGAAAAAAGCATGTAGCAATCAAAACAAACGATATTTTAAGTAAGAGTGTTTAGAGCTGAATAGGATTATTGGATGACAGTCTTTTCTTAGAGATCCAAAGTAACCACATCTTTTAAAATATTGTAGCTACCAAGGAGAGAAAAATCAAGAAGTCCTTTCCCACAGAATTGGAAATCATCTTAGAGACTAGAACACAGGCAACAAAACTCAATTGCAAATGTATCGCTCTTCCATTCCTCACAGTCTAATGCAGTAATTGCACAATTCTTTTGATATTTCTCCAACGCTTACTAATAGAAAAAAGTCTATTACAATGTTGATGTCTAGTTCTTATGAAATAATTATTGCCCCAAATATTTCGTATGTGTATGCCTGACTTAAGTATTGAAATTGAACTACCCTTGATAGAATCTGGCTTAAATGTTTATAGACTTCATAGCATCAGGCTATGTGCATTGCACATATTGGGACCTTATTGAACTTTTAAAGATATTTTTAATCAGAAATAAGATCTATGCCCTAAGTCATATAATAATTACAATAACCTGTAAGAAGTTTCCTTTAATTTTCTACTAAGTAGTACTTAACTCATGTTTATTTTTAAGAAGGAGAAAAGAAAGAACAAGTGAAGATTTGGGTTAGAAGAGAAACACAAAAGTGAATTTAGCTTCAGAGAGGAATAACCACATCCAAAGAGGGATGCCCACAATTTGTTAATGGCAGTGTGTGTGTGGGGGGGGTGAGTGCGGGTTATAGGTACACATCTGTGTGTGTGTGTGTGTCTGTGTGTGTGAGAGTATGAAGGTGAAGGCAGCATGTTGAGCCGGGGTACTTCCTGGGGATGAATATCTACAATTACACCGCCTCTGTGGGGCGAATGTGTGCTGTGGAGCTAAGCATGAAACACGGTTCAGCTTTTGTTCCAGTTGGGAAGAGCGTCCTTGCATATGGGGATAGTGGGCGTCTGTAATCACAGCCCACATGAGGGCAGCAGACCCGCTTTCCAGTTATTCTCTCAAATCATAAACGTGCAAGAGTGGTATCTATTTTCGAGAAAGAAAATATGTCCAAAGTTTCATTCCAAGACTCTTTAGAAAGAATGCCAATAAACGTTTAGCACAGGCAATGCTTAAAGAACCGACACACTCAACTTTTAAATCTAGTATTAGCAGATGAGTAGATGTATGCTTTTCTGCACATTTTAAGAATTGTTGGGTGCAGTTTCGAAAACGTAATTCAATTCACTGCAGGAGTTTCTAATTTATAGCTAAAGAGAATGATGCACAGTCTAAGACTGTAGAATTTTATCTCATTTACCTAAGAAAATTTCTGAAAATACTAATATTTTAAGTTTTAAAAAAAATATTGACCTTGAAGTACTGATAGTCTTGAGAGAATTTGTATTTTTTTAAAAAAACTTTTCCCAAGCATATCTCTCTAAATCCAAATGACATCCATGGTAATGTTCTACATATATATATATTTTTTTTCTTGGTTCTTCCTTCTAAAGTCTTCCATACAATGTATATAAATTTAATACTTTTTAAGTCATCTTAACTTGTTGCCCAGTTGAAAAATTCAGATGCTGATTGTTCCTTTTCATTACTTGCAAAAATCACTATGCTGTCTGTCACCTATGTTATTTGTCAGCTGATGACCCATGGACACATTGACATGAATATGATAGTATTTCAATCTTAGCTCTGTCAATGATTTCTTATATCAAATCTGTATCTGTCTGGAGTTGCATTTGCCCACCCCTGCAGTGGTCAACTAGGCAAGATTTAATGCAGTTTGCTCTTTCTCTTTTTTTTTTTTTCATATTTACAAATCCAGTAGATCTCTACCAATCAGAGAAGCAGCAGGACAGGCAAGACCTTAATTTACAGTGACTCTTTTCCATTTGTTAATAACCATTTTAAAATTTGCTCAATGAATATTAATTTTTAAATGCAGATAGAATAGTTAACAGACATTCATAAACGTATGACCAAGTGACCTTTAGTTTTTTATGGACATATAACCTAAATAATGAAAAGTATGAAAACCAAGTGACCAACTGGATAGGTTAACATAAAGAGAACACACCCATGTAGTAACCTTCCAGGTCAGTGGGTAGAATTTTAACAGGATGGCAGAAATGTCCTTCACACGCCTCTGTCGTGACTACCCCCTTCATCCTCTACACACGTAATTGCCTGCAGTTAACTCTGCCTGTTCTCAGACCTTATGAAAATGGAGCAATACAGTTTGCTTTGCTTTTTGTTGCTCCTTTTACTCGATATTTGTCAAGATTATTCAAGCTGTTGTTTGCAGCTCTGCATGATTTGTTTCGTGGCTCTATAATACTTCATTGGCTTCATGTCCTACAATGTACTGATTCATTCTATTAATATAATCACTAGATATTTGGGTTGTTTCCAGTTTGGAGCAATTATAAATACTGGTACTCTGGACTCAAATGCATGGACTTTATCCCTGGTAACTTAATATTTTCAGTGCTATTTTACATGGAAAGTATAATGAGTTATTAAATTAGTTTTTCCTATTGTAGATGGCAGAGACTGATGTTTGTGTACTACTCAGCATTCACCCTAATTTTAGTATTTTGTGGATTCTCTGGCTTGCTGACTATTGTAAGTCTGTCACCTATTAATAATTTTTTTTTCTAAAAACTCTCGGAACTGTATAGTCTTTTCTGGGCAGGAGGTACATTCTCAAATATAATATTGAATAGATGCAGGGTTTTCTTTTTCTGAGTGCTTCTGATTCCTGAGGAATGTTGAGAAGTTAATCCTTTATGAAGTAAAAAAAAGCCCCCTCATAGCGTTAGTGTGGTAAAAACATTCCTGTGAATTAATCAGGGACTGGTATTCCTTTGGGGAGATTAATTTTAAAAATAGGTGGATTTTTAAGCATTTACCAAAGTAGACAGAAGAGTATAACGAATATACTCACCACTGACCTTCAGTTATTATCAATTTAGAACCAACGTGTTTCAACTACCCTCCCCTTTCCTGTCACCACCCTGGAAAGTGTCATACATTGTAGCTAATTATTGAGGGCCATTAATGAGTAGAGTTTCAGGACTAAAGTGTCTTCTTGCCTGCGTTGGGCTGTTTCATTGTTTATATGAATTGTCTGTGGGATGTAAAAATGACACATTTTATTCCATTATGATTTTCTTCAATCTCTGAGATATTATCCCATGTTTCAATATACTGTGGACTGTTTATGCGTTTCTTTCCCTCTTCCTGAGCAGCCTTGTCAGTGTTTTTCCCATATTACTGTTCCCATATGCCAGTATTTTAAATTTTATTTACTGTACTATTGATTTTCCCTAGCATTCCACTGCAGACCGTGTGGTTATTTTCTTCTCTGCGTTTACTTCTCAGTTCCTTCTTTCTACTCTCTTTGTGTTTAACGTGGGTTTTCCAACTTTTAATTATTTTTGTCTTTTATATTTCCTCTTTAAAATGAGTCATAGCAAAATTAAAATTAGTGAAGTAAAGTTAGTCCCCTTTACTCACACTTCACATGCCTCGGTATATGATGTTGTCGGTGTCTTTGGATTCTGCATATTTTCCAACTTCTATGATATTTTTCTTTTGAACCCCTGAATTGTTTAGAAGTGTGTGTTTCATGATGCAAGCATATGATCTGTTTTTCACTGGTGTTTTGTTCTCAATTTATATTTATTTTGTTGCTGTGCATTAGAGTGTGTGTACTGGTTAGTGCAGTAAGTTTGCACATTGTTCCGGGTATGCAACGTTCTGTAAAAGCGCATCAGTACCATCCTTTTGACATTCTAAGTTGTATCTACATCTCTTTTCTAAATACTTTTCTGCTTGTCAAACCTTTTCAGAGAAAGATTTATTTAAATCTAAGACAGATTTTGGATTTGCCAGTTTTTCTGTTTACTTTTGGCTGTGTCGTGTGTGTGTGTGTGTGTGTGTGTGTGTGAGAGAGAGAGAGAGAAAGAGGGAGGGAGAGAGAGAGAGAGAGAGAGAGAGAGGGAGGGAGGGAGGGAGAGAGAGAGGTTTGCTATTTTGTTGGGTGAAAACAAGATCAGAATTCTGGTGATTTTTTTTCCTGTCTTTTATTTATTACAAATTTCTGCGAGTTTTCTTGGTTGCCAGCTCTGCTAGTCTGATAGGCCTTGCTGGAGAAATGGCAACCCTCGGGCTCTGAGACATCTGAGAGGAGGTTTAGTGTTTTATTATTAAAAATAATAAGACTTCTCTGTCCAGAAGGCTTGCTACATGGTATCATAACTAACATATAGAGCAGTCTGTCGTCACAAAGCACCTGATTCTAGCTGGATGCAGCCTCTTACTGGCTGCTCTCTCCCCACACAGGTTCCTGAGTAATTGAGATGTAGACAGAGTTATCAGCACAAACAAGTTATCCCTGCTTCAAGAAGATGCAGTATAAGACTCTGGGGATTTAGGTAGATAAAAATTGCCACGTTTCTCTCCACAGAAGAGAACACACACCGACACACACACACATTTCCCATAAATATGGTCTCTAATGTGAGTATGGACTTCATGCAACATACAGTACACAGGCGTGCCAACACATGCCCACGATTTCATATGACACTATTATTTACAGAACGATCTGTTAATGCTGATATTTACCATCCTCAAGTGTTTCTGCTTCAATGAACAAGGCTCAGCCATTAATCATCACAGAAGCTAGGCAGTGGCAAAAATCCAAGCTTTTTCTCTGGCTTAGGATAGTCCTCTCCGTTGGAGAGTCAAACTCGATTGTGGAGAAACCCCAGCTGTGGGCTGCTCACCAGGAGGAGCTGCTTCTCCAGGAAAGAGTTGTTTCTCCTTTCTGTACACCTGCATTCTGTCCTCTGCCTCCGTATTTCATTGCTCTGAACCACTGCAGCATTCGTTCTAGGATTGCCTGGTTTCTCCAATAGCTGTCCAAGTGGTTAATGCGTAATATGTGGGATGGATATGTATGCATACATTTATAGTTATGTGGTGGGCAGGTAGAAGTAAGAAGAAGTGACCCTGGGTCAAAAGGGGCTCTATCCATTGACTGACGTCCTTAAAAGAGAAGGGAGCGAAGCTGTAGATACAGAGACACAGAGAAGCCCTGTGAAGACAGAGGCAGAGATGGGAGGGAAGCGACCACAAGCCCAGGGATGCCTGGAGCCCCCAGAAGCTGGAAGAGGCAGGAAGGACCCTCCCTCAGAGCCTCTGCAGGCAGCATGGCCCGGCCCACACCTTGATTTCTAACCTCTGTCCTCCAGAACCATGAGGGAATACATCTCTGTTGTTTTAGACATTTCTCTCATTTTAAGCCACCAACTTTGTGATAATATGTTGTAGTAGCCACAGGAAACTCATACAAGATACGTACATGGATATATACATATGTTCATACACACACACATATTTTTATTATATATATATTTCAAAATTTATTGTGTATAATATATATATTCCTTTTGTTTACAGAATTACTTTGCCAACACCTATCTGGTGCTTAATTGATAGTATGTGTGACGGATATATGTGTGTACACACACACGTGAACACACCTAGTGAAAATACATATTATTGGAATGGGATCTGGAAAAGGTCAGGAAGCAAGGCGGTTATCAGACGTTTGTTCCTTTCCAAAATGTCCATAAGACATTTGTTTCACGCTAAACGATTCTTGATACTTGGTCCTGTCCAAAACATCCATGAGCATATATGGTCCATTCCAAATGGTTTTAGACAGGAACCAAATGTCAAGGACATTTTGGTGTGGACCAAATGTCTTAAGGACGTTTTGGACAGGATGAAATATGACGAGGTATCAAGGACATTTTGGTGTGGCTCCAATGTCTTAGGGACCTTTTGGATGGGACCAAATATGACCAGATATGAAGGACATTTTAGTGTGGAGCAAATGTCTTAAGTACCTTTTGGATGGGACAAAATATGACCAGATATCAAGGACGTTTTGGTGTGGACCAAATGTCTTAAGTACCTTTTGGATGGGACCAAATATGACCAGATATCACAGACGTTTTGGTGTGGAGCAAATGTCTTACGGACCTTTTGGATGGGACCAAATATGACCAGATATCAAGGACGTTTTGGTGTGGACCAAATGTCTTAAGTACCTTTTGGATGGGACCAGATATGACCAGATATGAAGGACATTTTGGTGTGGAGCAAATGTCTTAAGTACCTTTTGGATGGGACCAGATATGACCAGATATGAAAGACATTTTGGTGTGGAGTAAATGTCTTAAGTACCTTTTGGATGGGACCAAATATGACCAGATATCACGGACGTTTTGGTGTGGAGCAAATGTCTTATGGACCTTTTGGATGGGACCAGATATGACCAGATATCAAGGACGTTTTGGTGTGGACCAAATGTCTTAAGTACCTTTTGGATGGGACCAGATATGACCAGATATCAAGGACGTTTTGGTGTGGACCAAATATCTTAGGGACCTTTTGGATGGGACCAAATATCCTCAAGTAAGCAAGGCAGCCTTTTTCACATGCTTCAGCTTCTCTTTGCACATCAGACCCACTAGGCTTTCCCACATGTATGCCTCTGCTCATATCACGAGCCACCCTTAGACAAATTAGTCATAGGTTAGGGTGACGTAATAAAAACCCACCGAGGGAGTGGCTGCCAACTCAAGCATCCCGTTGCCCCAGCCACCCTCTGTCCTCCCCATGAGCAAAAATAATGGCCTCTCCATTCTCTCCATCCCTCTGATGGGGTTTGCCTTCCTTAGAGGGTTGTCACAGAAAGATGGATTTTGTCAGCTGATTCCCGAGGGATTACAAGTACCACTTGCCCCCATTAAGTGGGGAGGTGGCAGACGTGCTGTATTTGCTCACTAAAATGTTGACTGAAGAGATGCACTCCTCCTGAGAATAGCTCCTCAGGGGAACCATGTTCTGTATACATGGGCTTCTCCAAAATATTTCACCCCTAACTGCCCCTCACGCTATGCTGGGACTCATGTATACGAGAAACCCTGGCTTCTGCCCTCTGGAGTTTAAACGTTATTCAAGTTATAGGAGGAGGGACAAAATGTAATAATAATAAGAGTAATAGTACTTGTTGCTATACAAGTACTTGTAAAAATATATAATTATTAGATAAGGAAATGTATTTTGGTTGTGCTTAAACAGATAGATGTAGCAAAATGACCGTAAAGAAGATTGGGTTTAGAGAATTGTACACTTAATCTGAAGCCATATTTTTAAGTAGAGCAGTTACCCTAGTGATGGGGATTCCAGAAAAGATGGGGGGGAGGGTGTTTAAAGGGCACGTTCGCTGGAGGAGTACAAGGCAAAAGTTGGAGAAACTGATTGCACAGAAATATAGGAGAAAAAACTTGGTGGTACACATCTACAGAAGCCTGAGAAGGGAGGAATTTCAAGGAAGACCTGGTTACATTTCTGAATCTTTTCAGGGCTCTTCGGAGGAAAAGTTCACTGAAGGTAATGAACCCCAGGCCTTGCAGTCTCTGTATGAAGATAGTTGCAGGTAACTTTTAATGAATGTGTACACCGTGCCAAGCTTGGTGCCAGCAATTTTACACACATTCATTCATTGATAACACATCAGTTGTGCAAGACGGGTGACATTACTAAGCAGACTTGCTTGGGGGTGGCCCTTTCCCCCCAGCCCCACGGAGAAAGAACCTCCTTTCTTTCTTCTCACCCTACTGCCCTTCTTTCAAACGTCAGAATCAGCAGCATTCTTTATTCCTCAACAGCAGCCGTTTACTCAAGTTCTGAATTAACAAGTGCAGTTTGAAATTCAGCTGCAGAGACTCAAAGCAGAGAGGAACTCATGAACATGGCTGGAGAGTTTAACAACCCTCTCTCGGTAAAGGAGAGACGCGAAATCAGTAGCTTATAAATAGGTAAGATTGTAAAAGCCTAGTAACCAAATACTTTTAATTCTCATTTCTAAAGCTTTACATCCACAATTCTAGAATACACGTCCTTTAGAAGGCGCACGACATAGTCACCAAAAGAGACCATACTCGGGACTCTCGAGCAAGATTCAGTAAGTTTCAGAGGAATAAAATCACGCAGAGTTTTTTTCTCTGAACACACACATGCACGGCTCAAACATCCTACATACTTGGTATTGAGAAAATTCGCATTAACTCATTTATCAAACAGTGACTAAAAGTGGACATTAGAAAATATTTTAACTGAAAAAGGATGAAAATGCAACATAGCAAATTTTTTCAGAGGTAGTGAAAACAGCGCCGAATGTAATCGTTTTAGTATACTATTAGGTTGGCCAGAAAGTTCGTTCGGGTTTCTCCGTAAGCCCTTACGGAGAAACCCGAACGAACTTTTTGGGCAACCTAATATTTATTAGTTATGTGAGACTGGGCTTTGGAAGAGACGTTTGTAGCCGAGGAAACAAAAACTGAGTCTGTAGTGTACAGGTGGCACTCAGTGACGTGACACTGCATGAGATCACCCAAGGAGGGACTGCCAGAGAGAGAGAGATGTCGGAAGACTGAGACTGAGATCCTGACAATATTAAGAGGTCAGGGAACAGAGAAGGAAATGACAGAGGACACTGAGAAATAGCAGTGGGTATGGGAGAAAAAATCAAAAGCAGCCGGAGCAGCCGTCACACGAAAATAAAGACATTGTTGTCCCGAAGGCCAAGTTGCAAAAGAGGGGAACTCTTGCGAGATGGAGACTGAGAATCGAAAATTGGATTCAGCTCCATGACATTATTAGTGAGGTTTACATGAATAACTTGCAGACAGTGGAAGCTGCAAAACCCTGCCTGGATTGTCTTTAGGACGGAAGGGGCTGGTGGAATTTCGTAGTGCGTGGTAGCAAGAAGGAGTGGATGTGAGTTGGTCGGGAAAGTGGTATCAAGAACATATTTTTCTAAGATGGCAACTATGGCAGGATTTTTGTGGATGGGAGGAATCCACTTGGGAATTGGTGCAGAATTTGTATCCTTCCCTCCCAAGGAGGGAGGGAGTCCTTGCTCAGATGGAGGGATTGTGTTTGGAAAGGAGGAGGGTGGCTAGCATCCGTCACCGTTCAGAATATGTGCTTTCAGATGTGGGTACCTCGGTGGCGATGCAGGTAGAAGCCCATGGATGCTTTGGTCTCATTGCTTCCAGGTTCTTGAAGAAACGGAAAGCAAAATCTTCAGCTGATTGAGGGGGTAAGTCTTAGGATTCTAGGAGAGGAAAGTACAAAATATCTGTCAGAGGCAGTTGGAGGACTACTAGACTGCGGAAGTAAACTGGGGGGACCTGGACACCCCACTCGGCATTTACCATCACAGATGTAAAGTCACAGTGGTTGGTGTGGTTATGTTCATGGTGGCCGGTGGGGTGTAGGTGGAGCTGTATTTAATCAGACCTGGGGGTACAAGCTAGTGCAATAAAATGAGAGAGAGGCCAGGGATTCAGGGAGTAAGTTTAGGAGTGAGGATGGTGTTTTACCACTGGATTCTAGTGGGGAAACGGGGTAAAGAAAGGTGAGTTTCAGTGAAAATTTAGTAGCTTCGATGGATTGGTGAAGCCGGTGAAATGAATGGCTTTTGGAAATGGATTGGGGAGTTAGTGGTGAGCTGGAACATTTGAGCTTCGAGATCAGCAAGAAGTTGTAGCCTTGAACTTATGGAGGACTGGTGCTTATTGGAAACCATCATGTGTAGGGACTTAGGTGAGGTGGAGGAAAAGCATCATTGCAGGTAAGATTTCAGAGAACCTAAGGGCAAGGGTAGTGAAAGGATCAGGTGAATGTCTATATAAATATTAAGAATTAGCTCAGCAGAGTTGGAGCCCATGACGATAAAGCAAGAGGCAGAATGTTGAGAAAGGAGAGGGATGGATTTTGGTGTCCGGAAAAGAGAATAATATGATGAAATGGATTATAAGAGAATGAAAGTGTATGGGAACAAAATTGGCCACCCGAAAATGTGTCTGACATGTGGATTATTTTAGAATGATTATTTTAAAAAGCAGAAAACTCAGGAAATCTTTCTTTTTACCTCCCATTAGTGGCCTAAAGAATTTAGATAGAGGGCTTATTCTTGGAATGGAGCATCACCAGACATGTCTGCAAAGAATATGGACCATGTGGGGTGGGGAAACTTAGCAGGGCCTGGAGATCAGAATCCACTCTGTGTCCCACTGTCTCTGCAGGCCCAGCAAACACTTGTTTACAAACGTTTGCTTTTCCGTCTCCACGGGAACTGCCTTCCTTCCCTTTGAGGTCCCAAACTACTACCCCAAGAGCCTCTTTTGTCTTTAGCTGAAGATGATATTTAAGGTGCGGGTTTTGGTCATTTTGGCACGTGACTCAGGGTCTCCGGGTCTCTCCTGTGAATACATGATTTTCAACTTTTGTTTGATTTTCGCCTGCTCATCCATCCCATGTCAATTTAATTCTTAGATTTTAATCTTAAGAACCTAGAAGGGTAGAGAAAAATGCCTTCCTTCCCCACAAAAGTGAAGTAATCGGATGACGTGGGCTTTGAAGCTGGAGGATGGTCTGAGAGTGGCCATGGCAACAGGGCAGACACCGAATATTTCAGGGAACCAGATTGCAGGCGACTGGGAGGGCCGGCCTGAGGTTAGGCTCCTGCAGCAGCTGAGACACCAGGATATGAAAAATTCGGGCCATGAGTGGAATCACGATTGCGTGCTGGTGACTAAGGAGGGCTGGGTGTCTGAGGTCCCTTTGTTACCTGCACCGACAGACCTAGGGGGCATGGGAAAAAGCAGTGTCCTCTCCAGCACCTCAGCTCTGGATGGTTATGTGGCTCTGGATTGTCCTTAAATTTCTAAAATTGCTCCTATTTACATCTCTGTATTATGTTAAGTGTCCGTGGATGGCAGTTAAGAATCTCCTGGAAACACAATACACCAAGGCAAACAAAAATAACCAACATTCCCCACTTTGAATTCTTGGAATTACTGCCATAGCAGGATCTTACTGCTTTTAAGTCCACTGAAGATTTTCTTCAGTAACTTGTGATGTTTTTGTTCTCAGGACCTCGCCATAGCCCTGATTGATTATAGATCCCTCAAATTTGGTTGGAATACAAGAATTGCCTGATTTTTTTTCCTTGGCATGTATCAAATCTCTTCCTGTTTTGTTTTTTTTTAACTTTAGGATTCACAAGCCTTTAATAAAAGATGTCAATATAGTTTTATTTTTGTGTTTCAAAACCCACCCAATTTATTATTTTTTTATTGAGGTATAGTTAATTTACAATATTGTGTTAGTTTCACGTGTACAGCAGTGATTCAGTTTATATATATATATATTCTTTTTCAGATTTCTTTTCCCATATAGGTTATTACAAAATATTGAGTAGAGTTCCCTGTGCTCTAGAGTAGGACCTTGTTGATTATCTATTTTATATATAGTAGTGGGTATATGCTAACTCCTAATTTCTCTTTCTCCTCCCACCTCTCCTGCTAGCCGAAAGTTTGTTTTCTAGGTCTGTGAATCTATTTCTGAAAACCCATCCAGTTTACTTCTACATATAAGCAGATACACCACACAGCCAAGAAAAAAAAAAAAGAATAGTTTTATAGGCAAAGATGCGAAGTATACATAGAGTGCCATGGAAAGTACAGCCTCCCTGTTTCTATACGTGTTGAAGGGAAAGTTAAATCCTGTACTGCATAGAATTTGGTATTCCGTAAGCTGATTTCCTCATCTTGCAGCAGAACTGAATACCAAGATGGGTAAAAACTCAGACACGTTGGTGATGTTCTCCAGCAGAACACAGAACCCGCTCTCTGTGGGACAAAACTGGTCCGAAACACTATCCCTCAGAAATGTTGCATAGAGGTGAATTGCCACCTGCTGGTACCAGGAGCTGCTGATTTTGCTACAAAAGGCTTCCAGAAACTGTCCCAGGAGCTGCCAGAGGAGAGCAGTCTGAAGCTCATCGTGCTGGCTCACCTTTGTCCCCTTGGCCCCAACACATCTGTTCCCTCCTGTGGTCCTTGTGAAAATCACTGTGATGGGCGTTAAAAGGACGCCTGGGATTTTAGGTCAAGAGTCTATGGTGATACATACCAGAGACACACAGTCTGATTCTATAAATAGTATAATTACCATTTTTATTACCAACCAAGAAGGAAGATGAAAAGAGGATGGTATGTCTTATGTCATATGCATACGTACACATATGACATATATATGCATATATGTGTGTGTGTTTGAGTGTGTGTGTATATACACATATTAATGTATATGTTTGTGTGTATATATACACACACACATATATATAGATATAATTTACACTTACTTGTAATTTACAATTCACATATCTTATCATTTACACTTAGATTTACAAAATTCTCCACCTCCTCAGAAGAAAAGTTTTAAAACAGAAAGAGGAAATGATGCAATAAAAGTAGATCCCACTGAAGACCTCAGTTTGCAGATTTCCCTGAAATTTTCTCATTGAGAACATTTTTTATGGAATTATTTGCAGCATTTAATTATAATTCTGTGCATTAGACATAGGGCAGACATGTGGAAATAAAGATTGTGGGCTACACTTAGGTAAAGCTTTCACATTTTGCTAGGTTAGGTCTGTAGTAACTCATACATGTGTTCTAGTTTTGGGTTTTTCTAAAGATGGTTACTCTAAATCTTGATTCCATTGTAAATTTAATACAGTTTCCAGATCAATCCATACCACTGTTAATATATTCTTTTATTACTGCTGCTGAGATATGCAGTTAAATATTGTTATTATGAACAATTAGCATAACCAAATGCTAATCATTCAGGACACAGGAGAGAAGGACTCAAAAAATATGTTAAATATGTCTTTGTATGTAGTGATAATATTAACCATCCTCATTCTAGACAAGGACTACACAATGTTACAAACAATTAATGATAATCTAGTGAAAGAAACACAGTAACATGGTACTGAATATAGACATGCCAACAAGTTTAATCATGACCCTCATGCATCCCCTTTTTATATTTTCTTATAAGACAGTAAATTATTAGACTGACTTTTCCACTTTTCCACTCTATCATATAGTTTTATTACTATCCCTGCTGTCACAGTAAATTACCAAGTATTATAAAGATAATATAACCAGTTTTGTCCCACGGGTCTTTACGATAATAGTTTTCCTTTATGAAAATGCCCTAATTTGACAGATAAGTGTATGGCAGAGTTTCTAGTTGGGTCGAGGCAAAAATATAAATGTAAGTGCATACAATTTTAATGATGCATACACACATATAAATAGGAATATTTCTAACAGTATTATATAGCTTCTTTGTTTTAATTTTGTTGAGATAATTGATAAGTAGACTGAAAGGTGACCCACGGCTTATGGGGAAGTCAGGTAACTTTCTCATGACAAGTCTGAAGTTTTTGGGTTTTTTTTTGTTGTTGTTATTTATTTATTTTTGGCTGTGTTGGGTCTTCGTTGCTGTGTGCGGGCTTCTCATTGCGGTGGCTTCTCTTGTTGCGGAGCATGGGCTCTAGGTGCGCGGGCTTCAGTAGTTGTGGCACGCGGGCCCAGTAGTCGTGGTGCACGGGCTCTAGAGCTCAGGCTGAGTAGTTGTGGTGCACAGGCTTAGTTGCTCCGCAGCATGTGGGATCTTCCCGGACCAGGGCTCAAACCCGTGTCCGCTGCATTGGCAGGCAGATTCTTAACCACTGCACCACCAGGGAAGCCCCAGTCTGAAGTTTTTTAATTGGTTTATTACAGTGTTCAGCAATCCAAGCACAGAATGCTTCATTATGTATTTGCAGGTTGGCTTTGTTGTGTTTTCCCAGATACTGTTATGGCTTTCTCGTGTATTGGCTTTATTAAATGGTTTTATGCCAGTTAATCTATAATGCAGTCTGTGATTTAATATAAGGAGAATGTGTAGAATAATGCTGAAGTGTGGTGAATGACAGGGAAATAGATACTTTGCAACATCCTCACCAACTATGGACAGCTCCAAGCATGCATCATCATGGACCACTCCTCCTGGGATGACAATAGATGCAGAAAGCAGTCATCCAGTGATTCTGACCCTTGATGATGACACAAATACTGAATTCAACCTATACAAAGAGAGAAATAGAAAATACATCTACTGAAAAAATTCCACTAAGCCGCAATTATTAATGGTTAAAAAAAAAAATTAGTAGATGCTACCCTTTGGCTCCTTACCGAATTCATTGTTCTGAGCATTCTCTAAGCATTCTTGTCTACTTCTCTTATTAACCCTTTAAGCTAGGTATCATTGTTACCCCATTTCACAGATGAGGAAATTGAGGCTTTGAGTGATGAAAAAACATTACTCATTGTTAAACATTTAGTGATTTCCTGGGCCAGAGTGAAACTAGGGGTAAAAACCGGGGTTTAAAGAAGACTTAATATTGAGCTACTTTCCGTTTGTGAAGAAAAGATTCCACTCTTTCTTGATATACTGGTTCCAGAATGGTTATTTTGATGATGAAACAGTGTAATAATTGTAAAGACCTTAGGATAATCATTGGTCCTTGGTAATCACCATTCATGTCTATCTTACTTTATTAATATCAGGGAAGAGGACCACCCTGTCTAATAGCAAGTTAATACTTTGAAACAATGCTAGGTCTAAGGCATGTGCTTTTAAAAATAGCAACAATAATAACAAAAATAAATTTTCTTGTCCACTGGAACAGATTGCTTCTACTAGTGTACATGAGGAGAATAGATTAGTCCATTTAATTAAGAGATATCTAAGTGATAATATATATTATTTTTGTCAAGTTCATGAAAGCTAATCCCATGTGAGATTTTGCTGTGGGCTAATTATTTTCTCTATTGCATTCAATATGTCTCTCATAATATACAGAAAATAGAGGAAGCCAATTAGTCATACAACTTTAAATTGACGTTATTGCTAGAGATGTTGAAAATTTTAAATATTGCTTAAAAATAAACAACAGAGAACACATAATTGTATAACATGCTAAAAGATGATTACTACCCCCTTCTGCCAACAATAACAATTTATTTGTATACCCACCTTCTATACCATCATGTTTAAAAAAAAAACCTGATAAAACTCCAATTAATTTCTTTTAAAAAAACTCCAATTAATTTCTTTTAAATTTCCCCATAAACTCTTACAGAAAACCTTTAACCAAAAAAGAAAAAAAAAAATCAGAGTATTGCATTGTAAGAAAAAAATAGCTCTCATTAATACTGTAAGCATTCGGGACTTCCCTGGTGGTGCAGTGGTTAAGAATCTGCCTGCCAATGCGGGGGGCACGGGTTTGATCCCTGGTCCAGGAAGATCCCACACGCCATGGAGCAACTAAGCCTGTGTGCCACAACTACCGAGCCTGTGCTCTAGAGCCCGTGAGCCACAACTACTGAGCCCTCACACCACAACTACTGAAGCCCCTGTGCCTAGAGCCCGTGCACCGCAACAGAGTAGCCCCTGCTCGCCACAGCTAGAGAAAGCCCGCGCACAACAACGAAGACCCAACGCAGCCAAAAATAAATAAATAAATAAATATTTTAAAGTACAGCAAGCATTCCATGAGCTCCAGGGTCACAGGAGACACCATCAGATATGCTGCTTTCCATGATCCCTCTGAGTATTTGCAGCAATCCCTATGAGCTCCTGTCTCAAATTTCTTGCCCTCATAGTTCTCTGCATGGAACCTTTGCCCAAAACTTCTGTCCATCTGTTTTCACTCACCCTTCTAGTCTTTCAGACAAGAATTTACATATCACCACCTCCTAAAGCAGAATAAACCCAAACTCAACTGTTGTGCTTCCCTTCTTGCAGACGTATTTACTGAGAGATCTGCCCTATCCTCTGATTGATCACCATACACTCTTTACCCTATGCTCATCTTCTTTCATTCATTTAAAATTTCAAATTAACATAGAAAATATTTTAACCACATAAAAAATTAAAAATAATGTAAAAGTGCTCCTCTGACCAGCAACTAGATAGATGCTTTGTCATAAATTTTTCAAAACATTTTTTTGAGAGACAAAACATAAATCAAATATCCTTCCTTTGCATATGTTTTCCATCATTCCCAAAGGTAACCGCTTGCTGGCAGTCACTATATATTCATCTGTATGTTCGTATACTGACTAAACCTGCATCCCCCTGTCATAATAGGATTCTGATCAGCATTATTTTGCATTTTGCACTCAACTACACTGATACAGATGGATCTGGTCCAGTGTCCTCAGCTGTTGTAAAGCATTGCATGATACTAAGAGCAATAATTTACACAATCCTTCATAAAAGTAACTTACTTCTTCTGCAATGTTTTCTCTTAAAAACAGTACAAAGATTATGATCCCCAAGCATCCTCCTTATACAGGCATGTTTATCTGGTGATTATACCTGAGATGGAATTTCTGTGTCACAGGATGTTCTTGCCTGAAACTTTGCTATTTCCAAATTGCTTTCCTGAGTAGTGGTACTAATTTTCACATAACCATCCTTGTGTTTTTGGTGTGTGCGGGTGTGCACTCTTCCTGAACTACACGTTGCTACAGACATCCTGTCTGTTTCTTGTCCCACTCCCAGAGTCATCCGTCTCTCCCAGGAGCCCTGGTTCCTTTTACTGGAGGGTGGGATTAGAAGTCAAGTTCTGGGCAGCAGATGGGCCTGTTGCTCCCAGAGTGTCATTTCTTCAGGAACTTGTCAGCTGACAGAGCAAGGAAATATGCAGGGTTCCCTCAGTCTCTGTGGGGGACTGGTTCCAGGATCCCAAGGGATACGAACATTCATGGATGCTCAAACCCTTATATAAAATAGCTTAGTGTTTGCATATAGTGTACGCACAACCTCTTTACTTTAAGACATCTCTAGATTACTTATAACACCTAGTACCATGTAAATAACTGTAAATGCAATGGAAATTGCTGCTGGCTTATGGCACATTCAGATTTTGCTTTTTGGAACTTCCTGGCATTTTTTTCACCCCCCGAGTAGCTTTGATCCGTGGCTGGTTGAATCTGAGGATATGAACTCTCGGATACGGAGGGCTGACTGTGTGTGTGCACGCTAACACATATTTCTGCACGTGTCTCTCAGTATTGCTCTATGTGAGCGTGTGTTTGTATATTCAGCAGAACCTGAGTGCATGGCGGTGTCTACAGCTCTGATCTATCACCACGTGGACCACTGTCACCTCCTTCATTGCTCATCTGCTACCTGGCTCCTGCAGTCCATATACCGATGGGTCAACCCCAGTGTACACGCAGGGCACTATCAGAATTGTTAAGCCATGCCCCCGTGGGAAACAGTTTTGTCAAGTAGAGTTCAGTGCTTATCTGCAAGTCCTTTTGTCTTTCATCTTACAGATCCACCAATACGTAAAGAAATATTAGGTGAGCACCGGCCCCTAACCACACACCTCATTGAAGGTTACTTCACCCATTGGTAACACCATTCAATTCTCTTGACACAGCATACGCATTTCATCCTTGGAGCCCATAAAATTCTCACTATTTTTGTTATTGTTGCTTTAATTTGCATACCTCAGTTTCGGTCTCTGTGCTCTAAAGTTCTGTGACTTTTGACAAACGGCTAGTGTCGCGTATCTGCCACTACTGTATCATACAGAATAGTTTCACCACCCTCAAAGTATCCCCCGTGCTTCACCTATTCAAAACTCCTCCACCCCAAAACCCTGGTTAACGCGGACCTGTTTACCTTCTCTCTAGTTTTGCCTATTCCAGGATGTCACATAAATGGACTCATACAATGTACAATCTTTTCAGACTGCCTTTTTCTGTAATTGAAGTATAGTTGATTCACAATGTTTCAGGTGTACAGCTAAATGATTCAGTAATATGTATGTGTGTGTGTTTACAGACATATATACATATATATAAGTACATGCACCCACGTATATTCTTTTTCAGATTCTTTTCCATTATATAGAATACCTTCTTTCACTTAGTAGTATGCACATAAGGTTCCTTTTTGAATGTCCTTGCCTTGTCTGGTCACTGACCAGGATGCCATTGTAAGCCTGACGACCCTTTCTTTGGTGAAGTAAATGGCTTCATGAGGTCATCTTCTCACTTTAACAGTAAAATCCACCAAATTGACAACGCTGGAATGGGACTACCTCCCACCACAGTGGCGTGGTTCTCAGCAAGTGATGTTTCCCGGTCCACCTCAACCCTGCCCTAGAATCCTTCCTCAGGATTCGCAGTGTGGAGAAGAAACCCTACTCTGGCATTAGGGTGTTCTATGGATTCCGGGATTGTAGTTGGCATGGGGATGGCTCTGTTCTCTGTTGTATGGATTCCGGGATCGTGGTTGATGTGGTGATGGCTCCATTCTCTGGGCAGTTCTGAGGTCCTTGACCCTGTCCTACAGAAAGACTGAGAGTCGCCTGCCTACCTAGACACATAGGACTCCTCAGGCGTTGCTTCACTCTACTCTGTTTATCACTTGGAGACACCATGTTCTGATTAGTTGGTATGGGGTGTGCAGCTCTTTTGCCAGTTGTATTAGTTCCCTATGGCTGCTGTGACAAAGTATTACCATCCTAGGGGCTGAAACAACACACTGATACTCTCACTCCTCTGGCGGTCAGAAGTCTCACGTGGGTCTCACCAGGCTCAGTGCAAGCTGACCTTTGGCCCCCGTTCGTCTCTGAAGCCATCCATGGCTGGTCAAGTCTTTCTCACAAAGCTGTATCTCATGGTCTGACTCATCTGCCTTCCTCCTTCTCCACACTGTACAGGACCCTTGTGATGACACTGGGTCCACCTGGATAATCCAGAATAGTTTCACCATCTCAAGTCCTTATCCTCATCACATCTGCCAAACCCATTTTGTCCTGTAGGGTACGGTGTTCACAGAGTCCAGGGTGAGGATGGGGACACCTTTGGGAAGTGGAGTGGGTGGGGATCATCCCTGGAATTTATAAGGTTTCAACAAGTTGGCGTAAGATTTTCCAGCCTCTATATTCTTACATGAAAAAGGAGATAATGGATTCACGTCTGCGGTTGTGAGGACCCCACGCACTCATGTGTGTGGAGGCTTGGGGTACATTGTTCACAATCTACAAAAGACACCCTCGGGGCTTCCCTGGTGGCGCAGTGGTTGCGCGTCCGCCTGCCGATGCAGGGGAACCGGGTTCGCGCCCCGGTCTGGGAGGATGCTTGTGCTCCACAATGGGAGAGGCCACAACAGTGAGAGGCCTGCGTACCGCAAAAAAAAAAAAAAAAAGACACCCTCCTTCGGCCCTCCCAGTTGGCTGCTGGCCAGATCCCAAAAAGGCACCCTTGCAGAGAAGCCAGGGTCATCTTCTTAATCAGTGTTTCTTCTGTCCTGGACCACAGAGGCCCTGATGACATGTGATAAAAATGTACAGTCGCTGCCCTTTTGGTGAGTTCAGTAGGAATAACGGAGAGAATTTAGCCTTTGCCCCTCAGTGGGCGAAGGGCCAGCAGCTGGGTGACTGTTTTCTTGTCTTTAGATGTGATCACATCCTTGATCTCTGGTGAACAACATTTATCATGTTCAGAATGCCCTGCTTCAAGGATTGTTGCTTTGGTTAAAAAAAAAAAAAAAAAAAAGCCTAATGCTGAGAGTTACCATGGCAAATTCCCTAAGGGCTTGACCAAGCAAATTATATTTCCGACAATTTCATCATAGATTCTTTGCAACTGCAGGCAGATATGTACGCAGCAACGTAGAGTATGCACTTACTTAAAGCCTTTTTCATTTTTTTTAACTTTTTATTGAAATGGTAGCATCACTCCTGATAATTTACCAAGTTATAATCAGTTCATCAGTGAAGAAAGAAAATGCCTTCTCTGTAACGTCCCAATCCTACTTTCCAAAGGAAAGCACGTTCCGCGGTCACTGTTACGTGCTGTGGGCTTCTGCATGCTTTGCAGGATGGTGGCACCAGGCTCTCATTGCAGCTCGTGCCTCTTATTCTCCAGGCACCTCCGATTTCTCCCAATTCTTTGTGTCGGTGTTAGGGTTAGAGAAGAGGAACCTCTGCTGGACCTCATGCTTCCTCTAGGTCTTATGCTGTAAGGTATGGCTTGGCCATCATCTGGATTTGGCCACTGTGTCTTACCACCAGACCTTTTTAATCCCTTTGGCTTGTAAAGGTGCTTGCTCTTTCCCCGTGTGCCGTTCAGTAACCATGATTTTACCGATGAATTCAGCCTTCAGGATGGCAAAACCCTAACGGGAAGTATCTTCTCAGGGCAGCATAAAGATCCCAGAAACCGGAGAAGAAGACAGAAAGCCTATCAGTGAAACATACAAGCAGCAGGAAATAGCTCAGCTAATTATTCTGCTGCAAGTACAGATAGACACTGTGTTCTAAGACACGGGGACCTGGTATCATAGTAATGAAAGGAGTAACCTGTTATCACTTGAATGAAAGGAATGAACCATAGTGGGGTCCCTTGGAAGGTTTGCTATGTAGTTTGGTGTTTATTTAACCCAGACATGTCCTACTCGTGGCTTTGCAGTTTACAGTTTTTATATTTTAATTTTTTATTGAAGTAGAGTTGATTTACAATATTGTGCTAGTTTCAGGTGTACAGCAAAGTGATTCGGTATTTTTGAAGATTATCTTCCATTATAGTTATTACAACGTAATGGGTATAATTCCCTGTGCTGTACAATGAATCCTTGTTGCTTATCTGTTTTATGTATGGTAGTTTGTATCTCTTAATCCCATACCTCTAATTTATCCCCACCCTTCCCTTCCTTCTCCCCAGTGGTAACCACTAGTTTGTTTTCTATATTTGTGAGTCTGTTTTTGTTTTGTATGTACATTGATTTGTATTTTTCATCTTCCACATATAAGTGATATCATACAGTGTTTGTCTTTCTCTGTCTGACTTATTTCACGAAGCATAATATTCTTTAGGTCCATCCACGTTGCTGCAAATGGCACTGTCTCATTCGTTTTTTTTATGGCTGAGTAATAAAATCCATACAATGTCTGTCTAATGATACATGTCTTAGATGCAAATGTGCCTGCCATTACCGGGCTTGTTCTAATTTTGTTTATGTGTATATTTCCATGAAGTCCTTGCCCTTTCTTTAGCAACTCTTCTGATTCAATTTACGTGTGTTTGTTGAGTATATGAGTTGATTTGTTACAGACTTGGTTTGGTGATGCCGTGGAAAGCTTTAATACAGTCTTGATCTTATGATCTCCTCTTGTCCTCATCTGTTTTTCAGTGGACAGTACCTGCCTTATTTTATTGGCCAGCTCTACTCGACATACTCTTTTGCTGTGTGAGTGGTGGTGGTGGCGTGTGCCCATATTTATTTCTCTTTCTATGATTGAATTGGTGATTAAGGTTTTGGTTCATCTGATTCACTATTTCTCAAAATGAGGCAAAGGACCAGTCCATCAAAACCATCTGAGGTGTTTGAACAGCACCATTTCCATTTCAGGAGACCCTCTTTCCAGACTCTCTTGGAAGGAAGGGCTTTGGAATCCTTCTCATGAGCAACTCGCATGATTTGAATACACAGTGTTGGCTAAATAATACCCTCCGTCGGATTACTGTATGCCGAAATACTGTTGGTTGTTTTTTCACCATTAGAGATAGACTCTGTTGTACACCAGCTGAAAAAAAATATACAAATTAGCACCTTTAAAATCCCTCTTCCTCCTTCTAGTCACATGCCAAAATTGTGTAATTAATTTTCCAATTAATTATGTAATTAAGGTGCACCATATGTGCTTTGTTTTGGAAGTGAAGTTTAAAAATTGTTTAGTTATCCATTTCAAATAATTCAAAGTCACTGAGAATCGTTTATGGACACATTTTCATCAGTTGAGATTTAATTTGCTTTTGCCTTTGGCTCTTTTCGATGAATTATTTTTCCTCTCGGCTTCTCTGTGTTTTGACTAGATTTAAAAACGGATGGTGAACCACATGTCACTAAGGTATGTTTATAAATATGATTTATATATATGTATATACATTTAGATATATATTTTATATATTATAGAATATATATAATTTATATATCACATATATATATACAAATATATAGATTATATAAAAATATATATCACTAAGATAGGTTTAGCATCTGGTGTGTGTATATGTATGTATACCAGTTGTATATGTGGATATATGCATATATCTCTGAGATATGTTTAGTGCTTAATGGTGACTGAGATTGAGCTTTATTTTTTTCTTCAGAAATAATGTACCATCTTATATCTGTACTTTGGAAAAATCCCTTGGTTTGTTTCATGACAGCTTTGAGTGTTATTAATTTTTCATATTTGTTTCATCACAGGCTAATCCTGCACTCATAACCTCCTTTTGTTTCTTTCCCATCCCTTCTTTTTCTAAATAACTTTTTTAAAAATGTGCTATTTTACTCTTTTTCTAACAATGTATTTTTCGCTATAATTTTATCTTACGTATTACACTCACTGCAGAGAGGTTGTCTGTATCATTCAATGGCCTAGTTATCACTCTTGTCATTCCTTGTCCTGAAGTTCTCTCGAGGCAGAATCTTGTTCTCTTTCTTTCAGGGGATTTGTTGTGTCTTGAGATGCAGGGTTTCATAGACCTTTGTCTGCTATTGTTGGTCGCATTGTTTCAGGTAGCGGGTAAATCAGGTTCCTGTAACTTCACATTAAGGCCGAAGCACAGATAGTCTGGGTATCAGAAGAAAGTGATAAAGCAGCTGGAATTCTGCTGGGCATCTTCTAAATCCTTCACGCCCAAATGGTGTGTGCACATGAGGGCTAGGCAAAGAGTTGATGTGGAGAAAACTGTCCTGTGCAGCTGAGTGAGCCGTATTGGAGGAGATGGACTGTTTCCCCAGGAATTATTGAAAGGGGAGGGGCTGTTGAACTGTGGGACAGAGACTGTTGCAGTAGGTACAACTCTAACTGCAAGACCTGTGTCTATGGGGACGTATGTATGTGTATGGCTGATTCACTTTGTCATACAACAGAAACACAGCATTGTGAAGCAATTATACTCCAATAAATGTGAATTTAAAAAAATTTTTTTTAAAGGTGAGGCAGGAAGGAGAAACACTGAAACTTTTTAACAAGCATTTTGTTTTGATCAGCATGTGTGGACAATTCAGTGCATTGTTTATGAGACAGACAGATGGGAACCTGGAGAGTCTGTGTCTGGCCCTGTCACATAGGTAGACAAGTGGGGTAGTCTTACCAAGTCATGTGAGGAAGGAGTTTCCCAGAACATAAAAGGGTGAGCTATTTCTTAATCACTACTGCTTTCCAGGGTAACAGGGCTTGGGGGAAATTCAGCTTTGTTCATTTCTAGAGGTGGCTGTACATTTTAGGTTGACATAACATTTCCGTATGTCAGCCATCCAAGGAATGATGACTTTTGAATTTTGTTCAATAGGGTAAACCTGTATAGTACTCTGTTGCTGTTGATAATTTAATGGGGTTACAAAAAGTTACAAAAACAACAAAACTTTACTGAAGGCCATTTCTCTAATTTCCCCTCTAAGGACCCATCATTGGAATCCTAAGTACTGACTAATCTTAAAATGTCAAGACAACAGTTGCTCAGAAATTGCCTGCTACGGATTAAATATAAGCTTATTTACAATCTGTAGCTTTCCATGTTAGAGTCAGTAAGCCATAGACATTTGGGACACCAGAAAAAGAAAATCCTTTGAGTTGCCAAATAAATGTAGTCATCTATTTCTGGCACCAAATGAAATGAAAATTTTACAAAACAAACAAAAACAACAAAACTTTACTGAAGGCCATTTCTCTAATTTCCCCTCTAAGGACCCATCATTGGAATCCTAAGTACTGACTAATCTTAAAATGTCAAGACAACAGTTGCTCAGAAATTGCCTGCTACGGATTAAATATAAGCTTATTTACAATCTGTAGCTTTCCATGTTAGAGTCAGTAAGCCATAGACATTTGGGACACCAGAAAAAGAAAATCCTTTGAGTTGCCAAATAAATGTAGTCATCTATTTCTGGCACCTTCTTTTCCCAAGAAATGAAAATTAAAACCTGACTGATTGTTCCACTATATTCAAGTCTACCAGAGCCATCACCAAAGATCACCCGTCAGTGATCTTTGGCCTCCTGTGTCCATGTTTATTTAGAATATTTTCCTGCATGATTCTTCTCTTGTGCAAGTGATTCTCCAAAAATAGGGGAGGGGGAGGAAATCTCATTAAAATACAGGGATGTAACTGCTCCTGTGTTTCTCAATGCACTAAACACAAATCTTGGCAGTTGAACTTTGAAGATAGGTGTTGAAAACGTATGGTTTTATTGAGCCAGAGATCAAATTAATTCTTACAAAGACACAGATTGAAGTGAAAGCAGTCGTTCAGTACAAAAAAAAAAGAAAAAATGACCAAGGCCCAATTATTTAAGTAAGTGTGGGTTTTTTAAAGCAGTGCATTATAAAATTCAGTGTACTTTTTCAGCTTTCATCAATTCATGTATTAAGATGTTGGCATCATTTTATTGACCTAAAATATCAAACTACCTTCACTTCAGTAATTCAGTTTTCTGAGTGTTTTGATTTTTTTATGTTCAGAAAATAGGTTTCATCTGGGTTTTTCCATCATGTCTCAGAATTACAGTAATTTTATCTTTAAAGAAAACAATCTTTATACTCTAAAATAATGGATGGGTAATGAAGGCATGTGTTCATTTGCCTCATGCTTCTTTCAGAAAATTAGTAAAATTACTGAAAATTGCTCTGTAATATATAGCCTAGACTTATGGTAAAAAAAATGCCAACTTTTTGCTTTATAAATTCAGTGGAGGAGGGATATTACAGAACCTTCAGTAAAGGCATAGGGCTGCATTTCTGTAAGCATTATGACCACTTGAAAATGATTTTTTAAAAACCCTGAATAATACTTGGTAGTAGATATATTGGATGGAACTGGGTAAATAAAATTATATATGCTAAATTAGTGTCTGGCAAGCATAGCTGTACAAAATATATTTCCCACCCCTTTTTCCCTTTCTTTACAAAGCAAACCACAGCAAACAATCTGCCCTGACTCATAGAGCCATGTCACCCAGTTATGTTTAAAGATGTATAATTGGAGGTACTGGGGACAGAGTTTCTAGGGAAAAAAACCTTGGATTTTCACTCTTTCTCCTCCCCTTTCACCTGGAAATCCCCAATCTCTGAACATTCAGAGATCGTGTGTATGTGAGCGAATATGGGTGTGTAAATGTTAGATGGATGGATGGAAGGGAGGAAGGACAGACGATAGAAAAGGATGAGATACAGACAAATGATGGTTAGATGGAAATATATGAAAAAAGATGAGATGGATGGATGACAAGATACATTAATGATAATACTTAAGAGAGGTATAAACTTCTTTCCTTCTCTCTACATACATCCACAAACAAGCATAGATTTACACACATCTGTGCAAACACACACTTTCTTATTGTTACCTCAAAGTTTGTATGCATTTGAAATACCTTTAGATTGTACTTTGTTACTTTTTGTAATGTAGCATTCCGCTTCCACCATCCATTTATTTAAAGACCTCTGTTCCTGCATCATTACTACCTTCATACCTTTGGAGCCTGGCAACCTTCAGGAAGTCTAGGAGCAAAGCAGTGTCCTCTTGGTGCTGCAGTAGGCGACTGGGCCTGGCTGCAGCCCTGGGAAGATGTGAGGACCTGATCCAGGAATCGAGGGATTGCCACCAGGGACTGTAAGAGGAAAGGGGGAAAAAAAAAAGTAACTTGAAAGATCCCTAGCAAAGCAGGATCTCTTAAATAATCTCTCTTGATTAATGCATTGTTTGAGGACTTCTTTTTAAATAGCATATAGTAGAAATGTTCTTTTTGGCATTTTCCTAATAATTTTGCCTTAGGGCACCGTTAACTCTGAGAGTCTTCTGTTTGCAAGCCTGTCTTCCTCCTCCACCCAGGGAGCAAGCTGTAATACTTGACAGAAAATGGTAAAATAAACACCTGGAGGCTAAACTAAACACCTGGAGGCTAAACAATATGCTACTAAAAAACCAATGGATCATTGAAGAAATCCAAGAGGAAATCAAAAAATACCTAGAGACAAATGACAACGAAAACACGATGTCCAAAACCTACTGGATGCAGCACAAAACCTATGGGAGACAGTAAAAGCTGATCTAAGAGGAAAGTTTATAATACAGTCCTACCTCAGGAACCAAAAAACATCTGAAACAACCTACACCTAAAGCAGCTAGAGAAAGAAGAACAAACAAAACCCAAACTTAATAGAAGGAAAGAAATCATAAAGATCAGAGCAGAAATAGAGATGAAGAAAACAATAGAAAAGGTCAATGAAACCAAAACCTGGTTCTGTGAAAAGATAAACAAACAAAATTGATAAATCTTTAGCCAGACTCATCAAGAAAAAAAGGGAGAGGCCTCAAATCAACAAAATTAGAAATGAAAAAGAAGTTACCACAGACACTAGCACAGAAATACCAAGGCTCATAAGGGACTACCACAAGAAACTATATGCCAGTAAAATGGACAACCTAGAAGAAATGGACAAATTCTTAGAAAGGTACAACCTTCCACGACTGAGCCAGGATGAAATAGAAAATACGAACAGACAAATCACAAGTACTGAAATTGAAACTATGATTTAAAAACTCCCAACAAACAAAAGTCCAGGATCAGATGGCTTCACAGGCAAATTCTATCAAATATTTCGAGAAGAGTTAACATCTATCCTTCTGAAACTCTTCCCAAAAATTGCAGAGGAAGGAACACTCCCAAGCTCATTCTACGAGGTTACCATCACCCTGATACCAAAACCAGACTAAGATGATGGCACACAAAAACTAAGATGATGACACACAAAAAAAGAAAATCACAGGCCAATATCACTGAACATAGATGCAAAAATCCTCAACAAAATACTAGCAAACCAAATCCATCAATACATTAAAAGGATTATACACCATGATCAAGTGGGATTCATCCCAGGGATGCAGGGATTTTTCAGTATCTGCAAGTCAATCAGTGTGATACATCACAATAACAAATTGAAGAATAAAAACCACATGATCATCTCCACAGATGCAGAGAAAGCTTTTGACAAAATTCAACACCCATTTATGATAAAAGCTCTCCAGAAAATGGGCATGGAGGGAACCTATCTCAACACAATAAAGGCCATATAGGACAAACCCACAGCAAACATCATTCTCAAAGGTGAAAATCTGAAAGCATTTCCTCTAAGATCAGGAACAAGACAAGGATGTCCCGTCTCACCACTATTATTCAACATAGTTTTGGAAGTCCTAGCCATGGCAATCAGAGGAGAAAAAGAAAAATCAAACTGGAAAAGAAGTAAAACTGTCACTGTTTGCAGATGACATGATACTACACATAGAGAATCCTAAAGGTGCCACCAGAAAACTACTAGAGCTCACCAATGAATTTGGTAAAGTTGCAGGACAGAATTAATGCACAGAAATCTCTTGTATTTCTATTCCCGAAAAATGGAAGATCAGGAAAAAAATTAAGGAAACAATCCCATTTACCATCAAATCAAAAAGAATAAAATACCTAGGAATAAACCTACCTAAGGAGGCAAAAGACCTGTATTCTGAAAACTGTAAGACGCTGATGAAAGAAATCGAAGATGACACTAACAGATGGAAAGATATACCATGTTCCTGAATTGGAAGACACAAATATAGATCAATGGAACAGAATAGGAAGTCCAGACATAAACCCATGCACATATGGTTAGTTAATCTATGACAAAGGAGACAAGAATATACAATGGAGGAAAGACAGTCTCTTCAACAAGGGGTGCTGGGAAAACTGGACAGCTACATGTAAAAGAATGAAATTAGAACATTCTCTACACCATGTACAAAAATAAACTCAAAATGTATCAAAGACCTAAATGTAAGACCAGAGACTATAAAACTTTTAGGGGAAAACATAGCCAGAACACACTTTGACATAAATTGCAGTAATATCTCTTTGGATCCACCTCCTAGAGTAATGAAAATAAAAACAAAAATAAACAAATGGGACCTAATTAAACTTAAAAGCTTTTGCACAGCAAAGGAAACCATCAACAAAATGAAAGGACAACACACAGAATGGGAGAAAATATTTGCAGTGATACAACTGACAGGGGATTAATCTACAAAATCAACATTACTCCATTAAAAAATTAATTTAAAAAAGTTTGTAAGCATGAAAAAAAATATGGTACATATACATGATGGAATACTATTCAGCCATAAAAAAGAATGAAGTAATGCCATTTGCAGCAACATGGATGGACCTAGAGATTATCATACTAAGTGAAGTAAGTCAGAGAAAGACAAAACATCATATGATATCACTTGTATGTGGAATCTTAAAAAAATGATACAAATGAAATTGTTTACAAAACAGAAACAGATTCACAGACAAAGAAGACAAACTTACAGTTACCAAATTAAACTTAAAAGCTTTTGCACAGCAAAGGAAACCATCAACAAAATGAAAGGACAACACACAGAATGGGAGAAAATATTTGCAGTGATACAACTGACAGGGGATTAATCTACAAAATCAACATTACTCCATTAAAAAATTAATTTAAAAAAGTTTGTAAGCATGAAAAAAAATATGGTACATATACATGATGGAATACTATTCAGCCATAAAAAAGAATGAAGTAATGCCATTTGCAGCAACATGGATGGACCTAGAGATTATCATACTAAGTGAAGTAAGTCAGAGAAAGACAAAACATCATATGATATCACTTGTATGTGGAATCTTAAAAAAATGATACAAATGAAATTGTTTACAAAACAGAAACAGATTCACAGACAAAGAAGACAAACTTACAGTTACCAAACGGAAAAGGTGGGGAGAAGGATAAATTAAGAGTTTGTGATTAACATATACACACTACTATATATAAAATAAACAAGAAGGACCTACTGTATATAGCACAGGGAACTATACTCAGTATGTTGTAATAAGCTAAATGGGGAAAGAATCTGAAAAAAAAAATGATATATACATACCTAAACAAATGGGACCTAATTAAACTTAAAAGCTTTTGCACAGCAAAGGAAACCATCAACAAAATGAAAAGACAACACACAGAATGGGAGAAAATATTTGCAGTGATACAACTGACAGAGGATTAATCTACAAAATCAACAATACTCCATTAAAAAATTAATTTAAAAAAGTTTGTAAGCATGAAAAAAAATATGGTACATATACATGATGGAATACTATTCAGCCATAAAAAAGAATGAAGTAATGCCATTTGCAGCAACATGGATGGACCTAGAGATTATCATACTAAGTGAAGTAAGTCAGAGAAAGACAAAACATCATATGATATCACTTGTATGTGGAATCTTAAAAAAATGATACAAATGAAATTGTTTACAAAACAGAAACAGATTCACAGACAAAGAAGACAAACTTACAGTTACCAAACGGAAAAGGTGGGGAGAAGGATAAATTAAGAGTTTGTGATTAACATATACACACTACTATATATAAAATAAACAAGAAGGACCTACTGTATATAGCACAGGGAACTATACTCAGTATGTTGTAATAAGCTAAATGGGGAAAGAATCTGAAAAAAAAAATGATATATACATACCTGAATCAATCACTTTGCTGTACAACTGAAACTAACACATTATTAGTCAACTATATTCCAATATAAAATAAAAGTTTTTTAATAAAAAATAACAAGTATGAAAATTTGTCTTATAGGGAATTCACAGCCCTCAAACTTGTGTTCATTATTGTGGCTTATCAATTCTTTCTCAATTCACCTCTTAATTTGTAAGAGGTACTGTACAAGTACCACCTCTAAATAGTTTCCTTGTCCAATCCCTTCTTTACCTCTCTAGGCCTTTATGAAAGTTCCATTTATTCTTTCCTTGCACATTTAGTTTAACAACATTATATAAGATTTATTGTTCATTACCCCTTTTGAAACCCTTATATTCCCCTACATTCCATCACTTTTAGACTTTTCTGTCAATGAACATCCTCAAGAGATTTAAACAGGATAATTGAGTTGGTCCATGTTCAAAGTACTAGGCTGCACTGTTTTCTTTCACCTTCAAGGAAAAAAGTATCAAGGTTCCTGTATAATGCTAGCTATTGAACATTCACCATTTTTTTTAACATCTTTATTGGAGTATAATTGCTTTACATTGTTTTCTTAGTAATTGAGTTGGTCCATGTTCAAAGTACTAGGCTGCACTGTTTTCTTTCACCTTCAAGGAAAAAAGTATCAAGGTTCCTGTATAATGCTAGCTATTGAACTTTCACCATTTTTTTTAACATCTTTATTGGAGTATAATTGCTTTACATTGTTGTCTTAGTTTCTGCTGTATAACAAAGTGAATCAGCTATAAGTATACATGTATCCCCATATCCCCTCCCTCTTGCATCTCCCTCCCATTCTCCCTATCCCACTCCTCTAGGTGGTCATAAAGCAACAAGCTGATCTCCCTGTGCTACGTGGCTGCTTCTCACTAGCTATCTATTTTAAATTTGGTAGTGTATATATGTCAATGCTACTCTCTCACTTCTTCCCAGCTTACGTTTTGCCCTCCCCGTGTCCTCAAGTCTATTCTCTACATCTGTGTCTTTATTCCTGTCCTGCCTCCTGCCCCTAGTTTCTTCGGGACCTTTTTTTTTTTTTTTTTTTTTTAAGATTCCCTATATATGTGTTAGCATATGGTATTTGTTTTTCTCTTTCTGAATTACTTCACTCTGTATGAGACTCTAGGTCCACCCACCTCACTACAAGTAACTTAATTTCGTTTCCTTTTGTGGCTGAGTAATATTCCATTGTATATATGTGCCACATCTTCTTTATCCATTCTTCTATCGATGGACACTTAGGTTGCTTCCATATCCTGGCTATTGTAAATAGTGCTGCAATGAACATTGTAGTACATGACTCTTTTTGAATTATGGTTTTCTCAGGGTATATGCCCAGTAGTGGGATTACTCGGTAATATGGTAGTTCTATTTTTAGTTTTTTAAGGAACCTCCATACTGTACTCCATAGGGGTTATATCAGTTTACCTCACCAACAGTGCAAGAGGGTTCCCTTTAATCCACACCCTCTCCAGGATTTATTGTTTGTACATTTTTTGATGCTGGCCATTCAGATTACTGTGAAGTGATACCTCATTGCAGTTTTGATTTGCATTTCACTAATGATAAGTTATGTGGAGCACCCTTTCATGTGTTTATTGACAATCAGTACATCTTCTTTGGAGAAATGTCTATTTAGATCTCCTGCCTATTTTTGAATTGGGTTGTTTGTTTTTTTGATATTGAGCTGCATGAGCTGCTTGTATATTTTGGAGATTAATCCTTTGTCAGTTGCTTCGTTCACGAGTATTTTCTCCCATTCCGAGGGTTGTCTTTTCATCTTGTTTATGGTTTCCTTTGCTGTGCAAAAGCTTTTAAGTTTCATGAGGTCCCATTTGTTTATTTTTGTTTTTATT
>NC_041220.1:149236135-149246881 GCF_002837175.3 Physeter macrocephalus | reverse complement strand
GTATGGTACTGGCACAAAAACAGAAATATAGATCAATGGAACAGAATAGGAAGTCCAGACATAAACCCATGCACATATGGTTAGTTAATCTATGACAAAGGAGACAAGAATATACAATGGAGGAAAGACAGTCTCTTCAACAAGGGGTGCTGGGAAAACTGGACAGCTACATGTAAAAGAATGAAATTAGAACATTCTCTACACCATGTACAAAAATAAACTCAAAATGTATCAAAGACCTAAATGTAAGACCAGAGACTATAAAACTTTTAGGGGAAAACATAGCCAGAACACACTTTGACATAAATTGCAGTAATATCTCTTTGGATCCACCTCCTAGAGTAATGAAAATAAAAACAAAAATAAACAAATGGACCTAATTAAACTTAAAAGCTTTTGCACAGCAAAGGAAACCATCAACAAAATGAAAGGACAACACACAGAATGGGAGAAAATATTTGCAGTGATACAACTGACAGGGGATTAATCTACAAAATCAACATTACTCCATTAAAAAATTAATTTAAAAAAGTTTGTAAGCATGAAAAAAAATATGGTACATATACATGATGGAATACTATTCAGCCATAAAAAAGAATGAAGTAATGCCATTTGCAGCAACATGGATGGACCTAGAGATTATCATACTAAGTGAAGTAAGTCAGAGAAAGACAAAACATCATATGATATCACTTGTATGTGGAATCTTAAAAAAATGATACAAATGAAATTGTTTACAAAACAGAAACAGATTCACAGACACAGAAGACAAACTTACAGTTACCAAACGGAAAAGGTGGGGAGAAGGATAAATTAAGAGTTTGTGATTAACATATACACACTACTATATATAAAATAAACAAGAAGGACCTACTGTATATAGCACAGGGAACTATACTCAGTATGTTGTAATAAGCTAAATGGGGAAAGAATCTGAAAAGATATATACATACCTGAATCAATCACTTTGCTGTACAACTGAAACTAACACATTATTAGTCAACTATATTCCAATATAAAATAAAAGCTTTTTAATAAAAAATAACAAGTATGAAAATTTGTCTTATAGGGAATTCACAGCCCTCAAACTTGTGTTCATTATTGTGGCTTATCAATTCTTTCTCAATTCACCTCTTAATTTGTAAGAGGTACTGTACAAGTACCACCTCTAAATAGTTTCCTTGTCCAATCCCTTCTTTACCTCTCTAGGCCTTTATGAAAGTTCCATTTATTCTTTCCTTGCACATTTAGTTTAACAACATTATATAAGATTTATTGTTCATTACCCCTTTTGAAACCCTTATATTCCCCTACATTCCATCACTTTTAGACTTTTCTGTCAATGAACATCCTCAAGAGATTTAAACAGGATAATTGAGTTGGTCCATGTTCAAAGTACTAGGCTGCACTGTTTTCTTTCACCTTCAAGGAAAAAAGTATCAAGGTTCCTGTATAATGCTAGCTATTGAACTTTCACCATTTTTTTTAACATCTTTATTGGAGTATAATTGCTTTACATTGTTGTCTTAGTTGCTGCTGTACAACAAAGTGAATCAACTATACGTATACATATATCCCCTCTCTCTTGTGTCTCCCTCCCACCTTCCCTATCCCACCCCTCCAGGTGGTCCCAAAGCACTGAGCTGATCTTCTTGTGCTATGCAGCTGCTTCCCACTAGCTATCTATTTTACATTTGGTAGTGTATATAAGTCCATGCCACTCTCTCACTTCATCCAAGCTTACCCTTCCCCCTCCCCGTGTCCTCAAGTTCATTCTCTACGTCTGCATCTTTACTCCTGTCCTTCCCCTACGTTCTTCAGAACCTTTTTTTTAAAGATTCCATATACATGCATTAGAATACAGTATTTGTTTTTCTTTCTGACTTACTTCACTCTGTATGACAGACTCTAGGTCCATCCACCTCACTACAAATAACACAATTTCGTTCCTTTTCATGGCTGAGTAATATTCCATTGTATACATGTACCACATCTTCTTTATCCATTCATCTGTCGATGGACATTTAGGTTGCTTCCATGTCCTGGCAATTGTAAATAGTGCTGCAATGAACACTGTGGTACATGTATCTTTTTGAATTATGGTTTTCTCAGGGTATATGCCCAGTAGTGGGATTGCTGGGTCATATGGTAGTTCTATTTTTAGTTTTTTAAGGAACCTCCATACTGTTCTCCATAGTGGCTGTATCAATTTACATTCCCACCAACAGTGCAAGAGTGTTCCCTTTTCTCCACACCCTCTCCAGCATTTGTTTGTAGATTTTTTGATGATGGCCATTCTGACTAGGGTGAGGGGATACCTCATTGTAGTTTTGATTTGCATTTCTCTAATGATTAGTCATGTTGAGCATCCTTTCATGATTTCACCATTTTTTAATGAATTTGAATCATAATCTGTCTCAGATGATTCTCAACAGAACTCTAACATTTAATAGTTTTAAGTGTTTTAGGTAAGTATGCTGCCATGATGATAGTCTTGGTAATCATAGTATTATTTCCCGAAATACATAGGTTTCCAAAAAAACCCTATGTTTTTCACCAAAAATATAGGATTTTGTGTTTGAGTGGTGTCCAGAAATTTTAGTGAGATATAGAATTATTTTTCCTCCCTCTTTATTTGCCTAGATGGCTCTTCATTATTCCTTTTCACCCCGAAAACTCCTCTTGGAAATGACTTTACAATGCTATTGGGCCCCCCAAAATTATAAATTCTGTGCAGGAAAAGGCACTTCACTGCCAACATTTTAATGCATTGCTGTGAGGCATGGACTGTTTCCCTTCACTTACTCAGGTAGAGTGGACCATACTGGCAAGGTCACCTTGAGAGTCCAGTGATTCTGTCCTTACAGAGATCGGCCCACATTTCTGTGCATTAAGCTCTACTATCACTGTGCATTAAGCTCTACTATCACTATGCAAGTAACGAAGTGATGCACTTTTACAATTTTGCAGTCCCATAGATTTTCACTACTATTGCAAATACTTGTCTATTTATCATCTCCTGTTCACGTCACTTAAATATCAAACTATGTGATATATATCCAAAGTGAGGTTCATACTTCATGTCAGTTTTCAAAGAACACTTACACTTTTTATCCTAAAAACAACCTTGTATTTTGGTGATTTTATCTGTGTAATGATTGAGGAAACGGAGATCTAGTGATTTTTACACCTGTACTAAATTTAAAAATCCCAGAGGTGACAGGTAATTAAGACTTGAGAATGTATTCTGTGGTTTCCCATTGGACTAATTATTTCATAAAGCCCATGCTTCAGGTTTGCGTGTTTGTTTTCACTATTCAAACCTGCTAGGCAATTGAAAAAAACACCTTTTAAACCATTTAAGTATCTGACATAAGGAAACAAATTGCTGCTGTGACTACAAAATAAACCAGAATCACCAAATTAAGAGGAAAATCTACATATACGTGTAAACATAAATTTTATATTTATATATGTATACAAGTCTTCTTACATAAATGAAAGCTATGAGATTTCTGACGCACTCCACCAAAAATTTAATTTCAGTATGTTACATTGCTCTGGGCTCTGCCACCTTTACATGGATGATGCATTATTGTGTGTGTTCTCAGTTAATTCGGTAATTTAGTGAAAGTTTTAAAATATTCTCTCTCTACATCCTGATGACTTTCTCATAAGTATTATTTTGGTTTCCTTAATTAAATGGCATGGTTTACTCTAGGTGAGCAGTGAGTCATAAGAATTAATATTAGTTGCCAGAAACTTCAATGTGAGAAAGAGCCATGCCCATGCACAGGAAGGAAAATGGGAGAATGTAGGTTTTCTTGAGTGTGTAAATATCCATTTTCCCTCCATGTAAAGCTGTGACAGACAGCAATTTATCAATCTTTGTATATCTTCTGCTGATGAAAATAAGAAACTATTTGGAGCATAATAAGTAATATACAGTCATGCAGTCTCATTAATTTGGAAAGACCCAGACTTCAGTATCAAATCACACACAGAAATGCTCCCTCAGGATGGGAGAAAATATTTGCAAATGAATCAACGGACAAAGGATTAATCTCCAAAATATATAAACAGCTCATGCAGCTCAATATCAAAAAACATACAACCCAATCAAAAAATGGGCAGAAGACCTAAATAGACATTTCTCCAACGAAGACATACAGATGGTCAAGAAGCACATGAAAAGATGCTCAACATCACTAATTATTAGAGAAATGAAAATCAAAACTGCAATGAGGTATCACTTCCCACCAGTCAGAATGGCCATCATCAAACAATCCACAAACAGGGCTTCCCTGGTGGTGTAGTGGTTGAGAGTCCGCCTGCCAATGCAGGGGACACGGGTTCATGCCCTGGTCCGGGAAGATCCCACATGCCGCTGAGTGGCTAGACCTGCAAGCCATGGCCACTGAGCCTGTGCGTCCGGAGCCTGTGCTCCACAATGGGAGAGGCCACAACAGTGAGAGGCCCACATACCGCAAAAAAAAGAAAAATCCACAAACAATAAATGCTGGAGAGGGTGTGGAGAAAAGGGAACCTTCTTGCACTGTTGGTGGGAATGTAAATTGATACAGCCACTACGGAGAACAGTATGGAGGTTCCTTAAAAAACTACAAATAGAACCTACCATATGACCCAGCAATCCCACTACTGGGCATATACCCAGAGAAAATCATAATTCAAAAAGACACATGCACCCCAATGTTCATTGCAACACTGTTTACAATAGCCAGGGCTTGGAAGCAACCTAAATGTCAATCGACAGATGAATGGATAAAGAAGATGTGGCATACATATACAATGGAATATTACTCAGCCATAAAAAAAAAAGAATGAAACTGGGTGATTTGTAGAGACGAGGATGGACCTAGAGACTGTCATACAGAGTGAAGTAAGTCAGAAGGAGAAAAACAAATATTGTATATTAACGCATATATGTGGAATCTAGAAAAAGTGGTACAGGTGAACCAGTTTGCAAGGCAGAAATAGAGACTCAGACATAGAGAACAAACATATGGACACCAAGGGGGGAAAAGTGGGGCTGGGATAAATTGGGAGATTGGGATTGACATTATACACTACTATGTATGAAATAGGTAACTAATGAGAGCATGCTGTATAGCACAGGGAACTCTACTTCACTTTGCCATATAGTAGAAACTAACACAACACTGTAAAACAGCTATACCTCAATTTTAGAAAAATGGCATTAAAAATAAAAAGAAATGCTTTCTGTTCAATGCAGTTCAAAAAGATTATATGGAGTCTATACTCTGCCTAAAACTACCCTACAAACTACAAGATAAACCACTTCCATCTCTCCATCCAGACTCTGTAAGGGTTAAAACAGTACATATTAACTCTTCAAGAAGTAATCACTGAAGTAAAGGTTAACAAAAGCTCCGATACACAATATTTTTTAATAGAAAATCTTGTAAGCTTAGCTGAACATTGACCAACAGCCTACCTGTGTACTGTATCTTTAAACAAATAATATAAAGGGTTCTTTGAAGTATAACTGAAGTTAACCAACCTGCACTGTTAAATGTTTGGCATCAAAATGGATTTTTCAAAATGTATACATTAATTCAATAATGATAATAACCGTGCATCCATTTGGATTTAAAAACATATCAAGAATCAGGGAAACTTAAGGTGAGGGAAATTATTAGAAATTATTTATTCTTTGACACTGGTCCTTAGGATGGCAGTTGCTTTTAACGTCTGTCCCAGCTGTGAGTTCTGAGAGTTTTTGCAATGCTGGATTGAGACACAAGAATCTGTGAAATTCAGGATCACTCGGAAAGAGTGTGATCAAATGGCTTCTTCCAGACCATCTCACTCATCAGGGTAGATGTAAAATTAACACACACGTTGATTGTATAAAAATAATTTGCATTATAATCAATCAATGCCCATTTCAGGAAAGCACACTATCCCCCTTAATACTGGAATACTTGATAAAATATAGTAACTCACTCACAATTGGTAAATGCTCATCTGAATTGATGCTTTTATCAATAGAGGGGAAAAAAATTAAATCCTACAAACATTTATGACAAAATCTCTTATGAAACTGGAATTCAAAGAAGCTCTCTTAACAAGGGAAAGGGCATTATGAAAACCTACACAAAATGCTGTTCATATGATGTTTAAGATGGGAAAGATACCCTGATGTCTTCTGTCACCACCTCTATTCCATACTGTGCTGCCTAGGAAAAGGTATTATATGTCAGTGATGTGATAATTGACAGAGAAAACCCACAGAAGCCTACAGATAGCTGGTCAAATCAATATGAGCATTTTAATGGTGTTGCTAGATATAGTATCAACTTATAAATGTCAGTTTCCTTTGCTGCAACAGTAATAATCACTTAGAAAATGTGGGATAAACATATCATTTATAGTGTCAACAACAATTTCGTTGGTATAAATATGTATAAGACTCAAAGATGTCAGTTCTCTCCTGTTTAACCTACTGATTCAGTTAAATTCAGATAAAACTGTGAAAAGCATGTTATGTGGAACACGATAAGCTGTTGCTTAAATTTGTATAGAAAAATAGTAGTGTGAGCAGCCAAGGAGCTCTTCAAGGCAAAAATGAAGGTGGGTGATATGTCTTGTAAGATTTCATGCCTTAATGATAAACCCTTATTAGAAGAACGTGGTATGTTCTTCACACAGTTCAATGGCAAAACAAGAGTAAACCCACAGAGACATATAGACACATAATTTATGAATATTGAATAGAGAAGGTAAACTTTCAATTATGCTTGAACACTTAAAAAATCAATTAAAAATTATAGGTTTGTTAAGAACTTAAAACCAAATATGAAAATTCTTAAAACTTTTCAGAGAATGTTTGAAAATGACATGAAATACATAAATTAAAACCAAGAATAGAAAGTTCGATTAATTCAATTCCATTAAAATTTAAAATTCCATCTCTCTAATATTAAAGGCGGTAATAAGTGAAGCATCCATTTTGAAGGATATTTTTTCAATCTATTTATACAGCAAATTAAAAAACAATACACACACACATAAATACATAACCCCCAATACAAAAATGAGGGAAATTATAAACAGGTAGTTCACAGATAAGTTATCATTTAGAACTCATAAACATAGGGAAGGTATTTACATTCATCCGTAGAATATAAACATAAATTTAACAATGAGACATCATGTCTTTACCCATAAAGTTGGGTAAGACTCCATACTTGAAAAATACTGATTGAAGTCGGAGATGTGAATCTATGGGCATTCTCACCCACATCTTGGATTATAAATTGTCATCAAGGTTTCAGAATACAGTTTGGCTTACGCTGCAAATCTACCTTAAGAATAACTGATGAACCAACAATTCTACTTGAATGCACATATCATAGATATCTCACGAACATTTAGACCTTGAGGCACTTACAGGAATGTTCATACCAGCTTCTTTCATAAGAGCAAAACCCCAGATCATACATATGCTTGTCAAAAGTAGATTGGATAAAAAAATCTGTGTTATATTAATCCAAAGAAAAAAATCTGTGTTATATTATACATCAATGAAGAATAATAAACTACATGTATTTAAATCACCCTGGGTGCATCTCTGAACACAGAGTTCAAGGAAAGAGCCCAAGAAGGGAATTTACAACCTGATTCTCTTATATAATGTTCAAAATCAGGAATTTTAACCACTGCGCCACCAGGGAAGCCCAAAATCAGGAAGAATTTAAGAATACATTCCGTAATAATAGAACGCTGGAAAACCTAGGTCTAAACTCAGGATAGCAGTCTCCTCTGATTAAGAAGAAAAATAATTGGTTGAAAAGAGGAATTAAGCATCATTAATTAGTCCAATTTCCTAACTCAAGAGTGCCCCTTGATAGGTGTATGACACGAGCAATTACAGAGTCCTGTTTCCAGAAGGGTCACCTACTTGCTTTAGTGTTCTGCTGCCTCAGTCTTGTAGTTCTGAGAAATTTAAGCTTTAAGGTTGTGTTTTTTAAGTCGAGTCCAACCGGAAAATAAAGCATTGCATGATATGGGGAGCTTGTGCGCCATATGCATTTCTTCCAAGTTCCTTGCTACCCCATTAGAGTATACAGTGCTCTGTGAGCACAGACTTTGGCTGGACCCACAAGGTGTGGAAATTCAGCAAGATTCAAAGTGAGTACAAAGTAAGTGTTACATCTGTGACGAAGTGGACCCTCTAGCAGCCCAGCTAGGTCATGCTTTTGGTGGGGACCAGAATTTGGCTCTAAGAAAGAAGAACAAAAAGAGATGGCATAGGAAAGAAGTAGGCAATCCATAATTCCTTTCCATTTCATCCTTCCTTACTCCTCAGTAAGCTGAAGTTAGAGAGTGTTGCTACAACAAACACGTGCGTGTCAAGAAGTGAAATAAACTCCACTGAGTGAGTAATATACAGTGTCTCTGCTGTTCTCATAATGACATATTAGGGTACCTCCTAAAAAATCTGAATTGTGTAATTCCAGTGACTCTCAATACAAGCTAAATACTCTGATATTCAAATTTAAAACTAGCATGGCACAATATAAAAGTATACCAATGACTTATTTCTTTAATTAGAACATTAAATAACAGAATTTTTAAAGCTATGGCAAGTTGAGAGAGGATGGAAAAAATTTTATATTTTAGTACTGTTAACAGTGTGAAAAAGATTGTCAAATTTTTCCAGGAAAAGATCAAATAGTATTTCCAGCTTTGAGTCATACAGATCATGTTGCAATGAACGCAACTCTCATTGCAGCACAAAAGCAGCCACAGACAATACAGAAATGAAACAAAACAAAACAAAAAGACAACCTACAAAATGGGAGAAAATATTTGCAAACAATGCAACAGATGAGGGATTACTTTTCAAAAAAAAAAAAAAACACCTAATCAAAAAATGGGCAGAAGACCTAAATAGACATTTCTCCAAAGAAGACATACAGATGGCCAAGAGGCACATGAAAAGATGCTCAACATCACTAACTGTTAGAGAAATGCAACTCAAAACTACAATGAGATACAACCTCACACGACTCAGAATGGCCATGATTAAAAACTCTACAAATAACAAAGGCTGGAGAGGTGAGGAGAAAAGGGAACCTTCCTACACTGTTGGTGGAAAAGTAAATTGGTGCAGCCACTATGGAGAATAGTATGGAGGTTCCTTAAAAAACTAAAAATAGAGTTACCATATGATCCAGCAATCCCACTACTGGGCATTTATCCACAGAAAAGTGTGGTCCGAAAGGATACATGCACCCCAATGTTCATAGCAGCACTATTCACAATAGCCAAGATATGGAAGCAACCTAGATGTCCATTAGCAGATGAATGGATAAGGAAGATGTGGTACATATATACAATGGAATATTACTCAACCATTAAAAATAATGAAATGATGTCATTTGCAGCAACACGGACGGACGTAGAGATTATCATACAAAGTGAAGTAAGCCATACAAAGACAAATATCATGATTCGGAATATATGTGGAATCTAAAATATGACACAAATGAACTTATCTATGAAACAGAAACAGACTCACAAAGAAAACAAACTTATGGTTACCAAAGGGGGAAGGGGGTGGGGGAGGGATAAATCAGGAGTTTGGCATTAACAGATCCTAACTACTATATACAAAATAAACAACAGGACCTATTATATAGCACAGAGAACTATATTCAATATCTTGTAATAACCTTTAGTGGAAAAGAATCTGAAAAAGAATATCTGTATATATTGGGTTGGCCAAAACGTTCATTCGTTTTTCTCTGTAAGATGGCTCTAGTAGCACTTAGTTGTCTTTAACCTCATTTGAAACAATTTTGTTAGATTGTATGTGACAGCTACAATTGTACTGTATCAATTGTATGAGGGTGTATTTAAAAAAAGATTTATCAAAGTTGGTGAATTTTTGTGTAGCCATCTTAATATTGAAAATGGAAGGGAAAAAGCAACATTTTCAGCCTATTATGCTTTAGTATTTTAAGAAAGGTAAAAACGCAACTGAAACGCAAAAATAAAAGATTTCTGCAGTGTATGGAGTAGATGCTGTGACTGATCGAACATGTCAAAAGTGGTTTGTGGTTTCATGTTGGAGATTTCTCACTGAATGGTGCTCCATGGTCGGGTAGAACAGATGATAGAGATCAAATCGAGACATTGATTGAGAACAATCAACGTTATACCACGCGGAAGATAGCTGACATACTCAAAATATCCAAATCAAGCACTGAAAGTCATTTGCACCATCTTAGTTATGTGAATCGCTTTGATGTTTGGGTTCCACGTAAGTTAAGTGCAAAAAAACCCTTCTTGACCATATTTCCGCATGCCATTGTCTACTTAAACATAATGAAAACGTTCCATTTTTAAAACAAATTGTGACGGTGATGAAAAGTGGATACTGTATAATAATGTGGAACAGAAGAGATCGTGGGGCAAGTGAAATGAACCACCGCCAGCCACACCAAAGTCCGGTCTTCATCCAAAGAAGGTGATGTGTATATGGTGGGACTGGAAGGGAGTCCTCTATTTATATGAGCTCCTTCTGGAAAACCAAACGATTAATTCCAACAAGTACTGCTCCCAATTAAACCAACTGAAAGCAGCACTCAATGAAAAGCATACAGAATTAGTCAACAGAAAATGCATAATAATCTTCCATCAGGATAACGCAAGACCGCATGTTTCTTTGATGGCCAGGCAAAAACTGTTACAGCT
>NC_041220.1:149231105-149236000 GCF_002837175.3 Physeter macrocephalus | reverse complement strand
CAGACATTGCACCTTCGGATTTCCATTTATTTCAGTCTTTACAAAATTCTCTTAATGGAAAAAATTTCAATTTCCTGGAAGACTGTAAAAGGCACCTGCAACACTTCTTTGCTCAAAAAGATAAAAAGTTTTGGGAAGATGGAATTATGAAGTTGCCTGAAAAATGGCAGAAGGTAGTGGAACAAAAAGGTGAATACAATGTTCAATAAAGTTCTTGGTGAAAATGTGTCTTTTATTTTGACTTAAAAACCAAAGGCACTTTTTGGCCAACCCAATATGTATAAACTGAATCACTTGGTGTACACCTGACAGATTGTCAATCAATGTTTATACTTCAATAAAAAACTAATTCAAAAAGATAGCTGCACCCCAATGTTCACAGCAGCACTATTTACAATAGCTAAGATGTGTAAACTACCTAAATGTTCATCAACAGATGAATGGATAAAGATGTGGTGCATATATACAATGGGACATTACTCAACCATGAAAAAGAATGAAATAATGCCATTTGCAGCAACATGGATGGACTTAGAGAATATCATACTAAGTGAAGTCAGCCAGAGACAAATATCATATGATATCGCTTATATGTGGACTCTTTAAAAACAAACAAAAAAAAGGTACAAAGAAATGAATGGGTATGATTGTGTTCCAATAAAACTTTACTGACAAAAACAAGTGATTTGGCCCCTGGACCCTAGTTATCACATAGATATGCTTAGGTAAAGAATCCACTATCGGGCTTCCCTCGTGGCGCAGTGGTTGAGAATCTGCCTGCCAATGCAGGGGACACGTGTTCGAGCCCTTGTCTGGGAAGATCCCACGTGCCGCGGAGCAACTAGGCCCGTGCGCCACAACTACTGAGCCTGCGCGTCTGGAGCATGTGCCCGGCAACAAGAGAGGCCGCGACAGTGAAAGGCCCGTGCACCGCGATGAAGAGTGGCCCCCGCTTGCCACAACTAGAGAAAGCCCTCCCACAGAAACGAAGACCCAACACAGCCAAAATAATAATAATAATAAAATAAATTTTAAAAAAATTAAAAAAAAAAAAAGAATCCACTATCAAGAGTACTTATCAATTCCAAGTACACGAAAAGAACTTAGCATGTTTTAAACATTTCTCAAAGCTTCCTGGTTCCTAAGTATTTCCACAATGTTTGACAATAATTTCAGATATAACCCTTAGGCCAGTGTTTTCTGAATCTGAGGGGTCCCGATGAAGACGTGTTCTCGGGTAGCTCCACTATGGATCCGTCTACCCTCGTGCTCCTGATTGGGCAGGCAGGGGGAAAACGCCAATCCTGTCGTGATGTGTCACTTCTGTTTCTAATAGCTACAGGCTCTACTCTCCAAGAATTGTTATCCTTAAAACAAGCCTGAGAAAGCCACCCATTGTTACTGCCAGGGACACGAATGTTTCATGCCCTCCAACTGCAGAATCTGGCCATTTTCTACTTTTGTCACTTTGGCTCAGTAGAAATATTGCAGTGCTCTATGAATCCTTGATGCAGAGAGGAACATTCAGGGTAATAAATCTCTATGCCAACTGCAGCATTTCCCTCTTGCTTCAGACGAGGGTAAAACATATGGATGTGTAAAACTCAGTCCGTAGGGGGCATCAACTTTTTTTCTTTCCTTTAGGAGTTCAGACCTGATGAAAGTGTCAGTACAGGAATTATGTTCTGATTCCCTGCAGGATTACAGAACATTTCCTTTGACAGTAACTGCCAATTAGTTTTCTGGTTCTCCAAGGAAGTTTCTAGGTTAGCCAAAAATTTCTAAGCAGTCTCCATCTCTTTCAAGAGAGGCTGGTGGGACAACTTACTGAGAAATAAGCTGAGCTGATCATAGGGAAGGGGATGTGATGAAGGACCATTCTAGAAATTGGAAAACCTGCAGCAGAACAAGAATTCCAACACTCAGTAGAATGTTAGAAAAAGACATTGAAATTGCCAAAGTGCCCATAAATCAGCTTTTAATATACCATGTGATGAATAGACGAGGCATGTGTCTTCCGTGCAAAGACCCTGTAACATGAATAAGATCAATAACATAGAAATGTATATGAACATCAGTTCTGTTAATATTCTCCAATTTTAAAATGTAAATTTTAAATGTCAACACATGAATCAAGATGGCAGAATAGAAGGCTGTGGAGATCACCTCCTCCGATAAATACATCAAAGATACATCTCCATGTGGAACAGTTCTGACAGAATAGCTACCGAAGACTGGCAGAAGATCTCACATAACCGAAGTTGCAAGAAAGATCACCATGTAACTGGGTAGGACAAAAGAAAAAAAGGAACCAGGACAGGACCTGCCCCCCTAGGAGGGAGCTGTGAAAGAGGAAAGCTTCACTCATCCTGGGAAGCCCCTTCACTGGCACGGAGATCAGCTGGGAAAGAAAGGGAGCTTCAGAGACTCAGAGGAGAGTGCAGCAGCCAGAGCCAGCAGAGAAGGTCTGTGCTACCTCCCTGCAGGCTCCCCTGGCTGGGACAGGTCCAGCCTTAGCAGCTGTGGGCTTAGTGGATGCATGGAGACTGGACCAGGGTCTGGGCTGCTTCTTTAGCTCTCACAGTGGGTCCAGATGTGCGACTACTGCGGTCCTGGTATGTCACTTCAGTGGATCTGTGCCTAAGGATCTGTGCTGGTGGCTTTGCGAACACAAACACCTGAGGAAACCAGGGACGATTGCTGGCGTTCCCACAATTGAGGCGGGGCTGAGGGCAGTGCCAACAATAGTGTACTTTGTGAGCCCACACAGTGGGTGACGGGCGACACCACAGAGCACACTCCCCGGTGGGTGGACAGCTCTGGTGGGGGAATAGTCGGTGGCTCCTCTACCAGTGGAAATGCTCCAGTCCCACCTACCTCACACTGCAGCTCAGAAACAGATCTGGGGGCTTCTACCCCAACACCTCGTGAGCAGACCCTACCCCCAACAGGGCAGTGACAAGCACAGAGCAAAGAGGAGGTCCTGTTCAACATCTGCTGCAGGCTCTGGTCACCACAACACCACTCACACCCCCTATCAAGGGGATAATGGTCAGCACACAGTGAGAAAAGATGTGTCAGGCATCCATACTGAAAACAGCCCTTGCACCCAAAATATTAAACCCATGCAAGGAACGCAGGGATGCTACCACATGAAAATAGCCCTCCAAGACCACAGGAGATATTTGTTTCTCCTGAACTCATAGAGTGGAAGAAATAAGTAAAATGAAGGATGAGAGGAACCACTCCCAATTAAAAGATCAAGAGAATTCCCCTGAAAAGAACATACAATGAAATAGACTTCTTCCATCTAATAGACACCAAGTGCAAAAAGCAGTTAATGAAAATACTGAAGGAATTAAGAAACTATTGATAGAAATGCAAATTACTGTAAAAAGACACTAGACACTATAGAGGAACCAAGAAAAATTAGAAAACACATTTACTGAGATGAAAGCTGGGCTAAAGGCAATAAATAGCAAAATGAATAATGCAGAACAAACAAGTGATCTGGAAGATAAAATAATGGAAATCACCCAATCAGAACAGCAGACAGCCAAATGAGGAAAAAAAAAAAAAGGAAACCAACATAAGAGACCCATGGGGTAATATAAAATGTACCAATCTATGCATAATAGGAATTCCAGAAAGAGAAGAAAGAGAAAAGGGCATCAAAAATGTATTTGAAGAAATTATGGCTGGAAATTTCCCAAACCTAAAAAGGAAAACAGGGGAGAGGAGAGAAGATGGCGGAAGAGTAAGACGTGGAGATCACCTTCCTCCCCACAGATACATCAGAAATACATCTACACGTGGAACTGCTCCTATAGAACACCCACTGAACGCTGGCAGACCTCAGACCTCCCAAAAGGCAAGAAACTCCCCACGTACCTGGGTAGGGCAAAAGAAAAAAGAAAAAACAGAGGCAGAAAAACAGGGACGGGCCCTGCACCAGTGGGAGGGAGCCGTGAAGGAGGAAAGGTGTCCACACACTAGAAGCCCCTTCGCGGGCGGAGACTGCGGGTGGCGGAGAGGGGAAGCTGCGGAGCCTCGGAGGAGAGCGCAGCAGCGGGGTGCGGAGGGCAAAGCGGAGAGATTCCCGCACAGAGGATCGGTGCCGACCGGCACTCACCAGCCCGAGAGGCTTGTCTGCTCACCCGCCGGGGCGGGCGGGGGCTGGGAGCTGAGGCTCGGGCTTCGGTCGGATCCCAGGGAGAGGACTGGGGTTGGCGGCATGAACACAGCCTGAAGGGGCTAGTGCGCCACGGCTGGCCGGGAGGGAGTCCGGGAGAAGTCTGGAGCTGCCGAAGAGACAAGAGACCTTTTCTGCCCCCTTTGCTTCCGGGTGCGCCAGGAGAGGGGAGTAAGCGCGCCGATTAAAGGAGCTCCAGAGACGGGCGCGAGCCGCAGCTATCAGCACGGACCCCAGAGACGGGCATGAGACGCTAAGGCCGCTGCTGCCGCCACCAATAGGCCTGTGTGCGAGCCCAGGTCACTCTCCACACCTCCCCTCCCGGGAGCCTGTGCAGCCCGCCACTGCCGGGGTCCCGGGATCCAGGACAACTTCCCCGGGAGAACGCACGGCGCGCCTCGGGCTGGTGCAGCGACACGCCGGCCTCTGCCACCGCAGGCTCGCCCCGTACCCCTCCCTCCCCCTGGCCTGAGTGAGCCAGAGTCCCCGAATCAGCAGCTCCTTTAACCCAGTCCTGTCTCAGCAAAGAACAGACGCCCTCAGGCTACCTACGCACAGAGGCGGGGCCGAAACCAAAGCTGAGCCCAGGGAGCTGTGCGAACAAAGAGGACAGGGGGGAGGTCTCTCCCAGCAGCCTCAGAAGCAACGAATTAAATCTCCACAATCAGCTTGAAGTGCCCTGCATCTGTGGAAAACCTGAATA
>NC_041220.1:149220093-149230773 GCF_002837175.3 Physeter macrocephalus | reverse complement strand
ATTTTTCTTAATAATTATTTTTTATTTTAATAACTTTATTTTATCCTACTTTCTTTTCTTTTCTTTCTTTCTTCCCTCCTGTCTTCCTTCCTTTCTTCCTCCCTCCCTTCCTTTCTTTCTTCCTTCCTTTCCTTTCCATTTTTTCTCCCTTTTATTCTGAGCTGTGTAGATTAAAGGCTCTTGGTGCTCCAGCCAGGCATCAGGGCTGTGTCTCTGAGGTGGGAGAACCAACTTCAGCACACTGGTCCCCAAGAGACCTCCCAGCTCAATGTAATATCAAATGGCGAAAATCTCCCAGGGATCTCCATCCCAACACCAAGACCCAGCTTCACTCAAGGACCAGCAACGTACAGTGCTGGACACCCTATGCCCAACAAAGAGCAAGACAGGAACACAGCCCCATCCATTAACAGAGAGGCTGCCTAAAATCATAAAAAGGCTACCAACATCCCCAAACACTCCACCAGACGTGGACCTGCCCACCAGAAAGACAAGATCCAGCCTCATCCACCAGAACATAGGCACTAGTCCCACCAACCAGGAAACCTATTCAACCCACTGAACCAACCTTAGCCACTGGGGACAGTCACCAAAAACAACGGGAACTACGAACCTGCAGCCTGCAAAAAGGAGACCCCAAACACAGTAAGATAAGCAAAATGAGAAGACAGAAAAACACACAGCAGATGAAGGAGCAAGATAAAATCACACCAGACCTAACAAATGAAGAGGAAATAGGCAGTCTACCTGAAAAAGAAATCAGAATAATGATAGTAAAGATGATTCAAAATCTTGGAAATAGAATAGACAAATTGCAAGAAACAGTTAACAAGGACCTAGAAGAAATAAAGAGGAAGCAAGCAACGATGAGCAACACAATAAATGAAATGAAAAATACTCTAGATGGGCTCAGTAGCAGAATAACTGAGGCAGAAGGACAGATAAGTGACCTGGAAGATAAAATAGTGGAAATAACTACTGCAGAGCAGAAAAAAGAAAAAAGAATGAAAAGAACTGACGACAGTCTCAGAGACCTCTGGGACAACATTAAACGCACCAACATTCGAATTATAGGGGTCCCAGAAGAAGAAGAGAAAAAGAAAGGGACTGAGAAAATATTTGAAGAGATTATAGTTGAAAACTTCCCTAATATAGGAAAGAAAATAGTCAATCAAGTCCAGGAAGCACAGAGAGTCCCATACAGGATAAACCCAAGGAGAAACACGCCAAGACACATAATAATCAAACTGTCAAAAATTAAATACAAAGAAAACATATTAAAAGCAGCAAGGGAAAAACAACAAATAACACACAAAGGAATCCCCATAAGGTTAACATCGGATCTTTCAGCAGAAACTCTCCAAGCCAGAAGGGAGTGGCAGGACATATTTAAAGTGATGAAGGAAAAAAACCTACAACCAAGATTACTCTACCCAGCAAGGATCTCATTCAGATTTGATGGAGAAATTAAAACCTTTACAGACAAGCAAAAGCTGAGAGAGTTCAGCACCACCAAACCAGCTTTACAACAAATGCTAAAGGAACTTCTCTAGGCAAGAAACACAAGAGAAGGAAAAGACCTACAAGAACAACCCGAAACAATTCAGTAAATGGTAATAGAACCATACATATCGATAATTACCTTAAATGTAAATGGATTAAATGCTCCCACCAAAAGACACAGACTGGCTGAATGGAAACAAAAACAAGACCCATATATATGCTGTCTACAAGAGACCCACTTCAGACCTAGGGACACATACAGACTGAAAGTGAGGGGATGGAAAAAGATATTCCATGCAAATGGAAATCAGAAGAAAGCTGGAGTAGCAATTCTCATATCAGACAAAATAGACTTTAAAGTAAAAACTATAACAAGAGACAAAGAAGGACACTATATAATGATCAAGGGATCGATCCATGAAGAAGATATAACAATTGTAAATATTTATGCACCCAACATAGGTGTGGGTTGAAACCTTTTTGTAGGTTAGATGAGTCTAATAATTCCTGATGTTGAGCTTCTATCCATTTTCCTTTTTTTTGAAAAAGAGTGGGTAACACTTACCTATTCATACTATCTCTTTGACACATTTGCCTGCTTTGACTTTTTTTGGCCATTGCCCAGCTCAGGACATTTTTTGAGGGCAAGTGTCTTTTACAGCCCTGAGTCCTTGTAGATGTAAGTAAGTTTTAGCTGTGGGTTTAAAGCTGCTCTTGCGGGAAACGGCCACAAGGCGAGAGCATTTCTCCATTTCCAACTCTGGGTTTTTGGGCAACAGAGCCTTCCTGGAAATCGTGTGAATAGGCTGCAAGTTAGAGTTTAATGTGCCAGGGCAAACCCTCAAGAGCTTGTATCTCCTTACTTCTTGTGTGTTTTTTAAAATTTAATTGTTATTTACTCTCAGAGCAAAGTTGATAAAAATGTTGTGTGTGTTGTAGGCGTACAGAATCTGGTTCATTTTATCTATATTTTGCTCTATTCATCTGTGGATCCTTTCCCGTGTGGGTTATTACATAGTGTTGAGTAGACCTCTCTTGGCATTCCTTAGGTATTTTTTGATTAAATATTTCATACGTATCAGTACTTGTCTGTTAACCCCCATATCCTAATTCATACATTCCTTACAGATGTAAGGAACACCTGGATAAAATGAGAATGCTACACATTATGCTGGTCGTTTCAGGGAGTGGGAAAGGATGGCAAGTGGTAAAATATTAAGGGTAATCTTTTTAAATTTCACTTGTTACAACGAACTTGAATTTTAATTTTATTTTTAAAAATGTAACAATAGAAATTTAAAAGTATATATAGTGTGTTTAATTACATTTCATAGAATTATTATCCCTGAATCATAATTCTGTTAGTACACCAGTGTAGAGATTATTCTTAATATTTAGGTGAGAACCATTTCCTTCTGTTTTTGAGAAAAATTCTGTCAACTCATTTCCAGTAATGGCACTCTTCCCCAAATCAAAGGTTTAACAAGGGAGGTGTAAGCAGAATAATCATGAAAATACAAAGCAATACAACAGCAAGAGAAAATTTCAAACTTCCAATAACAGCTCAATTTGGAAGAGGGTTTATATCTTCCAAACAAAAACATGCCTCCTTGACTTGCTAACCAGTCAAAATCTGTGTATTCTACAGAAAACCTGTGATGTTATTCCCATAAAACTACCCTTTACTGCTTCTGCCTCCAATAGATTTCCTAAGCACTAGTGTTTTAATGTACAGGTTACAAACAAAATCCTAATGAGATTTATTTATAATGTGGGTGTTATTTGCTTATCCTAACGTCTATATTCTTCTCCATTCCTGGAGGTGAAATAATATTACTTTACCTGCTATGTGATATCGGGAGAGTGGGAGAGGTTTAATAAATACCCCAACCCTAAAGCATACCCTAAACCTAACCTGTACCCTAAGCCTAACACATATACTAACTCTAACCCATAGTCATACCCTAAACTATACCCTAATCCTAACCCAAATCCTTAAACCTAACACTAAACCGTACCCTAATCCTAACCCGTACCCTAACAGAAACCAGTTCCCTAACCCGTACACTAACCCGTAGCCATAGCCTAATCTTTACCCTAATCCTAACCCTTGCCCTAACGCTAACCCTAACCCTAACTGACGCTTTCCCTGACCCTTTCCCTATGTAAGCCCTGACACTGTTTCTAAGTGAGGCCCTGAGGCTATCCCTAACTAAGGCCCTGATGCCCAGCCTAACTCAGGCCCTCATGCTAGGCCTAAACCTGGCCTTGTCATTGTCCCTAATGAAGGCCCTGACACTAGTCTTACTCTAGGCCTTGAAGTTTGGTCTAACTCAGGCCCTGACACTTTGCTAACTCAGGTCCTGGCAATAAATTTAACTAAGACCGTGATGCTGATCCTAACTACAGTCCTGATGCTGGTCCTACGTCATGCCCTGACACTCTCCCCAACTCGGGATCTGGAGCTGTCTGTAATATCTTTGTGTGTCCCTCCCTAATTCCTTGAGGCTTTCCATAACTATAGACCTGACACTGTTTCTAACTAACTGCCTGACTCTGTACCTAACTGATACTGAAGAATCAGCCTCTATGCACCGGTTCTGATTCAAATCTCAAGAACAGTGTTTTGGAAAAATGGAAAAGATTAGTTTTATCACTCTGCCAGCCAGTGGGGGACACAGCAGGCTCGTGCCCTCAACAGCTGTGTGTCCCAATGCGGGAGGAGTTGGTGTTTTATAGCAGTGGTTCAAGGGTGTGGTTGCTTATAAGGATCAGTGTGTAGGCGGGGCCTGCACTCCTTTACTCTGGTCTCAGATAGTTTCTTGATGAGCTTCTCTGGAATGAAGAATGCTAACATCTTCCATTTGTTGGGGGTTTTAGTTCTTTAAGGAGCTCAAAGATATTGTTCTGTGTATCCCTTGAGGCAGAACCGGGACCCTGCCACAAGGCTGCACTATTGTTTCTTGACTGTTCCTCCCTGTCTCTGCATCTCCTCACTTCCCTGATTTGCAACTGTTCGAATTTGCCCTTTGGAACTCAGGGAAGGTCCTGGAGTCTCTAGTCTATTCCCTACAAAAAAGTTAGGAGGCACACAGAAAGGCTTCTGTGCCCAGGAGACCACAGAGTCCCTCTCAGTTTCACTCCTCCATCTTGAGGAGAGCAGATTTTTGACAAGAAAAGGAATAATCATTTCAGATGGAGACATTAATCATAAACTTGGCACAGGAACTCGGCTTTAAGGGGACTCGGTTTTAATCCCCACTTCACTTTTTTCTTTCCCCACCTCTTTCAGGGAACAGGGTGATGACCACTCTGGCTACTTCCTGCTGAAATGGGGCACAGTCCTGCCTAAATCTAGGGGAATGGATACCAAGTTAGAAATATTTGAGTTCCAAGTCCTGTACCTGAGACTCGTATGATTAAGATCTCAGTCCCTTGGTCCCCGATTTTGGTGCAACCAATCCAGTTAAAATAGGAGGGGTAACAACTGAACATTTAATAGGAAAAATAGATCTCATGCCCTTAGGAATTCAGCAGAATAAGTCTGAAACCTGGTCTGGAACTGGCACTTCAGAGAGACTTCATAGTCAATTGTCTAATTCTACCTAAGTAGGTTTTAACTTCTGACATAGTATTGACCTATCCATAACAGGAGCTACTGAACACTACACATATGTCTCATCTTTCTCTTAGTATCTGATCTAAAGTCATTGTTTGAAGTTTAATAGTTGAGAGGAGTCCTTGAAAACGTACGGTTGCAGCTACCAGCAGACATTGATTTCAGAATGGCTAGTGGCATCCTGAGTCTGATGTAGCTCAGAAATTCAATTTCAACAATAATGTGGGGACTTACCTGGTGGCTCAATGGTTAAGACTTCGCCTTCCAACACAGGGGGTGCCGGTTTGATCCCTGGGCAGGGAGCTAAGATCCCACATGCCTCACGGCCTAAAAACCAAAACATGAAACAGAAACAATATTGTAACAAATTCAATAGACTTAAAAAATGGTCCACCTCAAAAAAAAAAACTTAAAAAGAAAACAGAAAAAGAATACAGGAATGCATCTAAATCACATCTACAAAGGTCATTTAGGTTTATCTTGGATGTCTGAACCATAGTTACTCCTTTTTGACTGTAAAATGCATTCCCCTCCTCAATGCCAAAGCAGATGTACAATTCGTATCTGAAAGGCCACAAAACAGGCCGCTTTGGTCAGTAAAATTTAAGTTAAACCATGTATAAGCCAGAGTGACTTCCTCACATCTCAATACGGGAAGAGTTTTTTTCCCTTTTGGTTCCAAGTCTTTCAATAGAAAGCATTGATGATCAAAATGTCAATCTCTCAGTGCCACAATGATTCAGCTGTTTGGCTGAGGTGTAGATCATGTCCCTCAGCGCTAGGCCTCCTTTATATTTGCCTAGTTAATCCACTTTGGGGGAATACCGATCAGGTATTGTGAACATGCTCAGAGGTATGTTAATGACAAAACGCTTTATATAGGCCATACATTTTATTCATACCCAATTGTCACACAAGCATTGTACATGTGCTTTGAGCAGTAGACCCAAAGCAAACAGTGATACATCATGAGTAATTACATTCTGATAACTTCACTAGGTAATTTTCCTTTCCTCTTAAACATCAGGGCAAAATGAAGCCAACACAGTAACTTTCATAAATACACACTTCAATACAGAGGTGTCATTTATCCAATTGCTCCAAGTCCTAAGTAGCTTGAGGGGAAGGACTTCTTTGTGTCTGGAAAACACAGATCAAAGCCAGTAACAAAAAAACAAAAACATTATAACCATATTCACCAGTTCACTCAGTAACCAATCCTTTTAACTTTTTATGAAGCCATCCGATTCTCCATTAAGATTTTTCATTTCTTACCCAGTTTGGATTATGATATGAAATTTATCAGACACCTGTGCTTGCCCAAAGGTCCTTCACATAGATCTTCTTGAAGATGGAGCACTTTTGCAAAGTGTTAGAGCACAACAGTAACTATCTATAAATCACATAAAGACTTAAAAAGTCATGGTTAAACCTTGGATCACACTGTAAATGACAAAAGAAACCATGATTGCTGTTACATACAACATTTAAAAATAACTAGAATTATGACTGATCAAATTTTACCAGGACATACTAGATTTTTAGGAATTCCATGGAATTTAACATACTAATCAAACATTTCTCTCTGAGATGGCTCAAGGGCCTTCTAAAGCATCCCAACGTTAGCTGGAGATCAAAAGAACTGTTAGAATTGGCCAAACAACACTTATTCACTGAACCAAAGTAAAGAGATTTCAAACAAAAATACGGATCACAGACACAGGCAAAGGAACTCACCAGCTGTTCACAATCAAAAGCAGCATTCCAAGAAAACTTTGGAGGGAGAAACCAAATGCAGGCTTGCCCTAACCCACTTCCAACAGAATCCATCTTAGAAAACCGTGGTCATGCACAACTCTTCCCTCAGTGTTCCCTTTTCACAAATGTTCATCACCTTCTGTATCCATCTTATGTTGTCCCTTATTTTTTTCTGCATTCAGACACAACGACCTCTAGTACAAAGTGACTTCCTTTTCTCTTTGTACCGTCAGCCTGTTACCTAGCTGCTCACCTTCTTTATTACGTAGTTTCATAAATGCTTGAACATATGGAATGTCTTTTCTCTTTCTCCTCCTGTGACAAAATAACTCTAGCTGAACGATAGTATAGTCATTTAGGCTACCATTCAAAAACTAGCTTTCCTCATTTTTCAAGAATGTATCCATACATTGGCCAGACACAATTACAATAGAATTTCATTCTTTTCTTACTCTTAGGTTTACAACTATAGGTTGACCAGTCTGCCAGGATTTTGCCCATTGGCTATCAGATGGAACTGAAGAAGAAGCACTTCTTATGTTTGAACCATAGAACACTCACACACGGACTAAGAACAAAACAAAATCCTAAACACCAACAGAAGCCTCAAACCAAAGGAACGAGAAACCAAAGAGAAACCAACAACCAAACAGCACAAGACCCAAATCAGCTTCCAAGTCTCAACTTAGCTTGTGACCTCTGTCCAAGTGGTTCACTTTCCAAATGAGATTTCCTGGAATGAAAAGTCACCCAAATGAGAAGCAAGGTTCCCCCAAATATACAGGGCTAAAAGGACCTCAGACTGCATGCCAGGGGAGTTACCACATGCTGGCTGAGGTGCTGCAACATCCCAAATGCTATTTTTCTGGTTCCCCAAAATAATCCCTTGGAGTAGGACATTCGGGGCAGTCCAGGCAGGAGGAAGAGAAGAATGTCCTCAAGGCAAAGACGGCCTCGGCAGCTGCTAGGGTGGTCCCTCTTCCACCATCTACTCTTGCCCCAGAGTTCTAACTGCTGGGATGACTGGGGCTCGGCCTTTCCAGGCAAGGGTCCCTGGTAGTCTGGCCTCTAAAGGGATTCTCCAACCCTACACTCTCTCGAAAGAGGCTAGTGTGGAGAAAAGTTCAGTGTCCGATCAAGTCAGGGGACCCACAGGGGCCATCCCCAAGTCAGCCCCACATTGGGTACTAAATTTGATGTCGAAAACTCGACCTCTGTGCACCAGTGCCAAATCGAATCTCAGAGAGAGAGGTTTTCAGTAAGTAGAAAAGAACAGCTTTACTCCTTTGGCAGCCAAAGGGGGACACAGAAAACTCCTACCCTCAAAAACCGTGTGTCCCAATGCAGGAGAATCTGGTGAGGAGTTTTACAGCAATGGTTTAAGGACACAGGTGATCCTAAGGATTAGTGTGTGTACAGGGCCTTAATTAACTTTAATCTGACCTCAGATGGTCTCCTGAGGAGCTTCTCTGGAATCAAGACTAAAATCTTCTATTTTGTGGGGGTTTTAGGTTGTTAAAGAGCCCAAAGATACTCTTACCTATATCCCTTGAGGCAAAACCAGGATCGTGCCCGAAGGCTGCACTATTGCTTCTTGTCGCTTCCTCCCTGGTCTCTGCATCCCCTCCCTTCCCTGATTAGCAAATGTTCAAATAGGCCTTTTGGAACTCAGGGAAGGTCCTGGAGTCTCTAGCCTAACTAACACCTTGACTACACCTAACGCAGACCCTGACACTCTCCCTAACACAGTCACTGACACTATACCTAACAAAGGTTCTGAGGCTAATCCAAGCTCAGGCCTTGACGCTGTCCCTAACTAAGGCCCTGATGCCGTCAATATCTAAACTCCTGACACTATCCTGAGCTAATTTCCTAACCCAGCTCTTACCAAGGTCCTGAAAATGTCCCTAAGGAAGGCCTGACGCTGTCCCTAAGAGAGGGCCTGATCATGTCTTTAGCGAAGACCATAATGCTGATCCAACCAAGGCACTGATGCTGCTCCCGTGTCACGCCCTGACACTGTCCCCAGCTAACGGACTGACGCTAGGCCTCACTCAGGCCCTGTCGCTCGCCCTAAGCCAGGCACTCATGCTGTCCTTACCTGAAACCCTGACATTGGTTCTAAAGAAGGCCCTGATGCTCTCAGTAACTAAGGTCTTGACACTCTCTCTCGCTAAGGCCCGGAATCTGTCCCTAACATGGGCCCTGCTGCAATCAATAAGTAAATTCCGGACACTATCCTGAGCTAATATCCTGACACATTTCTATCCCAAGTCCTGACACTGTCCCAAAGAAAGCCCTGTCGCTGTCCTTAAGTGAAGACCTGAGGCTGTGCCTAACTCAGGCCCTGAAGCTTTCCCTAACCGAGGCCTTGATTCTGTGACTAACTCAGGCCCTGCTCATGTCTTTCACTACGACCCGAATGCCGACCCAACAAAGGCCCTGATGTTGCACCTAAGTCATGCCCTGACAGTGTCTGCAGCTAGGTGCCTGACGCTGGGCCTCACTCAGGCCCTGTCGCTCTCCCAAAGTCAAGCTCTGATGCTGTCCCTACAGGAAGCCCTGACACTGGTTCTAAATAAGGCCCTGATACTCTTAGTACTGTCCCTAACTAAGGCCCTGATGCCGTCAATATCTAAACTCCTGACACTATCCTGAGCTAATTTCCTAACCCAGCTCTTACCAAGGTCCTGAAAATGTCCCTAAGGAAGGCCTGACGCTGTCCCTAAGAGAGGGCCTGATCATGTCTTTAGCGAAGACCATAATGCTGATCCAACCAAGGCACTGATGCTGCTCCCGTGTCACGCCCTGACAGTGTCCCCAGCTAACGGACTGACGCTAGGCCTCACTCAGGCCCTGTCGCTCGCCCTAAGCCAGGCCCTCATGCTGTCCTTACCTGAAACCCTGACATTGGTTCTAAAGAAGGCCCTGATGCTCTCAGTAACTAAGGTCTTGACACTCTCTCTCGCTAAGGCCCGGAATCTGTCCCTAACACGGGCCCTGCTGCAATCAATAAGTAAAATCCGGACACTGTCCTGAGCTAATATCCTGACACATTTCTATCCACGGTCCTGACACTGTCCCAAAGAAAGACCTATCGCTGTCCTTAAGTGAAGACTTGAGGCTGTGCCTAACTCAGGCCCTGAAGCATTCCCTAACCGAGGCCTTGTTTCTGTGACTAACTCAGGCCCTGCTCATGTCTTTCACTATGACCCGAATGCCGACCCAACAAAGGCCCTGATGCTGCTCCGACGTCATGCCCTGACAGTGTCTCCAGCGAGGGGCATGACGCTGGGCCTCACTCAGGCCCTGACGTTCTCCCTAAGTCAGGCTCTCGCGCTATCCCTACCCGAAGCCCTGACACAGGTCCTAAATTAGGCCCTGATTCTCTGAGTAACTAAGGTCTTGACACCAACCCTAGATCATTACCTGACACTAGCGCTAGACCTTAAACTAACCTTGTCCTTAGCGAATATCAAGTTTAGCTAAAGAGATTCTTTAGGACGAAGTGCTTTCATCTTGTGAAAATAGTTGTCTTAAAAAAATAATTTTTAAACTCTTACTAACCTTAAACAAAATGAACTCAACTGCTGTAGAATATTCCTTCATAGCAGCGTGCATGGTTCACTTCTGCATTCGCGTATGTTGCCCTTCAGGGTGCTTGCAAGAATGGCTCCTCTTATGCTAACTAAATCCCTGATGCTAATCCTAAATAAGGCCCTGAAATGAGTCCCGAGGCTGTGAACCTGTGCCTAACTGAGGCCTGGAGGCACGTCCGAACTCAGGCCCTGACACTGGCC
>NC_041220.1:149217889-149219021 GCF_002837175.3 Physeter macrocephalus | reverse complement strand
GACCTGAGGCTGTGCCTAACTCAGGCCCTGAAGCTTTCCCTAACCGAGGCCTTGATTCTGTGACTAACTCAGGCCCTGCTCATGTCTTTCACTATGACCCGAATGCTGACCCAACAAAGGCCCTGATGCTGCTCCGACGTCATGCCCTGACAGTGTCTCCAGCTAGGGGGCTGACGCTGGACCTCCCTCAGGCCCTGTCGCTCGCCCTAAGTCCTTCCCTCATGCTCGTCCTAAACAAGGCCCTCAGGTTCTCCGTAACTAAGGTCTTGACGCTATCCCTACGTCATTTCCTGACACGATCCCTAGACTTTACCCTAACCCTGTTCCTAGCTAATGTCCTGCCTCTTATGCTACCAGAAGCCCTTATGCTGTGCCTACGTCAGGACCTGAATTTAGTCCCAACGCCGTGACACTGTACCTAACTAAGGCCCTGATGCCGTCAATATCTAAAGTCCTGACACTGTCCTGAGCTAATTTCCTAACCCAGCTCTTACCAAGGTCCTGAAAATGTCCCTAAGGAAGGCCTGACTCTGTCCCTAAGAGAGGGCCTGATCATGTCTTTAGCGAAGACCATAATGCTGATCCAACCAAGGCACTGATGCTGCTCCCGTGTCACGCCCTGACAGTGTCCCCAGCTAACGGACTGACGCTAGGCCTCACTCAGGCCCTGTCGCTCGCCCTAAGCCAGGCCCTCATGCTGTCCTTACCTGAAACCCTGACATTGGTTCTAAACAAGGCCCTGATGCTCTCAGTCACTAAGGTCTTGACACTCTCTCTCGCTAAGGCCCGGAATCTGTCCCTAACACGGGCCCTGCTGCAATCACTAACTAAAATCCGGACACTCTCCTGAGCTATTATCCTGACACATTTCTATCCCAGGTCCTGACACTGTCCCAAAGAAAGCCCTGTCGCTGTCCTTAAGTGAAGACCTGAGGCTGTGCCTAACTCAGGCCCTGAAGCTTTCCCTAACCGAGGCCTTGATTCTGTGACTAACTCAGGCCCTGCTCATGTCTTTCACTATGACCCGAATGCTGACCCAACACAGGCCCTGATGCTGCTCCGACGTCATGCCCTGACAGTGTCTCCAGCTAGGGGGCTGACGCTAGGCCTCACTCAGGCCCTGACGTTCTCC
>NC_041220.1:149199844-149217826 GCF_002837175.3 Physeter macrocephalus | reverse complement strand
AAAATAATTTTTAAACTCTTACTAACCTTAAACAAAATGAACTCAACTGCTGTGGAATATTCCTTCATAGCAGCGTGCATGGTTCACTTCTGCATTCGCGTGTGCTGCCCTTCAGGGTGCTTGCGGGAATGGCTCCTCTTATGCTAACTAAATCCCTGATGCTAATCCTAAATAAGGCCCTGAAATGAGTCCCGAGGCTGTGAACCTGTGCCTAACTGAGGCCTGGAGGCTCGTCCGAACTCAGGCCCTGACACTGTCCCTAACAAAGGCCCTGACACCACACCTAACTCCGACCCTGGCACTCTCGCTGACACTACTCCTAGCTCAGTCCCTGACGCTGTACCTAACAAAGGCTATAATGCTAGTGCTAACTCAGGCCCTGACACTGTCTCTAAGGCCCAGCTGCCGCCAATATCGAAAGTCCTGATATTATCCTGAGCTTATATCCTGACCCAGGTTTTTCCAAGGTCTTTAAACTGGCCCAAAGTAAGCCTTGATGCTGCCCATAAATGAGGCCCTGAGGCTCTCCCTAACAGAGGCCCTGATAATGTCTTTAATGAAGACCCTAACGCTGATCCCACAGAGGCCCTTATGCTGCTCCTAAGTCATGCCCTGACACTGTCCCTAACTCAGGCCCTAAAGATCGGCCTCGCTTAGGCCCTTTGGCTCTACCTTAGTTAGGCTCTGACGCTGTCCGTATAGGAAGCCCTGGCAGTGGTCCTGATTTAGGCCCTGACGCGGGTCCTAACTAAGGCCCTGATGCTCTCAATAACTAAGGTCTTCACGCTTTCCCGTGGTCATTTCCTGACACAATCCCTGGGCCGGAACCTGACTCTTCCCAACCTAATGTGCTGCATCTCATCCTAATTGAAACCCTAATAGTCTCGCTAACTGAGGCCTTGACTAATCCTAACTAAGGCCTTGACACTATCTCTCACTTTGGCCCGGAATCTGTCCCTAACATGGGCCCTGCTGCAATCAATAACTAAAATCCGTACACTATCCTGAGCTAATATCCTGACTCATTTCTAACCAAGGTCCTGCCTCTGTCCCAAAGAAAGCCCTGACGCTGTCCCTATTTGAAGATCTGAGGCTGTCCCTAACTCAGGCCTTGAAGCTTTCCCTAACTGAAGCCTTGTTGCTGTGACTAACACATATATATGGAATCTAAGAAAAAAAAAAAGTTCATGAAGAACCTAGGGGTAAAATGGGAATAAAGAGACAGACCTACTAGAGAATGGACTTGAGGACACGGGGAGTGGGAAGGGTAAGCTGTGACAAAGTGAGAGAGTGGCATGGATATATATACACTACCAAACCTAAAATAGATAGCTCGTGGGAAGCAGCCGCATGGCACAGGGAGATCAGCTCGGTCCTTTGTGACCACTTAGAGTGTGGGATAGGGAGGGTGGGATGGAGACACAAGAGGGAAGAGATATGGGAACATATGTATATGTATAACTGATTCACTTTGTTGTAAAGCAGAAACTAACACACAATTGTAAAGCAATTATACTCCAATAAAGATGTTAAAAAAAAAAAGGCGAAACAGATATCCAGGTATAAGAAGTACATAGGGTCCCAAACAAGATGAACCCAAACAGACACACACTTAGACAGACTGTAATTTAAATGGCAAAAATTAAAGACAGAGTATTCTTAAGGCAGCAACAGAAAAACAGAGTTAATTACAAGGGAACCCCCATAAGGCTATCAACTTATTTCTCTACAGAAATGCTGCAGGCCAGAAGGGAATGGTAAGATATATTCAAAATCCTGAAAGGGAAAAACCTGCAGCCTAGGATTCTCTACCCAGCAAGATTATCATTTAGAATAGAAGGAGAGAAAAAGAATTTCTCCAACCAGCAAAAACTAGAAAACAGCAATACTAAATCTATCCTCAAAAAAATATTAAAAGGTCTTTTTTCTAAATACACAAAAAGCAAGAAGCTATAGGAAAGAGAAAATCACAATGGTAAAGTAAATCATTTAAATAAGCCAGTGCACAGTTTAAAAAAAAATTTCACTGAAAGCAATGATAACCACAATAAACAGCAAAAGGATAAATATGAAGATGTAAAAGAGGACATCAAAATCATATAAACTGTGGGGGAGGGGAGTTAGAGATGTAGATTTTTCTTTTCCAGAATGTGTTTGAGCCTATATGACTCTCAGTCTAAAGCAAGCAGATAGGAAATTGTTAACATACTTGAAAATCAGGGAAACCACAAATGAAAAACATACAATAGATTCACAAAAAACAAAAAGAAGAGAACACAAGCATAACAGAAAAGAAAATCATCAAACCAGAAAAAGAAAAAGGAACAAAAGAAATACAAACTCAATGGGAAAACAAGGTTGAAAATGGCAATAAATACATATCTATCAATAATTACCTTAAATGTCAATGGACTAAATGCTCCAATAAAAAGACATAGAGTGGCAGATTGGATAAAAAATAAGAGCCTACAAGATGCTGCCTACAAGAGACCCACTTTAGGTTAAAAGACACACAAAGATTGAAAGTGAGGGGATGGAAAAAGATATTTCACGCAAACAAATGACAAGAAAGCAGGGGTATCAATACTTACAGCAGGCAAAATAGACTTGAAAACCAAGGCCATAAAGAAAGATAAAGAAGGACACTATACAATGATAAAAGGATCACCACAAGAAGAGGATTTTACACTTGTCAACATATATCCACCCAATATAGAATCACCCAAATACATAAAATAAACATTAACAGACATAAAGGGAGAAATTGACAAGAATACAATGGTAGTAGGAGACTTTAATATCTCACTCACATCAATGGACAGATTTAGACAGAAAAACAGTAAGGCAACAGAGATCGTAAAGGATACAATAGAACAGTTAGAATTAATTGATATTTTCAGGAGGTTACATTCCCCCCCACCAAAGAAAAATCAGAATACACATTCTTTTCAAGTGCACATAGAACATTCTCTAGGATTGACCACATATTATGGCACAAAACAAGCCTCAACAAATTTAAGAGTATACAAATTATTTCAAGCATCTTTTAGGACCACAAAGGCATGCAACTAGAAATCAACCACAGAAAAAGAAATGAGAAAAAAATGATTACATGGAAACTAAACAACATGCTACTAAAAAAACCAGTCCGTCAACAATGAAATCAAAGGGGAAATTTAAAAATACCTTGAGACAAATAACAATGAAAACACAACCATACAAAATCCGTGGGATGCAACAAAAGCAGTTCTTAGAGGGAAGTTCAGAGTGGTACAGGCCTTCTTCAAGAAACAAGAAAAATCTCAAACAACCTAACCTCCCACCTAAAAGAATAGGAAAAAGAAGGACAAATAGCAGAAGGAAGGAAATAAAGATCAGAGAGGAAATAAATAGAGATTAATAAAACAATAGAAAAAAATCACTAAAATCAAGAACTGCTTCTTTAAAAGGGTAAACAAAATTGACAAACTTCTGGCCAGGCTCTCCAAGAAGAGAAAGGATTCAAAAAATAAATAAATAAATAAATAAATGGAAGAGGAGAAATCACAACTGATACCACAGAAACACAAAAACCATAAGAGAATACTATGAACAAATTGGACAACCTAGAAGAAATGGACAAGCCCTAGAAACACTGCAGCCCACCAAAATTGAATCAAGAAGATAAAGATATTTGAATGCATGGATCACTAGAAGTGAAATAGAATCTGAAAAAAAGAAAACAAAAAACAACTCCCTACAAACAAAAGTCCAGGACCAGAAGGCTTCACAGACAAATTCTACCAAACATACAAAGAATTTATACCAGTCCTTCTCAAAGCCTCCAAAAGATTGAAGAGGAGGGAATACTTTCAAAGACATTCTAAGAAGCCGCCATCACCCTTATACCAAAACCAAAGACATCACCAAGAAAGAAAATTACAGGCCAATATCTCTGATGAATATAGATGCAAAAATTCTCAACAAAATATTATCAAACTGAATCCCACAACATATAAAAAGATCATACACCATTACCAAGTTGGATTCATCCCAGGGTCACAAGGATGGTTCAACATATGCAAATCAATGTGATACACCACATCAATAAAAGAAAAGACAAAACACACATGATCTTCTCAATAGACGCAGAAAAAGCATTTGATAAAACTCAACATCCATTCATAATAAAACTTACCAAAATGGGTATAGAGGGAACATAACTCAGCATAATAAAAGCTATTTATGATAAACCCACATCCAACATAATACTCAATGGTGAAAAGAGGAAACCCTTCTAACTAAAATCGGGAACAAGTGAAGGATGCCCACTCTCACCACTTCTATTCAACATAGTATTGGAAGTCCTAGCCACAGCAATCAGACCAGAAAACGAAATATATGGTATCCAAACTGGAAAGGAAGAGGTAAAATTGTCATTAAATGCAGATGATATAATAGTCTACACAGAAAACTCTAAAGACTCCACACAAAAACTACAATAAGTGATAAATGAATTCAGCAAGGTAGCAGGATAAAAGGTTAACATACAGAAATCAGTTGCATTTGTTTATACTAGCAATGAAATATCAGAAATGTAATTTAAAAAGCCAATCCCTTTTAAACTCACATCCAAAAAAAAAAAGAAAAATTACTGAGGAATAAACCTGACCAAGGAGGTGAAAGACTTACATGCTGAGAACTATAAAACATTAATAAAGGAAATGGAAGATGATTCAAAGAAATGGAAAGATACCCCATGATCTTGGATTGGAAGAATTAATATTTGTTAAAATGGCCATATTACCCAAAGTAATCTACAGATTTAATGAGATCCCTATCAAATTACCCATGACATTTTTCACAGAACTAGAAAAATCCTAAAATTTATATGGAACCATAATCCTAAAATTTATATGGAACCAGAATTACCAAAGCAATACTGAGGAAAAAGAACAAAGCAGGAGTCATAACCCTCCCAGACTTCAGATTATACTACCAAGCTACCAGAAGCAAAACAGCATGGAATTGGCACAAAAGCAGACATGTGGATCAATGGAACAGGATAGAGAGCCCATAAATAAACCCACAGACCCACGGTCAGTTAACCTTTGACAACGGAGGCAAGATATACAATGTGGAAAAGACAGTCTCTTCAGCAAGTGGTTTTGGGAAAGTTAAAACAGCCTGATGGAAATCAATGAAGTTAAAATACACCCTCATCCCATACACAAAAATAAACTCCAAATAGCTTAAAGACTTAAATATGACATGACACCATAAAACTCCTAGAAAAGAACATATGCAAAACTTTCTCTGACATAAATAGTACTAATGTGTTCTTAGGTCAGTCTCCCAAGTCAATAGAAAGAAAAGCAAAAGTAAACAAATGGGACCTAATCAAACTTATAAGGTTTTGCACAGCAAAGGAAACCATAAACAAAACAAAAAGACGACTTATGGACTGGGAGAAAATATTTGCAAATGATGTGACTGACAAGGCTTAATTTCCAAAATATACAAACAGCTCATATAACTCAGTATCAGAAAAACAAACAACTCAATCAAAACATGGGCAGAAGACCTAAATAGATATTTCTCCAAAGAAGACACACAGATGGCCAACAGGCCCATGAAAAGATGCTCATCATCACTAATTATCAGGGAAATTCAAATCAAAACTACAATGAGATACCACCTCACACCAGTCAGAATGGCCATCATTAAAAAGTCTACAAACAATAAATGCTGGAGAGGGTGTGGAGAAAAGGAAACCCCCCTACACTGTTGGTGGGAATGTAAGTTGGTGCACCCACTATGGAAAGCAGTATGGAGGTTCCTCCGAAAACTAAAAGTAGTGTTGTTATATGATCCTGTAATCCCAGTCCTGGACATAAATCTGGACAGAACTCTAATTCAAAAAGATACATGCACCCCAATGTTCATAGCAGCACTATTTACAATAACCAGGACATGGAAACAATCTAAATGTCTACTGACAGATGAATGGATAAAGATGATGTGGTACATATACACAGTGGAATAATACTCAGCCATAAAAAAGAATGAAATAATGCCATTTGCAGCAATGTGGATGGACCTAGAGATTATCATACTAAGTGAAGTAAGTCAGACAGAAAGACAAATACTCTATGATGTCACTTATATGTAGAATCTAATATATGACCTAAAAGAACTTATCTACAAAACAGCCTCATATACATAGAGAATAAACGCGTGGTTGCCAACAGGGAGAGGGTGGGGGAGGGAAGATTTGGGAGTTCGAGATTAGCAGATGCAAACTATTATATTTAAAATGCATAAACAACAAGGTCCTACTGTATAGCACAGGGAACTACATTCAATATCCTATAGTAAATCATAATGAAAAGAATGTATATGTGTGTGTGAAACAGATTTGAAAACAACCAAAAATGCAAATAAATTCAAGAGAGTTGAAAAAAAAACTTTGAGGAAAGTTTATGTGTAATTTAGGATATGGATATACAGTAAATTGTTAATTGATATTCCTGAAGAATAAACCAAGGCAAGTAAAAGAAATGTAACAAAGTAAAAGTAGAATGATAAACCAGAAAAATTCCAAATGATATTCTAAAAAAATGTACACTTCCATGCATACTATGATTCTATTATAAAGATAAAGAAAGATCGTATTGAATGCAAATATATATGTAAAGAAACAAAACTCAGAAATGACCAAAACATCTTTTACAAATTTAAATAAAAATTGTTACCATGACAACATATATACTGCAATGAACAAATGTGTATCACAGACTATTTTTATACCCAGCTATTTTCATTACAAATGTCACAGAAAGAACATCAGATAAGTAAGATTTCAAAAAACATTTGACCTATTTATTCTTCTAAAAATTATTTGAGGGTGGTTTCCAAGTAACAAAGAAAACTTGAATATTAATAACCAAAAAAGGGTATCATTTTATGATGAGACCTATTGTAAGGATTACAAATTAAATATATAAAAAGTGGTCTCAGGCTTCCCTGGTGGCCCAGTGGTTGAGAATCCGCCTGCCGATGCAGGGGACACAGGTTTGTGCCCCGGTCTGGGAAGATCCTGCATGCCGTGGAGCGGCTAGGCCCATGAGCCATGGCCACTGAGCCTGCGCGTCCGGAGCCTGTGCTCTGCAACAGGAGAGGCCACAACAGTGAGAGACCCGCGTACCACACACACACAAAAAAGTGGTCTCTTTAGTAAATGGTGTTGGGAATGCTGGATAATCACATGTAATTCAATGAAGTTAGAACATTCCCTCACACCATTCACAAAAATAACTAAAAATGGCTTAAAGACTTAAAGACATGTCAACCATAAAACTCCTAGAAGAGAACATAGACAAAACATTCTCTGATATAAATCTTAGCAACATTTTTTAGGTCAGTCCCCCAAGGCAATATAAATAAAAGCAAAAGTAAACAAATGGGACCTAATCAAACTTATAAGGTTTTGCACAGCAAAGGAAACCATAAACAAAACAAAAAGACGACTTATGGACTGGGAGAAAATATTTGCAAATGATGTGACTGACAAGGCTTAATTTCCAAAATATACAAACAGCTCATATAACTCAGTATCAGAAAAACAAACAACTCAATCAAAACATGGGCAGAAGACCTAAATAGATATTTCTCCAAAGAAGACACACAGATGGCCAACAGGCCCATGAAAAGATGCTCATCATCACTAATTATCAGGGAAATTCAAATCAAAACTACAATGAGATACCACCTCACACCAGTCAGAATGGCCATCATTAAAAAGTCTACAAACAATAAATGCTGGAGAGGGTGTGGAGAAAAGGAAACCCCCCTACACTGTTGGTGGGAATGTAAGTTGGTGCACCCACTATGGAAAGCAGTATGGAGGTTCCTCCGAAAACTAAAAGTAGTGTTGTTATATGATCCTGTAATCCCAGTCCTGGACATAAATCTGGACAGAACTCTAATTCAAAAAGATACATGCACCCCAATGTTCATAGCAGCACTATTTACAATAACCAGGACATGGAAACAATCTAAATGTCTACTGACAGATGAATGGATAAAGATGATGTGGTACATATACACAGTGGAATAATACTCAGCCATAAAAAAGAATGAAATAATGCCATTTGCAGCAATGTGGATGGACCTAGAGATTATCATACTAAGTGAAGTAAGTCAGACAGAAAGACAAATACTCTATGATGTCACTTATATGTAGAATCTAATATATGACCTAAAAGAACTTATCTACAAAACAGCCTCATATACATAGAGAATAAACGCGTGGTTGCCAACAGGGAGAGGGTGGGGGAGGGAAGATTTGGGAGTTCGAGATTAGCAGATGCAAACTATTATATTTAAAATGCATAAACAACAAGGTCCTACTGTATAGCACAGGGAACTACATTCAATATCCTATAGTAAATCATAATGAAAAGAATGTATATGTGTGTGTGCGTGTATATATATATATATATATATATATATATATATATCCGAATCACTTTGTTGTACAGTAGAAATTGACACTATTGTAAATCAACTATACTTCAATAAAATAAATTTTTAAAAAAGTGACATGAATTAAGGCCTGAAATAAATATTGACACATGATCCATATATACATATATGTTAAATATAGTATGCAGCCAGGTTTACATTTTATCTCTGTGTTTGTACATAATTGTATTTAGTAAGATTAGTTGTGGTGCAGCTTTCATTCTCTTTTCATGTTAACTTTGTACGTCTCTCTTTCAGTGTCTGAAGCCACCAAAACCTCGTTTAGGTTTTACAGTTACAGAAAGTGAGTGCAGTGCTCTGACCAGTGATGATATTGGTACCTAGGCAGTCCTGTTTTGGTAGTTTCTAAACAAGCAGCAACACACATATTTTCTGAATCTGAGATGTCAAAGGGAATTATACTACACTTTGAAATTACTAATTTATTTGCATTTGTCCCCAAAGATAGCAGCTTCCTTACGGTGTTTATTCAACTTATTTGGAAATATTTCATTTTGCAACTGAACATCCTGGAAGTCAAAGCAGTTAGAACAAAGTTTTTATATAGTGCATTTGATGTTTTTAATTCAGGAAATGTTTGTAAGTTGCACACTTCTCTTGTATTGTTTTTCAAAAACCCATATGCCTACCATCCACAGTTTTTAAAAGATCAAATGTAGCTTGGTTCTGTCCATTAAGTCAAATTAGTATTGATAAATTTGAAGTTGACCCCATGCTATTCAGCTTCCTCTATCTGCAGAGATAGTGGTGGTCTAACTGCTTTATGAAATCCTCATGGAGTCTTCCAATCTACACTTTTCTATTGTCTCTGAAAATATGAAAAATACAAAGTGGATATTTTTAAATGATGTATTAGAAGTACATTCATGGATGCATATTTTGCAGGGGTTTTTTTTTTTTACTCTTTGTTATGCACATAGATCTAGCCAATTCTTTGAAACTGCAGTAGGGTACACACTATGAAAACACTGGAATTTACTTATTTACATCACTTGCTCGGTCTAAGTCATTTCCATTTTCAAATCACATGGCCAGCAGGCAGAAAATTTGGGATCCAACTCAGACTCTGTCAAAAAAAAAAAATCCCCCAGGGATTAAATATTTCTTGCTTTCTCATTGAAAGGTTTTGCTGAGTAACATACAAAAGAGGTTTTACATTTTATTAAATGACCAAATTGCTCCTCAAAAACTGTGTATAAAGTTCCCATTGCTACAATTTCTCAACAGTGCATCCAGTAGATATTTAAATATTTGCTAACTTAATGGCTGTGAAATTCTATTTTAATTTTTTATTTCATTACTAGTAAATTAGACTCCTCATGTTTACTGATCATTCAGATTTTCCTCACTACTGGAAATTCAGGCTTGTTCTATTTTGCCAGCTTGTTTGAAGACCAAGAAGCAACTGTTCTTGTCACCCACCTTAATTTAGTGGGCTGTTAAAATGTAGTGATTGAGGGCTTCCCTGGTGAAGCAGTGGTTGAGGGTCCACCTGCCAATGCAGGGGACACAGGTTCGTGCCCCGGTCCGGGAGGATCCCACATGCCGCGGAGTGGCTGGGCCCATGAGCCGTGGCCGCTGGGCCTGCGCGTCCAGAGCCTGTGCTCCGCAACGGGAGAGGCCACAACAGTGAGAGGCCCACGTACCGCAAAAAAAAACCCAAAAATGTACTGATTGAATCAAAACTTGACAGCAATATACATTATTTTCTAATTAAACGTTCTTATTCCAGTAGGCACGCAGCTTGATTTACAGAAGAAATAGTTTTGCAAAAATGTGGGAACAAGGCACTGAAAAATTTCTTTTTGCTTTGCTGAATGGTGACATAAGATAGTACCTACTTTTAAATATAAGTTCCCTGATAGTTCTCATTAAAAAAAAAAAGAAGTTTCTTATGCTTGCAACATTCCTGGTTAGCAAATGTCATTTATAATGTTTAAAATTTGTTACAGGGTAGGTGACTCAGTGTTATACTGAATATTCACATCACAGGAGGAAAAGCTTGAGAAATGAGAAATGCCATTTTACTCACCAACCATACCACTTGAATATCATAAATGGAAATTATTTATATATTTTAAAAAAATTTTCTCTCCCTTTAAAAAACCGATTTGCCCATTTATCCTATAAATATAAATGCTGTCTAGCAATGTTTAGGTACAATTATGTATATGAAAATGCATATGATAAGAACAAAAAAACAGTTTTTAACATTCTAGTAAGAAACACTTTTGCTACCTTATTTCATCTTCTCAGTTTTCACTTGAATTTGCCCTTGGGGTGTATTTTCCTGTTCTATTGCTATGTAACCAATAACCCCTCATTTAATCTTGTAAAACAGCAATCATTTTATTATGTGAATGGATTCTGTGGGTCAGGAATTCGGAGAGCATTTATTGAACATGACTGGTCTCTGCTCATGATGTTTGGGACCTTAATTGGGAATTTATAAAGGCTGGGAGCCGGAATGAAGTTAAGGCTAGTGGCTTTCTATGTCTGTCCCTGAATGCTGTCAGCTCGGACCTCTCTGGAGCTCTCAGAATAGCTCTACATGGCACCTCCATGTCGCTGCTTGGGCTTCCCCACTGCATGGTGACTGTTTCTCAAGAACAAACCACCTAAGGAAAGTAGGGTAGCATTGTATAACCCTTTATGATCCAGCCTCAGCATTTACAAAGTATCACTTCCTCTCTTTTCATAACTCTGCCCAAATTCAAGATGAGGATTATAGAGCCCTCTTCTATCTGGGAGGAGGCTTAAAGTGGTAAAGTCACATTCTGTGAAGGGGCCAGGGGATGGAAGAAATTGCTGTGGACATTCTGAACAAATACAGTTGGTCGCAGGGTGTATGTGTGTGGAGTTTTGAAAACTTAATTCCCTTGAGACATGCGAGTGGTTTAAATAATCAGATACCCTTTTGTTATACCTTCACATTGTTTTGTTCACACACACAAAAAATGAATGAATAGATAAACCCTAAAGCTATGAAACAGTGGTAATTTTTCCTACTGTAGCAAAATTTATTCCAGTAAAGGACAGGATAGAAATCTTGGCCCTACCTAAGATTTATTTTTTAAATTTATTATATATTTTTATGTAGCCACAAGTAAAACCTACCTGGAAGAAATTTCTACATTCCAATGTTATCTTTGCCTTAGCAGCCTATTGCCAATCCTTATATTAAACTCAGAGATCAATCTCTGTGAAACAGAATGAGGTATGAAATGTTATCTCAGGAAGAATACTGGTCAGTGACTTTTTCATAATGAAAACACATAAGGAAGAAATAAGCATTGAACACAGCATTTAATAAGACTGTCTTTTTCATGTAGGATGCATTTGCCTAACATAGAAACAGCATCAACATTTGTCCAAGAAAAAAAATATATTGCTGATGCTCTCTGCCATATGGGCAAAAGTATAAAACAATTTGCAAGCCAATAGCTTGCTTATCAAAAATATAAAATTGTTGGGAAAAACCGTGGACCAAGAATCCCATCTGGAAACTCATCTGAGGGTTTTGTAGTATTGAGATGATTAATTATATTAGTAATTGTGAAAGCCACAGTTCTTATTGTAGAAAAAGGAAGACATAAATATGTAACGGTGCACAGACAGAAGCCAAAGAAAACAGTGCCCAAGATAGCAAAAATATCATCTTGTAGGCCTATCACATGCTGACATTCTTGGAATGATTCAGTGCATGGGAAATGGGTTGGGTCTAGGCAAAATGGTGCTTAATTTGGTTATATCTGTTCTGTCCCTACTTTCTCTGTCTAGCCTAGTTTTCTTTGCCAAAACCAAACTCTGTGATGTCATCACCTCCTAATTCTCTTACCTGGGAAAGCTGTTCATGGATTTAGTATCCAGTTAATAGGCAGTGTGGCAAAAGATCATTCAGGTGGATGGTGAAACCTAAATACTGAGATCTACATCCAGCTGAACCCCCTTGTTACCTGGGTGGGGTTTGACCTGTCACAAACTCTCCTTTTCATTTTGTCATTTATAGGTTGAGCTGAATATAAGTTTCTCCCTGACTGAATCAGTAATCAAAAACTTCCCAAGGAAAGTTCAGGACCAGATGGCTCCCTGGCTAATTCTACCGAACATTCAAGGAACTAATACCAATGCTGCTAAAACTCTTCCAAAAAATTTAAGAGGAGGGAACACTTCCAAACTCATCTTACAAGGCTAGTATTACCCCAATACCAAAACCAGACATGGACACTACAAGAAAATAAAATTATGGGCCAATGTCCCTGATGAATTTAGACACAAAAGTCCTCAATAAGGGGGAGTGGAGTCAAGATGGCAGACTAGGAGGATGGGGAAATCGGGTCTCCACACAACTAGGGCACCTACCAGGCACCAGTGGGGGACCACAGACACCTAAGGGGACAGGAGGAACCCCCAGCAACCGGGTAGGATGTGGCGGGGGGGAAGACATGGAGGTGGGATGGGACCAATGCCCTGGAGGGGTGGCTTGGGGAGGGGAGGGGAGGGGTCCCCAAGCCCAGAGGGGCCCACCCACAGTTAGGGGATCAACGGGGACAGGGTCCAGATGCTCGGGAAAGCAGAGGATCAGAAGGGAACGTGGCCAGCGTTTCCCCTGCCCACTTGGGCCCTGTGGAGCCTGCTGAGGTCCCAAGCCTGATCCTCCGCCCTCTGGCTGTGCTGAGACTAAGCCCCACCCCTGTACCCCTGCCCAGGGCCTAACCTCTGAACTCTGCACTCTGCTCCATTTCCCAGCCACAGGGGGTCTGATGCCTAAACTCTGCCCCAGCCTAAGCTCCGCCCCAGCCTAAGCTCCGCCCCAGCCTAAGCTCCACCACCATAGCCAAGGCCTTTTCCAGATTTTTTTTTTTTTTACATTGTGGTTCTGTTTTACCTTGTTGTTTCATTTATATATATATTTTTCTAATAAATCTTTTATTTTATTAATTTTATTTTCTACTTTATACTTTGTTATTGTTCTGCTCCTTTTGGCTCATTCCCTCTGCTGCCCTTTTTTCTTTTCTTTTGCCATGCTGTGTGGCTTGCAGGATCTTGGTTCCCAGGCTGGGGGTCGGGCCTGAGCTCCTGTGTGAGAGTTCCAAGTCCAAACCGCTGGAATAACAGAGAACCTCAGACCCCAGAGACTATTAGGTAGAGTGAGGTCTCCCAGAGGTCCTCATCTCAGCACCAAAACCCAGCTCTCTCCTATGGCTGCAAACTCCAGTGCTGGACGCCTCAGGCCAAACAACCAGTAAGACAGGAATACATCCCGACCCATCAAAAAAAATGAGACGACAAAAAAATATGTTACAGATGAAAGAGCAAGGCAAAAACCTATAAGACCAAATAAATGAAGAGGGAATAGGCAAGCTACCTGAAAAAGAATTCAGAGTAATGATAGTAAAGATGATCCAAAATCTTGGAAATGGAATGGACGCACGGATCAAGAAAATACAAGAAATGTTTAATGAAGATCTAGAAGAACTAAAGAACAAACAAACAAGAGATGAACAACACAATAACTGGAATGAAAAATACACTAAAAGGAATCAATAGCAGAATAACCGAGGCAGAAAAATGGATAAGTGAGCTGGAAGATAAAATGGTGGAAATAACTGCCAGGGAGCAGAATAAAGAAAAAATAATGAAAAGAATTGAGGACAGTCTCAGAGGCCTCTGGGACAACATTAAATGCACCAAATTCGAATTATAGGGGTCCCAGAAGAAGAAGAGAAAGACAAAGGGTCTGAGAAAATATCTGAAGAGATTATAGTTGAAAACTTCCCTAACAGGGGAAAGGAAATAGTCACCCAAGTCCAGGAAGTGCAGAGAGTCCCATACAGGATAAACCCAAGGAGAAACACACCAAGATACATATTAATCTAGCTAACAAAAATTAATTCAAATAAATAATATTAAAAGCAGCAAGGGAAAGGAAACAAATAATATACAAGGGAATCCCCATAAGGTTATCAGCTGACTTTTCAGCAGAAACTCTGCAGGCCAGAAGGGATTGGCTATATATATATATATGTATGTATGTATATGTGTATATATGTATGCATATTTATTTATTATCTTTATTGGAGTATAATTTCTTTACTATGTTATGTTAGTTTCTGCTGTACAAAAAAGTGAATCAGCTATACGTATACATATATCCGCATATGCCCTCCCTCTTTCATCTCCCTCCCACCCTCCCGATCCCGTACCTCTAGGTGGTCACAAAGCACCGAGCTGATCTCCCTGTGCTATGCAGCTGCTTCCCACTAGCTATTTTACATTTGGTAGTGTATATATGTCAATGTTACTCTCTCACTCTGTCCCAGCTTACCCTTCCCTCTCCCCATATCCTCAAGTCCATTCTCTATGTCTGCATCTTTATTCCTGTCCTGCCCCTAAGTTCTTCAGAACCATTTTTTTTTAGATTCCATTTATATGTGTTAGCATACAGATTTGTTTTTCTCTTTCTGACTTACTTCACTCTCTATGAGAGACTCTAGGTCCATCCACCTTATTACAAATAACTCAGTTTTGTTCGTGTTTATGGCTGAGTAATATTGGCAGGATATATTTAAAGTGATGAAAGGGAAAAACCTACAACCAAGATTACTCTAACCAGAAAGGATCTCATTCAGATTCAGTGGAGAAATCAAAAGCTTTACAGACAAGCAAGTGCGAAGAGAAATCAGCACCACCAAACCAGCTTTACAACAAATGCTAAAGGAACTTCTCTAGGTGGGAAATGCAAGAGAAGAAAAAGACCCACAAAACCAAAGCCAAAACAATTAAGAAAATGGAAATGGGAACATACATATCAATAATCACCTTGAATGTAAATGGATTAAATGTTCCAACCAAAAGACATAGAATGGATACGAAAACAAAGGACCTGCACTTTGACTGACTCATTCTACGAGGCCACCATCACCCTGATACCAAACTAGACAGAGATACTACAAAGAAAGAAAATTACAGACCAATATCACTGATGAATATAGATGCAAAAATCCTCAACAAAATACTAGCAAACAGAATCCAACAACAGATTAAAAGGATCATACACCACAATCAAGTGGATTTTTCCCAGGGATGCAAGGATTCTTCAATATATGCAAATCAATCAATGTGATACACCATATTAACAAATTGAAGAATTAAAAACCATATGATCATCTCAATAGATGCAGAGAAAGCTTTTGACAAAATTCAACACCCATTGATGATAAAAACTCTCCAGAAAGTGGACATGGAGGGAACCTACCTCAACATAATAAAGCCCATATAGGACAAACCCACAGCCAACATCATACTCACCAGTGAAAAGCTATCAGCATTCCCTCTAAGATCAGGAGCAAGACAAGGGCATCCACTCTCACCACTTTTATTCAACATAATTTTGGAAATCCTAGCCATGGCAATCAGAGAATAAAAAGACATGAAAGGAACCTAAAATGGAAAAGAAGAAGTAAAACTGTCACTGTTTGCAGATGATATGATACTATACATAGTAAATCCTAAAGAAGCTATTAGAAAAGTACTAGAGCTCATCAATGAATTTGGTAATATTTCAGGATACAAAATTAATACACAGGAATCTCTTGTATTTCTATACACTAATAAAGAAAGTTCAGAAAGAGGAATTAAGGAAACAATCCCATTTACCATCGTATTAAAAAGAATATAAATACCTAGGAATAAACCTACTTAAGGAGGCAAAGGACTTGTACTTCAAAAAGTATAAGACACTGATGAAAGAAATTGAAGATGACACAAAGAGTTGGAAAAATATACCATGTCCTTGGATTGGAAGAATCAATATTCTTAAAGTGACTATACTACCCAAGACAGTCTAAAGATTCATTGTAATCCCTAACAAATTACCAATGGCTTTTTTCACAGAACTCAAACAATAAGTTTTAAAACATGAATGGAAATTCAAAAGACCCTGAAAAGCCAAAGCAATCCTGAGAAAGAAAACTGGAGCTGGAGGAATCAGGCTTCCTGTCTTCAGACTATACTACAAAGATATAGTCATCAAGACAGTATGGTACTAGCACAAAAACAGAAATATAGATCAATGGTACAGGATAGAAAGCCCGGAAATTAACCCATGCACCTCTGTTCAATTAATCTACAACACAGGAGGCAAGAATATACCATGGAGAAAAGACAGTCTCTTCAATAAGTGGGTGCTGGGAAAACTGGAGAGCTACATGTAAAAGAATACAATTACAACATTCTCTAACACCATATATAAAAATAAACTCAAAATGGAATAAAGACCTAAATGTAATACCAGATACTATAAAACTCTTAGTGGAAAACATAGGCAGAAGACTCTTTGACATAAATCGCTGCAATCTTTTTGGATCCACCTTCTAGAGTAATGAAAATAAAAACAAACAAATGGGACGTAATTAAACTTAAAAGCTTTTGCACAGCAAAGGAAACCATAGACAAAAGGAAAAGACAACCCACAGAATGGGAGAAAATATTTGCAAATGATGAGAGTGACAAGAGATTAATCTCCAAAATATGCAAACAGCTCATACAGCTCAATATCAAAAAAAGAAACACCCCAATCAAAAAATGAGCTGAAGATCTACATAGACATTTCTCCAAAGAAGAAATACAGATGGCCAAAAAGCACATGAAAAGGTGCTCAACATTGCTAATTATTAGAGAAATGCAAATCAGAATTGCACGATGAAAAGACAACCCTCAGAATGGGAGAAAACATTTGCAACCGAAGCAACTGACAAAGGATTAATCTCCAAAATATACAAGCAGCTCATGCAGCTCAATATCAAAATCAAACAACCCAATCCAAAAACAGGCAGAAGATCTAAATAGATATTTCTCCAAAGAAGATATACAGATTGCCAACAAACACATGAAAGGATGCTCGACATCACTCATCATTAGAGAAATGCAAATCAAAACTACAATGAGGTATCACCTCACACTGGTCAGAATGGCCATCATCAAAAAATCTACAAACAATAAATGCTGGAGAGGGTGTGGAGAAAAGGGAACCCTCTTGCACTGTTGGAAGGAATGTAAATTGATACAGCCACTATGGAGGACAGTATGGAGGTTCCTTAAAAACTAAAAATAGAACTACCATACGACCCAGCAATCCCACTACTGGGCATATACCCTGAGAAAACCATAATTCCAAAAGAGTCATGTGCCAGAATGCTCACTGCAGCTCTATTTACAATCGCCAGGACATGGAAGCAACCTAAGTGTCCACTGACAGATGAATGGATAAAGAAGATGTGGCACATATATACAATGGAATATTACTCAGCCATTAAAAGAAACAAAATTGAGTTATCTGTAGTGAGGTGGATGGACCTAGAGTCTGTCATACAGAGTGAAGTCAGTCAGAAAGAGAAAAACAAATACCGTATGCTAACACATATATATGGAATCTAAAACAAAAAAAAAGGTTCT
>NC_041220.1:149176208-149198708 GCF_002837175.3 Physeter macrocephalus | reverse complement strand
GATAGTAATGAAAATAATATACTATTGGTATAAAAACACACACATAGATCAATGAAGAGAGTAGAGAGCCCAGAAATCTACACATATATGGTCGATTTATGACAAAGATGCCAAGAATATACAATGCAGAAAGCAGTGTCTTCGGTAAATGGTAGTGGGAAATCTGGACAGCCACATGCAAAAGAATGAAGCTGGATCCTGATCTTACACCGCTCACAAAATTTAAGTCAAAATGGATCAAAGATTTGAATGTAAGACCTGAAGCCATAAAACCCCTAGAAGAAAACATAGGCAGTAAGCTTTTTTTTTTTTTTGCGGTACGCGGGCCTCTCACTGTCGCGGTCTCTCTCGTTGCGGAGCACAGGCTCCACCAGACGCACAGGCTCAGTAGTTGTGGCTCACGGGCCCAGCCGCTCCGCGGCATGTGGGATCCTCCCGGACCGGGGCACGAACCCGCGTCCCCTGCATCGGCAGGCGGACTCTCAACCACTGCGCCACCACGGAAGCCCAGCAGTAAGCTTTTTGACTTAGGTCTTGATCTTGATTTTTTGATCTGACACCAAAAGCAAAGGCAACAGAGACAAATAAAAACAAGTGGGATGACATTAAACTAAAAATGTTCTGCACAGCAAAGGAAACCATTAACAAAAAGGCAATCTAATGAATAGGAAAAGTATGCATTATAAGTTATATATCTGATAATGGGTTAACGTCTAGAATACATAAAGAATTCATTAAAGAAAAAATAAATAATCCAATTTAAAAATGGCCAGAGAATTTTATAGATGTTTTTCTTAAAGAGGACATAGAGATGGCCAACAGGTACATTGAAAAGATGCTCAACGTCAGTAATCATCAAGAATATGCAAATAAAAACCACAGTGAGCTATCACCTCATACCTGTCAGAATGGCTGTCATCAAAACCACAACAAATCACAAGTGTTTTCCAGGATGTAGAGAAATGGGGACCCTTGTGCACTCTTGGTGAGAGTGTAAATTGGTCCAGACACTATGGAAAACAGGAGGTTCCTCAAAAATTTAAAAATAGAACTAGCTTTTGATCACAAGTCCACTTCTGGATATTTATCCAAAGACAACAAAAACACTAATTTCAAAAGGTATACACACCTCTATGTTCACTGCAGCATTATTTACCATAGCCAAGATATGGAAGCAACCCTAAATGTTCATCTATGGATGAATGGATACTGAAAATGTGGTGTGTGTGTGTGTGTGTGTGTGTGTGTGTATGGGGGTGGGAAATATTATTTAGTCATAAAAAATAATGAAATCTTGCCATTTGTGACAACACGAATGAAAGAATTATGCTAAATAAAATAAGTCAGATAAAGAGAAACATTGATACGGTATGATCTCACTCTGTGGAATCTAAAGAAAAGAAACAACCACACACGACAAAAAACCCCCAAGGTTATAGATACAGAGAACAGATTGATGGTGGTCAAAGGCAGGGGATTGGGGGTAGGGTGAAATGGATGAAGGGGGTGAAAAGGTACAATCTTCTGGTCATGAAATGTCGTGGGGGTGCAATGTACAGCATGGTCACTATTGTTAATACTGCACTGCATATTTGAAAATTGCTAGGAAAGTAGATTCTAAAATTTCTCATTAAAAAATTTTTTGGAACCACATATGGCAACAAATGTTAACTAGACTTATGGTTGTGATCATTTTGCAGTGCATACAAATATCACATCCTTATATTGTACATGTGAAACTAATACGTCAGCTATACCTCAATAAAACTAACATGCAAAAAAGCATACAACTACAGGTTTCTCTCTCATTAGCTAATTGTGATGATGAATCTGTCAGACACATAGCAAACTTTTAAATCATGTTGCCTATTAGTATCCATTATCTCTATTTTCAATTGTGTTGACAGCTGGATATGTTGAGCTGGAAAGAAATGAACTCAGAATGTGAGGATCCAAGTCTGATGTGATCAAGTGATCTCTGATGTAATCAAGTGAGCCCTGATGTGATCAAGTGAGCTCTGATGTAATCAAGTGACCCCCGTGTAATCAAGCGACCACATGTGACCAAGTGAGCCCTGATGTGATCAAGTGAGCCCATGTAATCAACGTGAGAGAAAGAATACAAGTCTTAAAGATGCAATTTCAAGTATCCAACCCCGGTAGGCCCAGCAAAATACCCTCCTGGCTGACCTCCAACTCACCGCCTCTTGTTTTACCAGAATCTGGATATGCTGAGCTGAAAAGACATGAACTCAGAATGTGAGGACCCAAGTCTGATTTCCCACTTTGCCCCTCACCAGTGATCTGGCTCTCAATGAATTACTGAGATGCTTACCTAAGTTATTGAAATGCCTATTTAAATATGTATTTGAAATACTTGTGTATTCTTGTGTGGAAGCAGGTTATAAATTGCCGTGGGTATGGAACAGCCTACAGATTTGAGCCTTGAGAGGATGCATGGCGTTAGGAGAATGGAACACGCGGGGGAACTTAACTGCATTGGGGGAGCTAGAATTTTACATCCAGGGACACATTTGACAGTCATCTGTAGGGGCGAGGACTAGGGTGAGGGGATAGGGGTCTTATTTGGGGTGGAAAATTTAAGGGGTTCTGAAAACTCAGTAGTCAGGATAATATTTTAAGGCAATGTCTGTGAAGAGCAAAATGAATGCCAAGAAATCCATGATGAGCAAAATATCAAATGTGTAACTGAGGACAGGGTTTGACAGGGCTGGGACTGGAATGAGGACACAGGGACAGGTCACGCAGATGCAGGAACACCTGCCTCGTCCTATCCTTTGGTGCTACTCCTTGTGTGCGTGATGGTCTGGGTGATGGTAAGGTGATTCCCTCAGGGATCAGGCAGGATTAACATCACACCACAGCCGAATCCAGCCCCTGGTTCTAAGATAGTGGGATCCTGAATGCTTTATACTCACTGCCATCCAAACTCAAGTGGGTGGTGTGATGGGTTGAATCGTGTCCTGCAAAAAGATGTGTTAGGGTCCAAATCCCCGGTATCTAGGAAGGTGACCTTTTTTCGACATAGGGTCTTTCCAAACTGATGTAATCTTATCGAGCAGATGTAATCGTCACGAACAGAGGTGAACGGGGGGGTGGGGGGCAGATGTGTTGGGGGGGTAAGGTCAATGTGAGATGAGCTCGCTAAGGTGGACCCTAATCCACTATAACCGGTGTCCGTCGAGGGCCTGGGTTCGATTCCTGGTTGGGGAGCTAAGAGCTCGCAAGCCGCGCGGTGGGGAAAAGAAGAAAAAAAGAAGGACACAGAGGGGAGACCATGTGGAGACGCAGGGAGCAGAGCGCCTTGTGGAAGCTGAAGGCAGAGGTTGGAGTGACGTGTGCACGCGAGCCAGGACTCCAGGGAACGCCGACAACCAGCTAAAGCTCGAAGAGGCGGAGATGGAGTCTCCTTTTCAGACGTCAGAAGGCAGGATGGCCTGTCAACACCTTGATTTTGGACTTCCAGCCTCCAGAACTGGGAGATGACACGTGTGTGCTTTTAAATATGTGCAGCACATGGTACTTCTTACAGCATCCCCAGGAAACTAAGCCATACTAAGCCGACCTCCGTAGTTACGGTGGCTTTTCAAGAGGCTTCACGGGCCCCCTCTTCCACCGGTAAAATCTCCAAATGGAGAAACAGGCAACCCATGAAACTCTACATTTTCCCAAACACCGAAGCTTAAACATTACAGCACTCAACTAATGGGCTTTCCTTCTTTGTGTTATAATACAAAAAGAAAAATGTTCTTATGTTCTTTCCCGCAGAGTTTCCGTAACATTTGTTTTAGTATAACTATCTAAGTAAGCAATGCTTTTTAGGTCAGTGGGCACAGGTTTGGTGAAACCTCAGCAAGTGAGACAATCTTAAATAACATATAAGATTAAATATGCATATAATAACATATGCTTATATAAATAAGCATATAAATAACTGCGCAAAAGCAATGGTGCAGGAGCAATTATAACCGGCATATAAGGAGTAAAATACTAATGAGGCATTTTCGTTTTAACTGTGACCTTTTTAGCACCTAACAGAGAGCAAAGCAGGAAGCGCTTTTTTTTTTTTTAATAGAAACTCTTTTTTTAGATAACCTTCAATGTGAAAATATATCCTTTTCTTTCCCTGGTACCTATTTTTAAGTCTCATTATGTCTCCCACACCTTCTGGGGGTGTTTCATTTGAACTCTAGCTATTTCTAATATATGCAGGCCCCGACAGAAGACTGCATGGGGTCTCAGCCTAGGACTTCTGGATCCCAAGGGGCAGCTCATTTTTCTTTTTTAATTGTGGTAAAAAATATATATATGTATTTTTTTATCACTTTAAACTGTTTGAAGAGTAGTTCCCTGGCCTTAAGTACGTTCACATTTTTGGGCAACCGTCACCATGAGGCATTTTCGTTTTAACTGTGACCTTTTTAGCACCTAACAGAGAGCAAAGCAGGAAGCGCTTTTTTTTTTTTTAATAGAAACTCTTTTTTTAGATAACCTTCAATGTGAAAATATATCCTTTTCTTTCCCTGGTACCTATTTTTAAGTCTCATTATGTCTCCCACACCTTCTGGGGGTGTTTCATTTGAACTCTAGCTATTTCTAATATATGCAGGCCCCGACAGAAGACTGCATGGGGTCTCAGCCTAGGACTTCTGGATCCCAAGGGGCAGCTCATTTTTCTTTTTTAATTGTGGTAAAAAAAATATATATATATATTTTTTATCACTTTAAACTGTTTGAAGAGTAGTTCCCTGGCCTTAAGTACGTTCACATTTTTGGGCAACCGTCACCACCATCCATCTCCAGAGCTCATCAGGCAAAACTGAAACCCTATACTCATTAGATACTCTGCCCATTCTGCCTCCCCCCGCCCCACCCCCCGACTCCGCTTACATATTTACCTGCTCTAGGTACCTCATATACATGGCGTCACACAATATTTCTCTTTGTGTCCGGTTTGTATCACTTAGCATCATGTCCTCAAGGTTCATTCATATTGTAGCCTGTGTCAGCGTTGTTCCTTTTTAAGGCTGAGTCATATTACACAGTACCAACACACCACACTCTTTATCCATTCATCCATGGATGGACAGTTATACTGTTGCCTCCTTCTAGCTGTTGTATATCATGCTATGAACATTAGTGTACAAACAGCTGCTAGGTCTCCGACTTCAATTAGTTTGGGTAAATACTTGGAGGGAAATTGCTGGATTATATGAAGATGCTGAATTTTTGAGGAAAGGTCATAAGGTAGCTCACTTTGCCCAGACTTTGGGCTTGAAGACATAGTGTGTTCTTTTTAAGACAGTATTTAAATGTGACATTATTATTTGAGTTATGAGAGAGATTTGTGGAGTGTAAAGACTTTCATAACTGTTTCAGGTTCACAGCATAACTGAGAAGAAGGTGGAGAGATTTCTCAGACACCCACTGCCCCTACATATGCACAGCTTCACCCATTATCCACACCCCTCCCGCCCCCGAGGGTGGTACGTTTGTTAAACTGATGGACCCACATGGACACATCATCATCACCCAAAGTCCATAGTTTACATTAGGGTTCACTTTTGGTGTTTTATGTTCTGTGGGTTCGAATATATAATGACATGCATCCGCCAGGATAATATCAGTAGTTTCACTACGAAATATCTTATGCTTCATCTATTTATCCCTCTCCCACCCAGGCAACCGCTGATCTTTTTACTGTCTCCATAGTTTTTCCCTTTTCAGAATTTCACCCGGTTGGAATCATACAGAATGTAGCTTTTTCAGACTAGCTTCTTTTACTTAGTAAAATGCGTTTATGTTTCTTCCACGTCCTTTCATGGCTCGATGGTTCTTTTTCTTTTCTTTTTCTTTTTTTTTTTTTTTTTTTTAGTGACAAATAATAGTCCGTTATCTGGATGTACCACATTTTATTAATCAATTCACCTACTGAAGGACATCCTGGTTGCTTGCAAGTTTGGGCAATTATGATTATAAAGATGCCACAAACATCCACATGCAAGTTCCTGTGTGCACGTAAGTTGTCAACTCCTTTGGGGAAATACCAAGGAGTATTACTGCTGGATCGTATGGTAAGAGTACGCTTACTTTTAAGAAACTGCCAAATTGTCCCACAGAGTGGCTGTTCCATTTTGCATTCCCACCAATGAGTTCCTACGCCTCAACATCCTCACCAGCATTTCGTGTTGTCAAACAGTAGTTAACTATGCAAATATCCTTGAAAAGACAGAGCCGAACAGAAGAGCCGTTATTACCTGCTTGTAAGACATCCAAACAGATGAGCGACAAGGGAGGAATCATCTACCAACAACCTACGAAGAATGGACTGCGGAGAAAACGCCCCCTTGAGAGGACCAGCGGTCGAAGGACCCTGCTAGCTCAGGCTGATGTTGTGAGCAGGGAGCTAGTGAACCAAATCCCTAACTTGAAACCCCCTTCACCCTTTGAACGCCTGTCCGATCTCCTCCGTTGAACCCACAGGGAACCCACGAGTCACGGGATCCCATTGATAAATCCAAGTCAGCTTCCTGGGCGGAGAAGAGGGTTGGGAAAGATGAAGGTCCATGGCACATCTTGTGACACACACCACGATCCATCTCCACTCCTCCTGCTGAGCCTGATGCTGTTTCCACATGGACCTTCCAAGAGTATTTCAGTTTAGCAAAAGCATGAGAATTGACAAGAACCGAGTGTCAGGAGACCTAACTTCTTCCTTTCAGTCTCACAAGAAACAGTTATTTCGTGGTTGCTTCTTACCATGCTCTGTACAAATAAAATCGGTCATGTACAGATACCTTCGTTCATACGAGCATCATTTCCCTTAGGAAAAATTCCTGAAAAAGACATTACTAAATAGGATGATTTGCCAAATTACTTTCCACATATGTTGTTCTAGTTTATATTCCCACTTGTTCTGAAAATATATAGGACGCTTAATTGAAGCCCCACATCTACCTGCCAAAGACTTCTTCCGATTTTAAGGAACAATAATTTATAGTAATTTTGAGAGCATAAGATAGCTCTAACTTCCCTTTACTTCCGTCCCCCAGGATGCTCCTGGTCTTCACAGAACAGCCGAGAAGAGGGGCCACCATGACGTTGTAAGTATGAGGCCGATATCTGCCCTCCATCCCGTGGTAGCCTACAGGGTGCTGTGGACATCGAACACAGCATTTATGTAACAGTCACTGGATTCGCTGTCTGGGGTGGAAGGTAGATACCCCAATCACGAGTATGACAGCACGGCAAGGCAGAGAAGGAATAGAGGGCAGTGCTGGGCAAGGATGCTGTGCTCTCAGATACTGGGGCTCCAAGAACATCTGACCAGATGGGCTCTGCCCCTTGAGGGATGGGCCGTAGGTAAATGAGCAGCACGGAACGCAGACAGGTAGCTAAGCGTCAGACCATGGATGGAGACTGATATTGCCAAATGATACTAGTCAAAATCTGTGGCTTGGTCGTAGAAAAAAACTCCAGTGAGTTTGACTAGCAAAGCAGCAGGGATATTTTTGTCTTCAACTAATTCATGGTACCTGACCAGCCAGCTGCAGGTGATACACATTTGTTTGAACAAGATATAGAACCTTCTAGCATGACAAGGGACAGGTGATTTTAGTTAGGAAAGACATGTTTGAAAAGCCCTTAGAAGCAAAATAGCTGGAAGACAAGAACGACGGATCCTGACACTTAAAGGATGCCTCAGCACAGGATAAAGTATACAATCTTAGAGAAAGTATTAGTTTCTACTGAGTGCCTGATGAGCTTTGATAGTAAGGGGAATCCACTACAGTAAGTCCCCCCTACACATGAACAAGTTCCATTCTGAGAGCGTGTCTGTAAGTGCAGTTTGTTCGTAAGTCCAACCAAGTTAACCTAGGTACCCCATTAACACAAGCGGCTGGAGAGTACTGTACTGTAATAGGTTTATAATACTTTTCACACAAATAACACATAAAAGACAAACACACACGAAAAAATAAAGAAAACATTTTCAATCTTACACAGCACTACCTGGAAAAGCACAGCAGTCCAGTACACCGGCGGGCACACAGGGGCTGGCATCGAGGGAACAGGCAGGAAGAGTTACTGACTGCAGGAGGGAGAGCAGGTGGAAGACGGTAGAGCTGAAGGATCGTCAGCAACAGGAGACGGAGGGCCGGCTGCCACGTCACTCACGCCTGACGCGGATGGCACGGGTTCTGGTTCCTTGCTGGATTCAATTCTATCTATAAAGATACTGTACTACTGTACTGTATATGACACTGTAAAGTAGACAAAAGCACAAGTACTTGTAGACGATGCACGCGACAATGCACACCAGACACGTGAACTAACTTACGTGACTGGATAGGGGAATGCACATTCACAGGTTTGAAAGTTCGCAACTTGAAGGTTCTTACGTCAGGGACTTACTGTACCCCAGTGCAAGGAAACACTAGCTCAGATGTCTAGGGAAGTGGTAAATGCTCAAAGAAGCCTGTGATTGACCGAGGACGCCTTTCAGAAGTGTAGAGCTGTCACAGGTCGTTATGGAATATTCTAGGACAAGGCAGGCTCAAGGTCACCAGCTATCTTTCCAGATCAGATAGGCAATCCTGTATATCTCTTAACACCCAGCTTACATGGCATCGGGACAGTCAGAACATACAGATCCAGGTGGCCCCAGCCTGGTTTTGCTACTTGCTGGCTGCCAGGAGCCTGAAGACCTTCCAAGTTTAGTCCTAGCCTCTCCTAGCCTGAAGTATTCAGCGAAATTTCTTAAATTGGGCTTTCTTAGAAAGTTTTCCATATTTTGTAAGTTTGGTGTGTTGAACACACAAAAAAGTACATACGATATAGACCAGAAGAATGAATTCCAGTCGTCAAAACATCTGGACATTTAGACTTGTTGAAATATTCATTGGCCCTTGACTTCAAAAACACTTCAAATATGACCCACTTATGCTGACGTGTGGTTTTTTGGTGTTAAAGAGGCCTTAAAAATAAGCAATGATGCCTTCCAATGTTGAGTTAATAATTTATGAAGAGTTATTTGGCTTTATCTCGACTTTGCTGCGTAACCTGGAGACTTCCATGTTGAGTGTTTTCACCTTTGCGTGTACCTGCTTGTTTATCTTCTTTCCTCTCCAGGCTACAGAGTTCCACAGCAGTGGGAACGGGGTGGAGAGGGCATGATTTCCTTTTTTAAATATGTCTTCTATCCCACTGATGTTTGTCTTTTGCCATGTGCTTGTCTTTTTCTTCTGCTCTAAGTGTTTTGGGAGAATGCTACAACATGATCTTGGGAGAAAAATAGCATCTAAAATTTAGAGTCACTGCAGTTCAGTAGATTTACTCATTGCTGTTTGATCAGTGGTGTTCACTCTTCATTTCTCAGTCCTCAAATTAGAAATGTCAGATTGGTATTAATACCATATGCCATTAATACCATTGGGTTAAAGTCTTTAAGGTAATTGTTGCAAAGGGAAAAAAGCAGGAAAGGACAAAACCCAGTAGAGAAGGCACATATCTAAATCCAATTCTGCACCAAACTTGGAACAGAACCCCAAGTCCTATTTTACTGAATATTAAGATATCTGTTGTTGAATCTGTTACCTAATGCATAAATAAACTCAGTCTGGGGAGGAAGTTCAAAAGCCACTGATACAAGATATGTCTATATTGATAAATGGTTATCAGTAGCCAAAAAGCTGAATTCCTTGCCCAATTTGCTGTAGTCTAGATGTCAGAGTAGGGTATTGTGAGCCAAATTCAACCTAAGGAGGTATCTGAAACATCTGACAACTTTTCAAGGTATCTGTTATCTCACGCAAGGTGAGGATGAATCCCCTAGAGTTCTGGCTTCTGAAAAGTCAGAAGATCCAGCAGCACTAGGCGAGGTGCTTATATGGTCACACTCAGCTGGATCTCCTTAGCTGCCGTCCTCTTGAGACAAGCCACAGGCTCTGTCATTCACTAGACTCCTTACTCCTCCCTACTGGCACCCCTGGCCCACTTCCCTTTTTTACATCACTTGCCACTGTAGGTATCTGAATTAGTCCTAGGCACTGTCCTAGGCAGACAGGGCCTCAAGGTTTCTGCCACTCCTATGCATGGCGACCCTTAGCCCCTATCGGCCTGTGACCAAGGCAATGAGGCTAGACAAGAGTTACAGGACAGCCTGTACGCAGATCATCCTGCGCCCCTTCTTCTACCACTTCAGTTGGAGCAAGTATCTCCTATCTGTTTGGTTTAGACAAGCAGTCTAACTCCCAGGCTGAGGATTAGACCCTGAGGTGCAGAGAAAACGGGGCCAGAAAGAGAAAGAAACCAGTCCCGTTCAACATATTCAAAGCTGTGCCTGGTCTAAGACCCAGAAGTTTTGCTTTGGGAATCTGCTCAGAGGAGAGTGAGGAAATCTTCCTAGAATAAATACTAGGCGTCTCTAGCGTGGCTGCTCCGTGGATTCATGGCTTAAGCTTAAGAGCATGTTCATCACCAGGGAGTGTTCCATACTCTTCCATCCCAGCCTACACGAGAGCTCTCACTAGGGCAGAACCAGCGCCCAGCAGGGTTAAGAAGCCAGCCGTAAGAACAGTCTGAAAGGTGGTGAAGTTTGACATTTGTCACTTTAGTTTTTATGTTCGACTTTGGGATCTAACAAAAGGATTGAGGAAGGGAACCACGTGTCAAACAAACATCTGGTGACTGGGTGGCCTGTTGATGCTTTCAGCCAGCCTCCAGGATATGAGGAGAGGATCAATCTCTGCATAAAGAAACCCTTTTTATTTTCTGTGATCAAAATTGCCTCATCCAGAAGGGCATACAAGCCAGGGGGCCTTCAGAGTAAGGGATAAACCCACTCCAGGCTGGCAGGAGGGTCACCTTAGCCATTTCTTCCCTCACTTTAGGAGAAGAAGGAAGAGGAAGACTTATTTTGACTGACAAACAGAGGATGCCGCTGCGGACAAAGAATGTCACCTGCCACTTTAGTAAACAAAGGATGTTGGAGCCATTAAGCCCTCAGTCGCCCCAATGACTGCACCCTGAGGGGATTCAGGATGGAGAAAACAGGATGCTGGCCCCAGATAGCTGAGGTACAAATCAAAGGAATGACTTCAGTGAACCCAGACTCTTGCATCTTCACATACAAAGAGAAGCACGAAAATCATTAACTTGAGATGTCTGGTTTTTTGTGTGATTAGCAGTAACCTTCTGATGTTAAACTACATGTGTTGCCCCAGTCCCCAGCAAAAACTTCTGTATATTCCTGCTCCTTTCTTACCTTTTTGGCACAGAACCTCAGAGCTATCTGAGAGGCTGTCTCCTGAACTACAGTCCTCAGTAAGGGCCCCCGAATACAATATAGCTCTCAACTCTTATGTTGTGTGCACCCTCCACCACCAACCCAGTCATACCACTGTAAGCTGGAGAATTAGACTACAGAAAATCATATACTGCAAACGGCCTACTGCTGTGCCACTCAAACTGGGTCCACAGGCCAATATTCGAATCTCCTGGGAGCTTTCTGGAAATGCACATTCTCATGCCTTACCCCAGGGCACAAAATCTGAGGATGGGGCCCAGGGGTTAAGTTTAGGAAGCACTCCACCATCAAGGTGATTCCTATGCACAACCTCAAGCATGAAAAGCACTCAAAACCTCTCTATAGTTTTTTAATGAGATCCCTATCAAATTACCCATGATATTTTTTTAAAATATTTATTTATTTATTTAGGTTGCACCGGGTCTTAATTGTGGCCGGCAGCCTCCTTAGTTGTGGCTTATCATCTCCTTGGTTGCGGCCTGCGGGCTCCTTAGTTGCGGCTCATGGCTCCTTAGTTGTGGCACACGGCCTCCTTTGTTGTGACATGCAAACTCTCAGTTGCAGCATGCATGTGGGATCTAGTTCCCTGACCAGGGATGGAACCCGGCCCCCTGTATTGGGAGCGCAGAGTCTTATTCACTGCTCCACCAGGGAAGTCCCCTTTCAGAGAACTAAAATAATCCAAAATTTATATAGAATCATAAAAGACCCAGAATTGCCAAAGTGATCCTGAGGGGAAAAAAAAAGCAGGAGGCCTAACTCTCCCAGAGTTCAGGCAATACTACAAAGTTACAGTAATCAAAACAGTGTGGTTTTGGTACAAAAACAAACATACACATCAATGGAACAGAACAGAGAGCCCCAAAATAAACCCACACACCTACGGTCAATTAATCTTTGACAAAGGAGGCAAGAATATACAATGGGAAAAAGAAAATCCCTTCAGCAAGTGATGCTGGGAAAGTTGGACAGCTGCGTGTAAATCAATGAAGTTAGAACACACCCTCACAACATGCACAAAAATAAACTCAAAATGGATTAAAGACTTAAACATAAGACATGACACCATAAAACTCCTAGAAGAGAACATAGGCAAAACATTCTCTAATATAAATCATACCAATGTTTTCTTAGGTCATTCTCCCAAGGCAATAGAACTAAAAACAAAAACAAACAAATGGGACCTAATCAAACTTACAAACTTCTGCACAGCAAAGGAAACCATAAACAAAAGAACAAACAAACAAAAAATGAAAAGACAACCTACCGAATAGAAGAAAGTATTTGCAAATGACATGACCAACAAGGGTTTAATCTCCAAATTATACAAACAGCTCATACAACTCAACAACAACAACAAAAAACAACACAATTGAAAAATGGGCAGAAGACCTAAATAGACATTTCTCCAAAGAAGACAGATGGTCAGTAGGCACATGAAAAGATGCTCAATATCACTAATTATTAGAGAGATACAAATCAAAACTACAATGAGGTACCACCTTGCACTGGTCAGATTAGCCATCATTAAAAAGACTACAAACAATAGATGCTGGAGAGGGTGTGGAGAAAAGGGAACCCTCCTACACTGTTGGTTGGAATCTAAGTTGGTGCAGCCACTATGGAGAATGGTATGGAGATTCCGCAAACTAAAAACAGAATTACCATAAGACTCAGCAATCCCACTCCTGGGCAGATATTCAGAGAAAACTATGATTCAAAAAGATACATGCACCCCAATGTTCATAGTAGCACTATTCACAACAGCCAAACCATGGAAACAACCTTAATGTCCCTCAACAGATGAATGGATAAAGAAGATGTGGTATGTATATACAATGAAATACAATTCAGTCATAAAAAAGAATGAAAGAATGCCATTTGCAGTAACATGGATGCAACTAGAGATTATCATACTAAGTGAAGTAAGTCAGAAAGAGAAAGACAAATACCATATGATATCACTTATATGTGGAATCTAAAATATGGCACAAATGAACCTATCTATGAAACAGAAACAGAATCATGAACATAGAGAACAGACTTGTGGTTACCAAGGGGGAGCAGGGGAGAGAGAGGGATGGACTGGGAACTTGGGGTTAGTAGATACAAACTATTACATTTAGAATGGACAAACAACCAGGTCCTACTGTAGAGCACAGGGAACTATATCCAGTCTCCTGAGATAAACCACAGTGGAAAAGAATATAAAAAAGAATGTATATAGGTGTATAACTGAGTCACTTTGTTGTACAGCAGAAATTAGCACAACATTGTAAATCAACTATACTTCAATAAAAAAAATTAAAACATCTCTGTAGCAGCCACAGTAAAACACAGGATTTCAGGAGGATGGAAGGGCCTCCACCTGGTGCTTGCGTGACATTTGGTTTTCTTTCCTTGGTATAGGATTCTGCTACTCACATAGGCAAGGCAAGATCAGTAGCAAGACAATATCTATATCTATATCTCCTAAAGATGCTACCAAAAAACTATTAGAGCTCATAAATGAATTCACTAAAATTGCAGGATACAAAATGAATATGTAGAAATCTGTAGCATTTCTATACACTAAGAATGAACAATCAGAGAGAAAAATTAAGGAAACAATCCCATTTACCATTCACATAAAAAAGAATAGGGCTTCCCTGGTGGCGCAGTGGTTGGGAGTCGGCCTGCCAATGCCGGGGATGCGGGTTCGTGCCCCGGTCCAGGAGGATCCCACATGCCACAGAGTGGCTGGGCCCATGGGCCATGGCCGCTGAGCCTGCGCGTCCGGAGCCTGCGCGTCCAGAGCCTGTGCTCCGTGGCGGGAGGGGCCACAGCGGTGAGAGGCCCGCGTACCGCAAAAAAAAAAAAAAAAAAAAAAAAAAAAAAAAGTACCTAGGAATAAATCTACCTAAGGAGGCAAACAACCTGTATTGCAAAAACTGTAAGGTGTTGATGAAAATAATTGAAGATGACACAAACAGATGGAAAGATATACCGTGTTCTTGGATTGGAAGAATAAATATTGTTACAATCACCATGTTACCAAATGCAATCTACAGATTCAACACAAGCCCTATCAAATTACCAATGGAATTTTTCACAGAACTGCAAGAAAAAATGTATGGAAACACAAAAGACCCCGAATAGCAAAAACAGTCTTGCAAAAGAAGAACTGAGCTGGAGGAATCATGATCCCTTACTTCAGACTATACTACAAAGCTACAGCAATGAAAACAGTATGGTTCTGGCATAAAAACAGACACACAGATCAATGGAACAGGATAGAAAGCCCAGAAATGAACCCACACACTTATGGTCAATTAATCTATGATACAGGAAGCAAGAATATACAATGGAGAAAAGACAGTCTCTTCAATAAGGGGTGCTAGGGGGCTTCCCTGGTGGCGCAGTGGTTGGGAGTCCGCCTGCCGATGCAGGGGACATGGGTTCATGCCCCGTTCTGGGAAGATCCCACATGCCGCGAGGCGGCTGGGCCCGTGAGCCATGGCCGTGAGGCTCAAGCCTGCGTGTCCGGAGCCTGTGCTCAGCAACGGGAGAGGCCACAGTGGTGAGAGGTCCACATACCGCCAAAAAAAAAAAAAGGGGGGGTGCTAGGAAAACTGGACAGCAACATGAAAAGAATAAAATTAGAACATTTGCTAACACCATATACAAAAATAAACTCAAAATGCATTAAAGACTAAATGTAAGACCGGGTACTATAAAGCTTCTAGATGAAAACATAAGCAGAACACTGACATAAATCGCAGCAGTATTTATTTGGATCCATCTCCTAGAGTAATGGAAAAAAGTCTGGGATGATCCCACATGCCGCGAGGCGGCTGGGCCCGTGAGCCATGGCCGTGAGGCTCAAGCCTGCGTGTCCGGAGCCTGTGCTCAGCAACAGGAGAGGCCACAGTGGTGAGAGGCCCACATACCGCCAAAAAAAAAAAAAAGGGGGGGGTTAGGAAAACTGGACAGCAACATGAAAAGAATAAAATTAGAACATTTGCTAACACCATATACAAAAATAAACTCAAAATGCATTAAAGACTAAATGTAAGACCGGGTACTATAAAGCTTCTAGATGAAAACATAAGCAGAACACTGACATAAATCGCAGCAGTATTTATTTGGATCCATCTCCTAGAGTAATGGAAAAAAGCAAAAATAAACAAATGAGACCTAATTAAACCTAAAAGCTTTTGCATAGCAAAGGAAACTGTAAAATAAAAAGACAGCATACAGAATGGGAGAAAATATTTGCAAACTATGGAACTGACCAGGGCTTAATTTCCAAAATATACAAACAGCTCATACAGCTAAATATCAAACAAACAAACAAACAAACCCAAAGAGCCCAATGAAAAAATGGGCAGAAGACCTAAACAGACATTTCTCCAAAGAAGACATACAGATGGCCAACAGGCACATGAAAAGATGGTCAACATCAATAATTATTAGAGAAATGCAAATCAAAACTGCAATGAGGTATCACCTCACACTGGTCAGAATGGCCATCATCAAAAACCCTACAAACAATAAATGCTGGAGAGGGTGTGGAGAAAAGGGAACCCTCCTACACTGTTGGGGGGAATGTAAGTTGGTGCAGCCACTATGGAGAACAGGATGGAGGTTCTTTAAAAAACTAAAAACAGAATTACCATATGATCCAGGAATCCCAGTCCTGGGCATATATCCAGACCAAGCTATAATTCAAAAAGATACATGCACCCCAGTGTTCAAAGCAGCACTATTCACATTGGAAACAAATGTCCATCAACAGATGAATGGATAAAGAAAATGTGATACATATATATAATGGAATATTATTCAGCCATAAAAAGAATGAAATAATGCCATTTGCAATAACATGGATGGACCTAGAGATTATCCCTTACCAAGTGAAGTAAGCCAGACAGAGAAACACAAATATCAAACATATGGTATCGCTTATATGTGGATTCTAAAAAATAATACAAATGAACTTACTTACAAACCTCAAATAGACTCATAGACATAGAAAACAAACTTATGGTTACCAAAGGGGAAGAGGAGGAAGGGATAAATTAGGAATTTGGGATTAGCACACACACACTACTATATATAAAATCGGTAACCAGCAAGGACCTGCTGTATAGCACAGGGAACTATATTTAACATCTTGTAATAACCTATAATGGAAAAGAATCTGAAAAAGATTTTATATATATATATATAAATATATGTAAAACTGAATCACTTTGTTGAAACTAACCAACACTGTAAATTAACTATACTTCAACAATCATAAAAAAGGATGTTGTTATACATCTAAGAACTGATGGTAAAAAAGAACGAACACCTCAGTCTGCTTTCAGATTTAACTTTCATCTGTTTGATTTCTGTTCAAAAAAAGTCAAGGTCGGGCTTCCCTGGTGGCGCAGTGGTTGGGAGTCCGCCTGCCGATGCGGGGGACACGGGTTCGTGCCCCGGTCCGGGAGGATCCCACGTGCCGCGGAGCGGCTGGGCCCGTGAGCCGTGGCCGCTGAGCCTGCGCGTCCGGAGCCTGTGCTCCGCAACGGGAGAGGCCGCAGCGGTGAGAGGCCCGCGTACGGCAAAAAAAAAAAAAAAAAAAAAAAAAAGTCAAGGTCCCTTTCAGTCCAGTTGCTACTAAAATCTGAGGCACTGGTTCCAGAATTTCAGGAGGTTGAAGAGCAGGGATGAGACTCAACTCTGACTTTCGGCCTTAGTCCGTCTCCCTCATGACCATGGCTCCACCTCACTGATTGCCTAGAGACCTAAGGGTATAAGGTGGGCTGCCTTTGAATTTTATGTAAGTCTAAACAGCCACACTTACAGAGGCTACATCCAGTCACCAAAGTTACCCTGCTTAATCTGGCAACACACACAAATCCCACTATATTCCATATCAGGAAGATCACTTGGCAGAATTTGCATTTCCCGCTGTCTTCAGGGGCATCTATTTCAGTTCTCCTAGATACAGATGAAGAGGCTGAGGTACAGAGTAAGAGCCCTACTTGCCAAAAGCCACAGACCTCAACGGCAGCCTACGCGTAGAATCCAGCCTTCCTGACTATCAGTGAGCTATCACGCTTCTCCCAGTGATATTTTAGTGCTGCTCAGTTGGCATTAAAACACTCTGACCACTTTCAACACTCTACCTAGCCAAGCACGTGTGCATTGAGCATGCATATGCTTCCTTGTCCTCAGATCCTGAACAAGGTACTACGATAGCTACCCAGCCCTCCAACCAATTGGGTCAGAATTCAAAGAACCTGGAGCAGCCCTGAGGTCCAGAGGCTCAGATAAGAATATGATTCCCTCTACAATAAACATAATCGTAACGACCATTGAATTAAGCATGTACTATGTGAGCTCTCTATTAGACCATGGACATGCATTTTTCTTTTGCCTAGGAAGACCATCGGAGGATAAAGTTACTCAGTGTCATGCAAACCCAGCTTGGATTCTAGAACCCATGTTTTTGCTTTGGCACTGCTTTTGAGTAAGGTCCTGTCCACCTGGGTTTCCAGGTTTATATGGAAGTTTCCTGCTTTGGGGGTTGTCGCCCTATCCTGAACATAGGCAGCCTTGCCTGAGGCTCTGACATGCCGTATATGTCTTATTAACCCCCTCGCTGCCAGAGTTGGATCTGACTTGTGGACTCAGTCACTGCCTGGAGCACTGCTCCTTCAGGGATGGGTTTCTGGCAACAAGGCCATTCACTCCTCACGGTCCAGACCAGAAACTCTGGGGTGGAGTCAGTTCACCCAGCCTGACCTACCTTCAATACCTTCTCCACAATAGCTGCTTATGAGCAATGTTTAGATGGCCACCTACTGTGGGCCAGCATTACATGAAGCTCCTAAAATTTACTCTTGAACTTGAGTCACCTTCATGCACCCTGGACCCTCAGGTAGCCTCTCATCCAAGCCCACATCATGGCCAAAAGCATGAAGAAATATTCTTCTGGTTTGTTGACATAATCCAAAAGGCCCCGTGCCAGAGCTATCCCAAGAAACAACAAATGTGAGATGTACACCGAGACTCTGGGTTCCTGCAGAATCATAGTATAGTTCACATTATCACTGGGAAAGTCACCCAACACAGGTTTGCAAGGTCATATCGGTGGTGATAAGGAAGTTGGAAAAGTAGTGATTGGTAAGGTGGAGAGTCACAATTAGTCTCAGGTGAGAGCACTTCAGTGTATGGGCCGCTATACCTTACATCAGCTCTTTACAATGTGCATGAAAATCACCTGGGCCTCTTGTTACAACGTGGTTTTTTAACTCCGTACAGCTGAGGTGAAGCCTGCATTTCTAACAAGCTCCCCTAGCATGCTGAAAGCCGCTGGTCCTCAGACTACACTTTGCATAGCAAGCCCATCGACCTCCTTGACGCAGGTTTAAAAAGGAAAGAATGTGGCTGGCTTACTTGGATGTAAGTCATGCATGTAGGTGGCATTAGAGCCTTCCAACTAAGCTACATGATCTTACCAGAAAAGTAATCATTCATAGAGGAAGAAAACCACGCCAGCACTGAGTCTCAGAGCTTGAGGGAGATGGAGCCTGGGGTTGAGGGGTCTGGAAACACAAATAGAAATCCAGAGAGGGAAAGAATGGGCTGCCGTCCTAGAAACAGCAACAACTGTTGTTCAACTGAGTAAACGATCCGTGTTTCAAGAGCAGAGAAGAAGGTAGCCGGGGGTATCTGAAGTCGGGCCCAGACATGCCAGAAACACAGCAGCAGACTCACTGGCGCAGAAAAGGCAAACTGCAAAGTCTTAACAACAAGCGACGGGAAGGAATCAGCACAGGCAAACCAAAAACGCTAGAGTGAGCGCAGGGTCGCACATGATCAGAAGGCCGCCAGGTAAATTCCCAGATGTGGGAAGTGAACTTACCTGTTTGTCTTCAGTTTCCAGAAGGAGCAGAGCAAGGGAAATCCAGGCGTCCTAGTCTCAGAGGGAATGGCGGGCCCAGCAAGGAAGCCAGGAAGGGATGAAGTACGGGAGATGGAAAACTCAGCCAAGGCTCAGGTCTGCTACCAACGTCAGAGCTGCCGTAAAGTTAGGACGTAAAGTAGGGTGGTACTGACCCGATGAAAGGCCCGTATTCCTTCCTAACTGCATGGAGCAGAATCAACACACGTGAGTTAAGTGGCTGTAGCTGTGAAAACTGGCAAACAGCACGCAGCACGAGGCACGCTGGTAGAGCCCCCGTCTCAGAGTGAGGTCCCAGATCACCAGCATCCGTGTCACCCGGGAACCTGTTAGGACATGTAAGATCTCCGCCCTGCCCCAAAGCGGCCAGTCAGACACTGCGGGGCTGGAGCCCTGCAGCCTGTGGTTCTGCAAGCCCTCCAGGTGATTCTGATGCAGGCTCACTGCAGTAGAGTCTACTGACAGCATGGGGGAGACACAAGGCCAGGTGTGGCAAAGGACAGTCGTTATAAGTGGGCTTGATGGTGGCACTTTTAAAGAGCTAGTGAACAGCAAAGCCTGTTTACAGGGAGAAGAAACCCCAGGATACATCATGTAAGATAATAATTAGTAACACAGGGTCAGTGTTCCACAAAGTTGGGCAGTGATGTTTCTTTATCCATTCATCTCATGATGTATTTTTAAGAGACCCACCGAAAAGAAGTGCTATTTGTTGCCTAGGCTTGTAAAGAGATCTTCTCAGAGGGGGGAAGCAACCTTGAGGAAAACAAACATGGTGGTCTAATGTGATGTATTTGACAGAAATATTGAGAAAGAGTTTTATTTTAAATATAAACACAAGTGTAAGACAAAAAACAACAACAAAAAAAAAACAAGCAAAAACAACAGGTGGAGGCTTTAATTACAGGCACACCTTTTCTTACTGTTTGCTTTATTACTCTTCACAGATACGGCATTTTTTTTTTACAAATTGAACGTTTGTGGCAACCCTGCGTCGAACAAGTGTATTGGCGCCATTTTCCAAGAGCATTTGCTCTCTTTGTGTCTCTGTGTCTCCTTGTAATTCTCGCAGTATTTCAAGCTTTTTTTTTTTTTTTCTATTTGTTCTGGTGATCAGTTGTCTTTGAGGTTACCAATGCAAAAAGATTGACACTCTCTGAAGGTTTAGATGTTGGTGAAGCGTCCATGGCTCACGGGCCCAGCCGCTCCGCGGCACGTGGGACCCTCCCGGACCGGGGCGCGAACCCGGCTCTCCTGCATCGGCAGGCGGACGCGCAACCACTGCGCCACCAGGGAAGCCCTCAAGCTTTTTTATTAAGATTCTATTTGTTCTGGTGATCAGTTGTCTTTGAGGTTACCACTGCAAAAAGATTGCCACTCTCTGAAGGTTTAGATGTTGGTGAGCATTTTTCAGCAATAAAGTAATTTTTAATTCAGGTCTGTGCATTATTTTTTTAGACATAATGCTATTGTACACTTAATAGACTACAGTCTGAATATATTCAGACACAGAATATTCCTGTGACTCACTTTATTGCCATATTTGCTGTATTGTGGTGCTCTGGGACCAAACCTGCAGTGTCTCCAAAGTCTGCCTGTGTACAGATTAATTCAGCCAATATGAGCTACATATCTACTCTATTTAGGCACTAAAGTTGCAAATAAAACATAATCTCTTTCAGAATACTTGCAGCGTAGCGATAAGAGTGGCGCAGAGGACATGACAATACATTGAGTTGACAGAGCTGTACTAGAAGTTCGCCCAAGGAGCTACAGGAGCCTAGAGTTTCTCCAAAAAGCATCAAAGAACTCTTCTGAGCAGGGATTAATGCTTACTCTGACTCTGAAGAACAAAAGGTAAAACAACATCCTAGCAGAGGGAATGAGCTGTAGGAAGATGTGAAGGCGTGAAATGCCTTCTGGGAAATGCTGGAAGCTTGGAATGGCTGGGGGGAGAGGGCACGAGGCCAGAGAACAAGTGGGTAGCTCATGGTGGCCCTGGGTGCCATCCTGGTAATGCTGGTGAGCAAGGGAGGACCAGGAAGGGAAATTACCTTCAGAAGGACCACTCTGTCTCACTCAAATGGCGAATGGATTGAAGAGAGGGCCAGGAAGGAGGCTGGCCAGATCAATAAGGAAAGTACGGCCACAATTCAAGTGACGGACTAGGACATAGAGCCCAGGAATGCAGAAATTATGCAGATCTAAGGGATGGCAAAGCCTAGGCTTCAACCAAGCTCAGAACCACTCATGCAGCAGGACCCATTGCGGGAGGGGCCCTAGCAATCTGTAACAAATACTAGCAACAAAATGGCAATCAGTTTCACTCTTTTTACAAACGAGAGACAATTTAAGGCTATCCATGTCATAATGTCTGTCTTACATTTCAAGTAGTAACAGTATCTATAATTCATTTATCAACATAAAACACAGCATACTTTCAGTCTTGTTTTATATGTCTAGACGCTAATCTGCCTAATAGAGTGATTTTTAACGCAATGGATTTGGTGGTAGTCAGTCTTCCTCTGTCCTTTTTTAAAAAATATTTGTTTCTTTTTCTTTGTTTGTTTGTTTGTTTGTTTGGCCGAGCTGCCTGGCTTGCAGCATCTTAGTTCCCTGACCAGGGACTAAACCTGGACCCTCGGCAGTGAAAGCACCGAGTCCTAACCACTGGACCGCCAGGGAATTCCCTCCTCTGTTCCTTTAAAAGCTGCCTGTGACATTAAGCCAATTACTCTCTCAAGATCTGTGGTATTCATCACAAGATAGTACCAGTATGGGTACTATAAGATGGTGTAGAACATTAAACTCAATGCATGTGTATGTACAATGTTTAGCGGGGTGTGTTAAGATAGGAAGTGCTCAGTAAACATTAAAGTCAAAGGATAGCTCCCAACAAAGGGAGGTCTTAAAATAGACATTCCATTAATAATTCTTAATAGAATGCTAGTTTTAAGCCCTGAGGGATTTTATAATTCATATTATCTGTTTCCCATTTTTCTCAAGCCACGTAAGTATATGACAGTGCAGTAAAGGGTTAACACAGCAGACCATGGTTGCCCAAAGCCACTCCACATCCTCAAGGTCTTCAGGACCAGCTCCTGATCAGCTCCTGTGAGAAACCTGCAAGCCCTTGGGATAGTGGATGGATAGGAGTGTCTTTGTAGACCTGGAGCCTTGAGCCACGCCAGTAGACGTATGCTAACTGGGTGATTTATGGTGAACACCCCTTTTT
>NC_041220.1:149173216-149175708 GCF_002837175.3 Physeter macrocephalus | reverse complement strand
CACCCATACAAACCCTGAACACCAAGGCTTGGGTGAGCTTCCCAGTTGAAAATACAGTTGTCCCTTTGTATCCTCAGGGGATTGGTTCCAAGACCCCCTTGGACACCAAAATCCAAGGATGCTCAAGTTCCTTATATAAAATAGCACCATATTTACATATAGTCTATGCGTATCCTCCCATATACTTCAAATCACCTCTAGATTACTTGTGATACCTAGTACAATGGGAATGCCATGTAAATTGTTGCCACTCTGAAGAAAACTCACGTTTTACTTTTTGGAAATTTCTGGAATTTTTTTCTAATATTTTCAATCTGTGGTTGATTGAATCAGTGGATGGGGAACACACAGATATGTCTGTACTCCCGAAGTGTTGTCACATTTGGTTGTTAGAAGAATTAAGAGTTACCCATACGATACTGCTGGAAGAGGGCAACTCATGCCCGATTTCTCCTGGACCCTGACCCATCTGTTTCCTTTGCTCTTTCTAAGCTGTATCCTTCTATGTCTGTACTCCCGAAGTGTTGTCACATTTGGTTGTTAGAAGAATTAAGAGTTACGATACTGCTGGAAGAGGGCAACTCATGCCCGATTTCTCCTGGACCCTGACCCATCTGTTTCCTTTGCTCTTTCTAAGCTGTATCCTTCAACTGACATAAACCACAACGATGAGAATAGAGCTGTTCTGGGAGCTTTGAGTCCTTCCAGCAAATCATCAAACCTGAGGGTGGAAAAACAAAACAAAACAAAACAAAAACCTGAGGGTGGTCTTCAAAACCCCCAATGTAACAACCAACTTAGAACTTTTGATTTCACTAGACTTTCTAATGATCTCAGGTAAAACCACGCATTGATTTCAGGAAAACTTACATGATTATCTTCTTCCAAGCATGCAATTGAGGGATTAACTTTATTTTTTCCCAGTAAGCTAAATTTTTGTTTATTTTCTGTACATCTTCTTTAATGGCCTACTGTCTGCCAACTGAAATAGTGCGCAAAGTCAGATCTTGAACCCTTGGACTTAATACAATCCAGAGATAGAATAAACTTTGATCCAACAGAATGGAGGATGTTACAAAAGTAAGTGTTAGAGAATTTGCAATTCATTTTTGAGTGTGGCATCACAATAAATAATCAGCTTTGATTTTTATATAATTACTGAGGGATTAACTTTAATACGAGGTTTCCTAGGCATATTTGCCATGTGACAGTGGACAGAAGAGGTTAATTATCATTGATTCCATTGATGAGCTCACATTAGCATGTATATTTACAACCTACAGGGAATTTCCCTTCAGAAAATAGAAAATCCATTGTGTGACATCCTATCCACTCCATGCCCATGCATAAATACACTAAGTTATTTTACATACTGATTCATCTCAATTACCAACTTATTGTGGGTGTGTCATTCTGTCCTGTGTGCTAAGAAGTACAGCAGATTCTACACCTTGATCAAATACTTTGAGAATAATTTCTTACCTTCAATTAGTATAAAATACTCTTGACCAGATAATCCGCTAGGTATTCACAGAGCATTTCATTTTTACAGCTACTACTTTGCTTCTCCTCTACAGCTTATGGCTCCCAAATGGAAAAATCTCTAGGATTATGACTTGGCAGTTCTTTTTCCTCTCTTCTGCCCCTCCATCCTGGTAATACGTTATTCTATGTCGTCAATGAAAACATTTAGCACTCTATGAACATTTTGGAAAATAATTTGATTGTTAAATTTTGCTTGTAAAAGGAATATCAGATAATAAACACCATGTTAAGTCCCTTTATTTATTTTTTATTAAAAAAATTTTTTTGGCCACACTGCACAGCTTGCGGGATCCTAGTTCCCCGATCAGGGATTGAAACCGTGCCCCCTGCAGTGAAAGTGCCGAGTCGTAACCACTGGATCACCAGGGAATTCCTTTAAGTCCCTTTAAATCTTCCTATTTTCCTGGGCCTGTAAGCATCTTTCTCTACGAAAGTCTAAACGGACACTTATTTCCAAGTTTCAAGGTGAAAACTCTATCTACTGACTGTGACAAACAAGTGATGTGTATAAATGAAATGCACAACACGTATAGACATTTGTTTTCTAAACCGGTTATGGGAAGAATTCATAAACACAGAAAGAGCTGAAGTCAGTGGAGGTTTTATTTCAATATTTAGTGGAAGCCTTTTTTTTTTAATTAAAAAAAAATTTTTGGGGCTGCGTTGGGTCTTTGTTGCTGCGCGCGGGCCTTCTCTAGTTGCAGAGAGCAGGGGCTACTCTTCGTTGCGGTACGCCAGCTTCTCATTGTGGTGGCTTCTCTTGAGGCGGAGCACGGGCTCTAGGCACGCGGGCTCAGTAGTTGTGGCGCATGGGCTCAGTAGTTGTGGCTCGTGGGCTCTAGAGCACAGACTCGGTAGTTGTAGCGCACGGGCTTAGTTGCTCCGCGGCATGTGGGATCTTCCCGGACCAGGGCTCGAACCCGTGTCCCCTGCATTGGCAGGCGGAT
>NC_041220.1:149166257-149173193 GCF_002837175.3 Physeter macrocephalus | reverse complement strand
GCAGTGGTTGAGAGTCCGCCTGCCGATGCAGGGGACACGGGTTCGTGCCCCGGTCCAGGAGGATCCCACATGCCATGGAGAGGCTGGGCCCATGAGCCATGGCCACTGAGCCTGTGCGTCCGGAGCCTGTGCTCCGCAACGGGAGAGGCCACAACAGTGACAGGCCCACGTACCGCAAAAAAAAAACCAAAACAACAATAATTATCTGAGGGAATACTGTTACAGTTGTGAATGTGAATAAAAAGTGTTTTGAAGTATCTACTGAGATCATGAATTCATGTATATAAAAATTTAAATTTAACATAACTTGAGCAGTAATAATTCTTTATTCCTGTTTTATTCATTCCTTAAGCATCGAGGGTGAAGAAATAGATATTTCAGTTAAAAAGTATCATTCCGTTTTTTGTTTTATTCCAATTTAAGGCAAGATTATCAAAAAACATTGGTAATGCAGGACATGAGTATATTAGTCTGCTTGGGTTGCCATAACAAAATACCACAGATTGGATTGCTTAAACAACAGACATGTATCTCTCCCAGTCCCAGAGGCTGGAATCTGAGATCCCGGTGTGGGCAGGGCTGGTTCCTCCTGAGGCCTCTCTCCTGGGTGTGTAGATGGCCATGTCCTCCCTGTGTCCCCACAGGGTCGTCCCTCTGTGTGTGTCTGTGTCCTGATCTCCTCTTCTTATAAGGACACCAGTCCTATGGCATCACGACCCACACTATGAACTCATTTTACCTTCACCCCTCTTTACAGACCCCATCTTCCATCACAGTCTCATTCTGAAGTCCTGAGGGTTACGACTTCAACAATTTTGGGGAAGGGGAGAATACACAATTCAGTCCATAAAAATGGATAGACCATGTCGGGTCTCACTTCAGAAGTCACCAAGAGTTTTTCTCAAATATTGAGTATTGTGATAAAAATATCCGTATTCTCGCCCACAAATTTAAAAATTGCCTCAATATATATGTAAAAATATATTTTAAATTTAACATAACTTGAGCAGTAATAATTCTTTATTCCTGTTTTATTCATTCCTTAAGCATTGAGGGTGAAGAAATAGATATTTCAGTTAAAAAGTATCATATTCTGTTTTTTGTTTTATTCCAATTTAAGCCAAGATTATCAAAAAACATTGGTAATGCAGGACATGAGTATATTAGTCTGCTTGGGTTGCCATAACAAAATACCACAGATTGGATTGCTTAAACAACAGACATGTATCTCTCCCAGTCCCAGAGGCTGGAATCTGAGATCCCGGTGTGGGCAGGGCTGGTTCCTCCTGAGGCCTCTCTCCTGGGTGTGTAGACGGCCATCTCCTCCCTGTGTCCCCACAGGGTCATCCCTCTGTGTGTGTCTGTGTCCTGATCTCCTCTTCTTATAAGGACACCAGTCCTATGGCATCACGACCCACACTATGAACTCATTTTACCTTCACCCCTCTTTACAGACCCCATCTTCCATCACAGTCTCATTCTGAAGTCCTGAGGGTTACGACTTCAACAATTTTGGGGAAGGGGAGAATACACAATTCAGTCCATAAAAATGGATAGACCATGTCGGGTCTCACTTCAGAAGTCACCAAGAGTTTTTCTCAAATATTGAGTATTGTGATAAAAATATCCGTATTCTCGCCCACAAATTTAAAAATTGCCTCAATATATATGTAAAAATATATGAGGCAGGGGGCAGAAATGGGTGACCTCTTGACACATTTTAATGGACTACTCTACAAATTAGGAATAGAAAATTGGATAAGCATTGAATAAACATTGCATCAGAAATGACAATCCTTTAAGACTTTGAATATCAAAGGAAATAACCAGGAATTCCTTCTAGATTAGCTGTATTAGGAAATATGCTATTAGGTTTGTATACACATGGAATGTCAAGTATATATAATGCTAGCTATAGACCCACAGAATATATAGTATAGATAGGACAGTAGACTGTTGGTGACCTAGAGTTATGAACTGTCTTCTATCCTATAGATTGCAAGTTACAAGCTTTATCTTTCAATTGATGGTGGTTCTCAAGTTGGGTAATTTTACTCCTGAGGAGAGAGCTGGAGTTGTTTTTGGTTGTCATAACTGGGGCAGGGAGAGCTTCTGACATCTAGCGGGTGGAGGACATGGATGCTTCTATGAATTTCCCACGATACACAGGACAGCCCCCTGCGACCAAGTTGCAGCTGGCTGCAAATATCAGTAGTGCCAAGGCTGAGAAATTCTGAGGACATTCCCAGTATTATCTGCAACATCACTCAATTTTTTTTCTTTTTTTTTTTAATTTTTATTTATTTATTTATTTTTATTTTTATTTTATTTTATTTTTTTTTTGTGGTGTGCGGGCCTCCCTCTGCTGTGGCCTCACCCGTTGCGGAGCACAGGCTCCGGACGCGCAGGCTCAGCGGCCATGGCTCACGGGCCCAGCCGCTCCGCTCCGCGGCATGTGGGATCCTCCCAGACCGGGGCGCAAACCCGGTTCCCCTGCATCGGCAGGCGGACGCGCAACCACTGCGCCACCAGGGAAGCCCCTCTTTTTTCTTTTAAATGAACTATAGTTGATTTATAATGTAGTCTCAGTTTCAGGTGTACAGCAAACTGATTCAATTATATATATATATATATACACACATATATACATATATACGTATATATATATACTCCTGTATATATAATTTTCAGACTCTTTTCCATTATAGGTTATTACAAGATATTGAATAGAGTTCCCTGTGCTCTACAGTAGGTCCTTGCTGGTTATCTATTTTATATGTAGCCGTGTGTATCTGTTAACCCCAAATTTCCTTTTTCTTTTAAATGAACTATAGTTGATTTACAATGTAGTCTTAGTTTCAGGTGTACAGCAAACTGATTCAATTTTATATATATATATATATACACACATATATACATATATATACATATATACGTATATATATATATATATATATATACTCCTGTATATATAATTTTCAGACTCTTTTCCATTTTAGGTTATTACAAGATATTGAATAGAGTTCCCTGTGCTCTACAGTAGGTCCTTGTTGCTTATCTAGTTTATATATAGTAATGTGTGTGTGTCTGTTAATCCCAAACTCCTAAGGTATCGAGTTTTCCTCCTTTGACCCCTTCACTAATCCAAGACAATTTGTTTGTTCAATTTTCTCTTATTACAGCTTTCCCGTGACTTTCCCAATTCACATTTGCCTTGAGGATTCATCAAAATCATTTGGTCATTTCCCATGACCATACGCAGGACTAGAGAGTTCTCCTCTGTTCCTGTGCTATTATATCATGACTGTCCCTTGTAATGAATTGGCTCAATTTTCCATCCACTCCTTCCCATCAGCCAGACAGCCCCTAATGAACATTCTGAATGGCATAATCATTCACTTTTTCCCTGCCCCACTTTCAGCAGAACCGGAACGAATTTAAATGTCAGTTGGCGTAGCTGCTAGAACAGGTGGATTGTGTTTCAAAATTGCTCTTGCTACTATAGTCTAAATAATGTAAAGGGAAAGGTGTTTAAACTTGTCCTATAAAAGCACATAATAGGAAATATCTGTTCCCTCCTGCCTCCTCATTACAGTGATTTAGAATGAGGACTCAAATCTAATGAATAATAAATGCCTCAAGTAAAATTTCATTTCAATTTAAAACTAGGGCACAAGCCCACTTGTAAAATATTAGGATTTGGGAAATGGCTTTTAAACTACTGACTGGTTTTTCAAAACTTAGTTCTCTGAGCTATGCTACTGAAATAAACTCTGCTGTTTTCATGATTAGCTCACATAATATATAAAGCTATCTTTTATCGTTTGGGGATATTTAAAAATTTGTTTTTCCTTTCCTTTTTTCCCTCCCCTCCCCTCCCCTTCCTTTCCCTTCCTTCCCTCCCCTTCCTTTCTTTTCTTTTTTTAAAACATATTTATTTTTTTGGTTGCACTGGGTCTTAGTTATGGCAGGCAGGCTCCCTAGTTGTGGTACATGGGCTCCTTAGTTGTGGCATGTGAACTCTCAGTTGCAGCATGCATGAGGGATCTAGTTCCCTGACCAGGGATTGAACCCGGGCCCCCTGCACTGGGAACATGGAGTCTTGACCAGTGCACCACAAGGGAAGTCCCCCTTCCTTTTCTTAAATGATGCTACCATTTGATGGCCAACTGTATATTCATGAAAGAGGGTTTTAAGAGCTTCCAGCTGTCCACCATGACTAATTCTTACTTTTGAACTGCTTTGCTCAGAATCTGGAAAATTACATGGAGTAATCAGTTACCGAATCTCCATTTGTTTTAATAGATCTTTATTGGAGCATAATTGTTTCACAATACTGTGTTTGTTTCTGTTGCACAACAAAGCGAATCAGCCATGTACCTACACATGTCCCCATATCCCCTCCCTCTTGAGCCTCCCTCTCATTCTCCCTATCCCACCCCTCTAGGTCCATTTTTTTAGTGAGTGAAAATCCTCTGAAAATAATAACATTTGGAAGTTGGTCAGTGACAAGCAGGGAAACATGAATAGGGCAAGGGATTATGGAATGCCCCAATTAGCTTCTGTGGCAGGAGTAGAATAACTCAGAGCATTATTGTGAATCAGATGTTGTGATGCAGTTCAAGTGGGGAATGGTGGACAGAGAGAGAAAGGCTATGCATGCTAATATGAATTTATTTAGTTTGTCCAATCCCCAGTGGGTGCTGGTTCCTCTCTGCAGTCCTCTATACGTATGACAGTGTCCTCCAGCTAATGCATGCCCAGCTAATGCATGCATTTATCCTCTGAAGAGAATTGGGGGAAAATGCTTGCTGAAAGGGACATCACTACATCTTAAGGTGAAGTAAGTCACTCTCTGGATTGGGCATTTATTCACAAAATAGCAATATTATTCTATTTAGCTGATGGAAATGCATCCTGGAGACAAAAAAAAAAATCCTCAAATCTCCCATATGTGTGTCGAGGTAGTGAGAATGCACCAAAATCAAAACTACCTTTATGGTTGTCTTTTCCACATAAATGGAGGTCTTTACCAGGTACATTCTTCCATCCATTTGTACCCAAAATAGCCAAATTTCAACTGAAAATTGTGAAAATAAATCCAGGGTAATTTTGGTAAAATTGGAAATTAAAAGTTTCAAAGTTGTGATTTCCCATATTCAGAGAGAGCTAAATATCTAGTATCACATTTTTTAATCATTGGGCCTCAGAATTATATAACAATGGAGATAGATTTTAGCTATAGCTATAGTTATAGTATAGTCATGTAGATACAGATAGATATAGACATAGATATGTATCCTCTATACATACATTTTCTCTGTGTACTCTTTATATATGTATATCTATCATGATTATCGTCTATCTACCATCTATTTATCATCTATGTCTATCTCTCTATCTTTATCATCTATGTATCATCTATCATCTATATATCTATCTAGCTATTTATCCATCCATCCTCTCTATTTATATCCCTCTATCTATCCATCTATCTATCTGTCCACCCATCCTCTTGTTTATACCTATCTATCTATCTATCTAACTATATCATCTATGTATCATCTATCATATCTATCTATCCATCCATCCATCCTCTGTATTTATATCTATCTATCCATCCATTCTCTTATTTATACCTATCTATGCTCAATCCTTATTATTTGCTGAATCCATATTTGCAAACTCACCAGCTCGCTAAAATTTATCTGTAACCTGAAATCAATTCTTGGACTTTTGAGGTCATTCTTAGGCATTCGCTGGGTGGCGAGAAATTTGTCACTTGTCATGAAAGTTTCCAAGTGACGCGGAACAAAGTTACTCTGTCCTCTCATGTTAATCCTCTTCTTGTAAAGTGTTCTTTTTGTGGTCTGTTGAATGCCATAAATTTCCTGTTCCTGTGCTTTTGATTGGTGATTTTCCTGTTTACAATGTACCCCTCCCCACCGTAGGGCTGAGGTGCTGTCTAGTGTCTTAAGCACAAGAAGGCTGTGCTGTGCTTCACAGAGAAAATACATGAGTGAGAGAGAAGCTTTGTTCAGGTGTGAGTTATAGGCTGTGAGTTCGGTGTGGTCGAATCAACGATACCAATTCCCTGAGGTGTCTTTAAACAGAAATACACGTAAAACAAGGTTATGTACTCATTGATGAAAATGGGGTGACCAGAAGTTCACAGGAACCTAACCCTGGAGTTCCCCTGGAACCAATGGTCCAGTATTCACTAATTTGGGGCAACTTTATAGAGCATCACAACCGTGAAAAATGAGAACCGACTGTAAATGGTTATAAAAGTAATGCTTTCCTTCATAGTGTGTGTATTAGTGCCCTTGGGCTGCAATAACAAAACACCACACACAGGGCGGCTTAAACAGCAGACATGTATTTCCCCCAGTCCGGGAGGCTGGAATCTGAGATCCAGGTGTGGGCAGGGCTGGCTCCTCCTGAGGCCTCTCTCCCGGGCGTGTAGACGGCCGTCTCCTCCCTGTGTCCTCCCGTGGTCGTCCCTCTGTGTGTGTCTGTGTCCTAACCTCCTCTTCTTATAAGAACCCCACTCCTATGGGATCAGGACCCACCCTAATGACTTCATCTTACCTTTATCACCTTTTTAAAGACCCCCATCTGCAAATACAGTCCCATTCTGAGGTCTCGGGAGTTAGGGGTTCAACGCGTGAATTTTTTTGTTGGGAGGAGGGTGACAGCAATTCAGTCCAAAATGGTGTTGCTACGGTTTTTCTTGGTCTTACAGTCTGCATTAACTTTCTTGCTCTTTGTGTTTTGCAGAGAGAATATAAGAACCAGGAATACTAGGGGGGAGGTTCATGGTTTTGTTTTTGTTCATTGTTGTCTCCACCCACCAATCATCTGAAGAGAGGCCATGTGAATCCATGCTGGAAAAGCTGAGGGGCGGGGGGGGGGGGGGGCGGATACGTTCTGCTG
>NC_041220.1:149152310-149164981 GCF_002837175.3 Physeter macrocephalus | reverse complement strand
GGGAAGTCCCCCTTCCTTTTCTTAAATGATGCTACCATTTGATGGCCAACTGTATATTCATGAAAGAGGGTTTTAAGAGCTTCCAGCTGTCCACCATGACTAATTCTTACTTTTGAACTGCTTTGCTCAGAATCTGGAAAATTACATGGAGTAATCAGTTACCGAATCTCCATTTGTTTTAATAGATCTTTATTGGAGCATAATTGTTTCACAATACCATGTTTGTTTCTGTTGCACAACAAAGCGAATCAGCCATGTACCTACACATGTCCCCATATCCCCTCCCTCTTGAGCCTCCCTCTCATTCTCCCTATCCCACCCCTCTAGGTCCATTTTTTTAGTGAGTGAAAATCCTCTGAAAATAATAACATTTGGAAGTTGGTCAGTGACAAGCAGGGAAACATGAATAGGGCAAGGGATTATGGAATGCCCCAATTAGCTTCTGTGGCAGGAGTAGAATAACTCAGAGCATTATTGTGAATCAGATGTTGTGATGCAGTTCAAGTGGGGAATGGTGGACAGAGAGAGAAAGGCTATGCATGCTAATACGAATTTATTTAGTTTGTCCAATCCCCAGTGGGTGCTGGTTCCTCTCTGCAGTCCTCTATACGTATGACAGTGTCCTCCAGCTAATGCATGCCCAGCTAATGCATGCATTTATCCTCTGAAGAGAATTGGGGGAAAATGCTTGCTGAAAGGGACATCACTACATCTTAAGGTGAAGTAAGTCACTCTCTGGATTGGGCATTTATTCACAAAATAGCAATATTATTCTATTTAGCTGATGGAAATGCATCCTGGAGACAAAAAAAAAAATCCTCAAATCTCCCATATGTGTGTCGAGGTAGTGAGAATGCACCAAAATCAAAACTACCTTTATGGTTGTCTTTTCCACATAAATGGAGGTCTTTACCAGGTACATTCTTCCATCCATTTGTACCAAAAATAGCCAAATTTCAACTGAAAATTGTGAAAATAAATCCAGGGTAATTTTGGTAAAATTGGAAATTAAAAGTTTCAAAGTTGTGATTTCCCATATTCAGAGAGAGCTAAATATCTAGTATCACATTTTTTAATCACTGGGCCTCAGAATTATCTAACAATGGAGATAGATTTTAGCTATAGCTATAGTTATAGTATAGTCATGTAGATACAGATAGATATAGACATAGATATGTATCCTCTATACATACATTTTCTCTGTGTACTCTTTATATATGTATATCTATCATGATTATCGTCTATCTACCATCTATTTATCATCTATGTCTATCTCTCTATCTTTATCATCTATGTATCATCTATCATCTATATATCTATCTAGCTATTTATCCATCCATCCTCTCTATTTATATCCCTCTATCTATCCATCTATCTATCTGTCCACCCATCCTCTTGTTTATACCTATCTATCTAACTATATCATCTATGTATCATCTATCATATCTATCTATCCGTCCATCCATCCTCTGTATTTATATCTATCTATCCATCCATTTTCTTATTTATACCTATGTATCTATGCTCAATCCTTATTATTTGCTGAATCCATATTTGCAAACTCACCAGCTCGCTAAAATTTATCTGTAACCTGAAATCAATTCTTGGACTTTTGAGGTCATTCTTAGGCATTCGCTGGGTGGCGAGAAATTTGTCACTTGTCATGAAAGTTTCCAAGTGACGCGGAACAAAGTTACTCTGTCCTCTCATGTTAATCCTCTTCTTGTAAAGTGTTCTTTTTGTGGTCTGTTGAATGCCATAAATTTCCTGTTCCTGTGCTTTTGATTGGTGATTTTCCTGTTTACAATGTACCCCTCCCCACCGTAGGGCTGAGGTGCTGTCTAGTGTCTTAAGCACAAGAAGGCTGTGCTGTGCTTCACAGAGAAAATACATGAGTGAGAGAGAAGCTTTGTTCAGGTGTGAGTTATAGGCTGTGAGTTCGGTGTGGTCGAATCAACGATACCAATTCCCTGAGGTGTCTTTAAACAGAAATACACGTAAAACAAGGTTATGTACTCATTGATGAAAATGGGGTGACCAGAAGTTCACAGGAACCTAACCCTGGAGTTCCCCTGGAACCAATGGTCCAGTATTCACTAATTTGGGGCAACTTTATAGAGCATCACAACCGTGAAAAATGAGAACCGACTGTAAATGGTTATAAAAGTAATGCTTTCCTTCATAGTGTGTGTATTAGTGCCCTTGGGCTGCAATAACAAAACACCACACACAGGGCGGCTTAAACAGCAGACATGTATTTCCCCCAGTCCGGGAGGCTGGAATCTGAGATCCAGGTGTGGGCAGGGCTGGCTCCTCCTGAGGCCTCTCTCCCGGGCGTGTAGACGGCCGTCTCCTCCCTGTGTCCTCCCATGGTCGTCCCTCTGTGTGTGTCTGTGTCCTAACCTCCTCTTCTTATAAGAGCCCCACTCCTATGGGATCAGGACCCACCCTAATGACTTCATCTTACCTTTATCACCTTTTTAAAGACCCCCATCTGCAAATACAGTCCCATTCTGAGGTCTCGGGAGTTAGGGGTTCAACGCGTGAATTTTTTTGTTGGGAGGAGGGTGACAGCAATTCAGTCCAAAATGGTGTTGCTACGGTTTTTCTTGGTCTTACAGTCTGCATTAACTTTCTTGCTCTTTGTGTTTTGCAGAGAGAATATAAGAACCAGGAATACTAGGGGGGAGGTTCATGGTTTTGTTTTTGTTCATTGTTGTCTCCACCCACCAATCATCTGAAGAGAGGCCATGTGAATCCATGCTGGAAAAGCTGAGGGGCGGGGGGGGGGGGGGGGCGTATACGTTCTGCTGAGTGATAATTTAAGTCATTTGAGTGTTAGATATGATAGTCAGAAAAGTTGTAAAGAGAACTGCCAAGCCAGTTTTTCACTTAGATTAACTCATGAAGTGTGAGCCCCCTCCTTATGTTGAGCCAGTCCCTGTTTGCCATGATCATTTCCATTTATGGCTCTCAAGTGCCTGGAATAATGGTCAGTGATTGGTACATTATAGACAGACACACCCACAGTCAACACACTCTCACAGATTGTGAGAACTTTAGAAATATGGCATATGACTTTATTTCAGTCTATGTAATTATGCATAATTGGTTCGACAATATTGACTTGGTGAGGAGTTGAGTCAATTAAGCAGTAAGGAGAGTTTTGCTGCTATTGTATTGGTGATGAGGGATGCTTCCCTGACTTAGTAACTTCTTACAAATTGCTTTGGAGTATTTACACGCAGCCTTAGTATTTTCTCTCAAATATGATTCTAGGATGAATGAAATGACAATCTAAGAGAGAGAGACGTTCTTTGCGCTATTACAAATAAGAATGTAGGAGCTTCTGGTGACTTGAAAACCACGTGTCCATAATGCTATTATTTAACCTGGGAAGAGAATGATGAGTTAGTTATGCACGAACTGTGGTTAGTGTCATAGTTGAATGGGAGTGTTGAAGGTATTACTCTTCCATGTGGATTTTAAAATCTTAAGTGAGTATAAAAAAAATTTAGAAGACTTCAGATAACTCCTGTGAAATAATAGAAAGCATTTTATTGGTCTCACCCCAGGTTCCCGGCACAAGCTCCTATGAGCGTCTTTTATTTTTTTTAAATTGAAGGGTAGTTGATTCACAATGTTATGCCAATCTCTGCTGTACAGAAAAGTGACCCAGTTATACACATAGAGACATGCTTTCTTTTTATATTCCCCTCCATTATGGTTTACCACAGGATATTGAATAGAGTTCCCTGTGCTCTACAGTAGGACCTTGTTGTTTATCCATCCTATACATAATAGTTTGCATCTGCTAATCCCAAACTCCCAATCCATCCCTCCCCCACCCCCTCCCCCTTGGCTACCACATGTCTGTTCTCTATGCTTGTGAGTCTGTTTCTGTGTCGTAGATAAGTTCATTTATGTCATATCTTAGGAGCATCTTTTGTTCTAATATTTGGTTTTTGCTCCCTTCCCAGACTCAAGCCTCCTAAATCCCTTGCAATTTCCTGGGTGATAGAAGCGTCTTTTGTTCTATTGAGGTGCCTCTCAGTGGGCTCCTGGGTGGGGACTGGTCACCTGAAAGACCACGGCTAGAGTAGAAGCTTGGAACTCCCCACCTCCAGAGAGGGTGGAGGGGCTGGAGGTGGAGTTTTGACTCAAAACTTGGTGAAGCTTTCACAAAAATCCCGATAGTAAGGGTTTCAGAGAGCTTCCAGGTTGGTGAGCAGGTCCACATGCCGGGAGGGTGGTGCACCCCAGCTGCTCGCGGACAGAAGCTCCTGTACTCGGGACACTTCCTGACCTCACCCTTTGTACCCCTTCCTCTGGCTGTTCATCTGGATCCTTTATGATACCCCTTATTGTGTAATAAACTTGTAAACCTAAGCAACTGTGTCCCTGAGTTCTGTAGGGTGTTCTAGCAAATGATCAAACCCAAGCAGGGAGTGGTGGGAACTCCGACTTATAGCTGGTCGGCCAGAAGGACAGGTGACAGCCTGGGTCTTGCATTTGGCCTCTGGTGACGGCTGTCTTGTGGGACCGAGCCCGTCACCGGTGGGTTCTGCACCAACCCTGGCTAGAGTCATCCTTGAACTACAGGACACCCAGCTGCTGTGGTGGAGAACTGCTTAGTGGGAGAAACCCACTGCCACACACACATATTTGGTGACCAGAAGTGTCAGAAGTGAAGTGTTCTGTGTGACTAGTGAACGATTTTTTGCTTGGTTTTGCTTTTTGGGACGGAAGAGGAATACAGCATTGCTTTTTCTGGCTGACAAACACATGAATCAAAAGCATCCGTTCCTAAAACTACATTAGGAATACTTTCCAACCATATCAGAGCAGTGTTCATCCTCCTTCCTGAATTGAGGCAATGAAAAAGGACTCCCCCTTTAGGAATGCTTGATTTCTTTGACTACAAGGCTGTGTCATCCATGTGGAGAACGTTTAACGTGCGGACCAGCCTAGTTCACCGGAAGTGAATTGTTGTTGCAGGACATCTCTATGCAGCCTGGATCCCCTAGGCATCCAAGGCTCACTCGTGACCCCCGCCCACTTGCCTTTGGGGAAAAATTGGCATTCTAGCCATCTGTGTTCCCACTTCCTTCACACCGGGCGTCTCGCTTCCGAGATGCTGTGTAAAGAGTAATGTAAGTCACCTTCCTCAGCGCGTCTTCCCTATTTCATTCTTATTCACGACTTGCGAACGGCCTTGAGTAGTCAAGATGCAGTCTTATCGCCAGCACCCGGCACGTCCCACGGCAGGAGCATCCCAAGCAAAGACGCAGCCCCAATGGAAACCAGTCTCTGTTGCAAGGGAAACCGTTTCTCGGTGAGACCGCAGACCTTGAAGAATGCCCACCTTAGACTCTTGACCAATTTCTCTCAGAAATTGGAGAAAGTTTTCGGAACTTAAAAGAGTCATCAGTGCTCACATTGCAGGGAAGAATCATCTTGTTCCTCATGGAAGAGAAGTCTCCCCGGCTCGCAGCAGGTGGCAAGCCCGTTGTCAGCCCATTAAGGTGTCAGACCCTGGGGACGGCAGGGACTATCCCTGCTCCCTCCTGCCGCGTGGATCTCCTCCAATGAAAGATGTGCTTTTAAAAACAATTTTTTTCATTTTAAATTTTTAGTTATTTTTATAATTTTTATCTTTTATTTTTTATTTATTTTAAACATTGAAGTATGGTCGCTGTACAATATTATATAAGTTCCAGGTGTACAACATAGTGATTCACAGTTTTTCAAAATTACACTCCATGGATAGTTATAAAATATTGGCTCTATTCCTTGTGCTGTACAATACATCCTTGTAGCTTACTCATACCAAATAATTTGTACCTCTTATGCCCCTACCCCTATGTTGACCCTCCCTGCTTCCGTCTCCCCTCCGGTACCAATAGTTTGTTCCCTGTCTCTGAGTCTGCTTCTTTTTTCTTATATTCACTAGTTTGTTATGATCGTTAGTTTCCACACATAAGTGATATTGTATGGTATTTGTCTTTCTCTGTCTGACTTACTTCACCGAGCATGATCATTTCTAGGTCCATCCATGTTGCTGCAAATGGCTTTATTTTGTTCCTTTTCATGGCTGAGTAATATTCCATTGTATACATGGACCACATCTTCTTTATCCATTCATCTGTCGATGGAGATTTAGGTTGTTTCCATGTCTTGGCTATTGTAAATAGTGTGGCAATAAACTTTGGGGTGCAGGTATCAAAGATTTGTTTTTTTGAACCCAAGAAGACAGAGGGAGATTTGCCAGCAGTTTTGGCCCTGGACCTTAAAGAACCACTCATTTTTACAGCACTAATATCTTTGCCGCTTCACACACTAGAATCTCTTTTCCCAAAGTGAACTGAAATTCTGAGATGGCCCTAAGAATTTTTTTTTTTTTTTTTGATGTGGAAGAAAGGTGATTAAGTTTGAGTACAGCAAGGATAGTGAAAATTAGTAAATTACTGTCTTTACTTTCCTGGCATTGAAGCCAGTGTTCAGATGTATTTATCATTCTGGTGAAGGAGCTGCCTGTTTTTGAAATGTGCCCTTGTGGTTCAAAAAAGAGACATTTATATCATTTTTTCTAGCCCCACGGTTGACCTTTCCATATTTGGAGTTCACTTTTACTCAGAGATTCAACCAAGCTCAGACACCCACAGTCCCCAGCTATTTCTTTATGTGGAATTACATTCCCAAGTCAGTTTGGTGTTAGACAATGGTTTTTTGTTTGTTTGTTTTTTGTTTTTTCCCAGTTGGGTGATTCCATTTATAGCTTTTCCCACCCAGATTTCTTCAACAGATTTGATCCTAGTGAGAACACATGCTCTCTTAAAAGGAAAGAAGGGAGGAAGGAAGGAAAATTAATGTGTGAAAATTAGCTGTTCTATTCAGAAATGTTCATATTATTCCACAGGCAATGTGATTTAGGAACAAAACATGTTTTTAAAAAAATAACTTACAGATCTTTTCATAACCAGCGTGAGTTGAGAATCAAACTTCTTCCTATGACTTCTGAAACTCCCTGTTTACGTTTCATTCTGCTTTTTAATTAAATGTGATAGATCTTCTATCAGACTTCTTCGTTTATCTGTCCTTCCCATTCAGAATAGCAATCATTTATGATCCTATGATTACATTGCAAACCCCCATAGAGAATAACTTGGATGCCAGCTGGACAGCCACGCCTAGGGATTTTCAACAACATCCTCCTCCCTGATAAACAAAGCTTTCTCGCCACAGTGCCTTCTAAGCTAAGTTGTGTCCAGATTATTAGAACGTTTTCCTTTGGAATCTCATTTAGTTTTTCCACGTGTTTTTATTCATCAAGAGCTTCTCTCTTCCCTTGTGAGGGGTGTAAGCTTCTGTTTCAGTGCAGGGAAACCCTTCTTCCTAGGAGTACCTAGAGCAGCTTCCGTTTACTTGCCCCAAACCTAGCAGGTGCCATCCTGAGTCGATGGGGATGGTAACCCGTGCCGTGCAGACTTGCCACGGTGGATGGAAGAAGGAAAGCTGCGTGGCAGATGAAAAAGAACAAACAGGACGATGTACTTCATTGCGAGGGATACTCCTTACTTAATTCTGATTCATTAAGGTTGTTTAGTTTAGATTAAGTAAGTACTTTCAATTCACATTTTCACACAGTGAATGCATCGATGACTGTCTTCACTGCATTCTAATATCTAAGTCAAGGTCACCTCAGTATTGGAAAAATCCATTTCCTAAAGCATAGGAATGCCTCTGTGCTTTAGCAGAACAAGGAATTCTGGAGACGGAAGTTACCTTAGAGGTCATTTCATTCCCCACCCATATCCTATAGTTGGAGGAAAATAGTGGTGCTTGGCAAATATTAATGAGTTTTAGTTGGATCATGACTGAAATATTTCAGTATGAATGAGCAGGCCAATAATTTTTATATCCTGATTGTTCAAAATAAGTCTGCTATAAGTAATTATAATAATAGGATTTGCACAGCTGCTGAGAAATACGGGAGACATTATAAACAAATGCAATTTAAAACTACTTCTTCTAGTAATGTTTAAACCCCCTGAGTTTTCATTTTAAAATTTACTCTTTATTGAATCATTGAAGGGTATACACTTTAAATTACCAAGCAAGTGACAAAACCATATTTAATCAATTTTATTTGCTATCCTCTGATTCAGATATATGCCAAATTACTTGCTGATTGCTATAAGTTTCTACTTTAAGAAATAAAGTTTTAAAATAAATTATGTTTTCGATATTACTTATTTTTCTCCACAAATGTATACAGATGTCCACTGTCTGACCTATTTAACGTGGTCTGACTTTAGCTTATTCAATAAACTAGTACCTTTTGCTAAGCATTTAAATGTCTAAATTAATTCAGTATAAGCAGAAATCCATTTTATAAGGCCAGCGCACATACAGCTAATTTTCTAGTTGACAAAAGCGCTCAGTGTACCCTTAATACCCGAAATAATTAAGCTTATTCATTACTCAGTCAGCAAAGCTCCTTTCTGTAGGATATTTGTTCAGGACGACTAAAATGAAGTGGCCATTACATACTGACCCTTAAAAGGTGGAAGAGCCAATTGGCCATAATTGTGTTGTCCCTCTTGCTATTTTTGAAGCAACCTAGACTGTTGGACATACTGTAGAAGAATTAGAATTGTTAATTATACAAAATAAAACATTCAATCATCTGTGATTTGTTAGCCTCGTAACTTATGTCAACGGCACTGAAGACCATTTAGAAAATGGTCAATTTGTTACCAAAGTTCTATGAACTTTCCTACCCTGGTGTGTGTATTGGGTCCGATGTGAGCAGTGAGCTGAGATATAAACAAGGACAAAGGCTTCCTTCAACTGATACCCTATGGCGTGCATCCAATCTTAGCCTTGTCATGGTTTTCCCACAAACAGCAGGAGACGGTGCCCATGAACACACACACAGACACACACACATGCACTCCATCAAAGGGAAACCAAATACCCCATCCTCCCCAAGCCCTGGCCACTGTCGTCTACTTCAGCAGGTGTCTCTTTGGCTCTCGATGGCGTTGAGTGATGAATGGGTAGAAGAGATGGATGGAAGCCCTCCTCTCAGTTTATCCTGGAAGCCAAAGGAGGATTGAGGACTAAGAAAACCCACAGCCTCCCTCCTGCTATTGATTTTGAAGGCACTGGGCATCTTCCCTCATCTCCCCGACCCCGTCCCTGCATCCCTGGAAAGAACAAAGTGTGTGTTGGTTCTTTGCTGTTTGCTTTAAACACTCTCAGTCTATGTGAATTCTTCCCCTGCAGAGGAAGCCAGCAGGGTCGTCCTACTTAATAACAGTTTTAGTGTCAGTGAATTAGAAATATTCTCGTGAGGAAGAATTAACACATACGTTTTCTGTCTCTGAACATCATGCAGCTTATTGAAAAGTTTATAAAACCTCTCTATAAAATATCTCTGCACCTTAGTGGACAGACTAGATATCCACCATGTATCTTCTTCAGGGATCCAACCCCGCTGGTAGAATGAAGTGAACGAATTATTATTACTTTTCATCTTTTTAGTGAAGTAGAGTTTATGTACAATATTATATAAGTTTCAGGAGTACAACATAGTGGTTCGATGTTTTTATAGGTTATACTCGGTTTGTAGTTATTATAAAATGTTGGCTACATTTCCTGTGTTGTACAATATATCCTTATAGCTTATTTTATACATAACAGTTTGTGCCTCTTAATCCCCTACTCCATCTTGCCTGTCCCCTCTCCCCTCTCCCCACTGGGAACCACTAGTTTGTTCTCTATCTCTGTGAGTCTGTTTCTTCTTCGTTATATTCACTGGTTTGTATTCTTTTTTAGATTCCACATGTAAGTGATATCATAGAGTATTTGTCTTTCTCTGTCTGACTTATTTCACTCAGCCTGATACCCTCCAAGTCCATCCATGTTGTTGTCAATGGGAAAATTTCATTCTTTCTTATAGCTGAGTAATATTCCACTGTGTATATATATCACATCTTTTTTTAACCATTCCTTATCCATAAAAATTTATTATTTTTTTAAATTATGAAGTAATGACCATGAATCTAGTAGCTAGGCTTTCTTTGGCAAAAATTACTCCAAACAGCAGTTATTATTAAGGAAGAAAGCAACTTCATTATATTTATATTGTTATATGATGTTTTTAACACATCTTCTTTATCTCTGATATAAAGGAGAAAAAAGTTAATATAACTAGATACAGTCTTAATAGGTTTATTCGTCTAAATAGTCGGATGATATTTTTCTAAAGTAAAATATTTCAGACAATTTCTATCCACTAATGAATTTTACCTGCCTTATCTTCTACTGTATTGAACGCTTTCAGGAAGAATAAACTTGTCTGGATAATTTTTTTTGAAACAGCGACTGGAACCACTTTTTCAGTCTGGTAGAATTCTAACTAGTAAACTCTTTCCATCAAATTTTGATAGTTTTTAAGTCTTGCCAATGTTCTTCATCTCACATTGTTTTAAAAATTAATCCAATGTGCCATTTTATGTTTACATACAAGTTTATGACTTGGAAAGAAAATCAGGGTAGAAAGTTTGCTACAGCTCTTCATCTGGGCCTAAAACTATTTCTAGAGCCATCACTAGAGTAGCCCCCGCTCACCACAACTACAGAAAGCCTATGCACAGCAATGAAGACCCAAAGCAGCCAGAAAAAATATAAAATAAAATAAAATCGCATAATGTCTGTAAGTCACCACCATCGCACACCTGACCCTCTTGCCCTGCTACGATTCACAGCTGTCTTTGGGGAAAACAGCTTAAGCTACTGTTTATGAGGTATGTGTGTCCAAACTTGCAGAAGTGCCTCTTTTTAGGTGAGATAAGCACTACAGTGCTACATAAATGCTAAATACTCTGACAAAGTCCTGTGAAATGTGCAAATCACAACCATTGGGTTATAAATGAGATGCAAATCATGAAAATAAATATGGTACATAGGGGAAGAGAAATCTTGAGTTTCCCATTCTTCTCACTTTTTACATTTCTACTTTCTTGGACCTTTTCTAATCTCCTTGGTGAAGTTTTGTTTTGTTTTTTTCTATTTGTTTTCTTCTAAAAACAAATTGAAACCTTATCTATTTTTCCCTCCCTCCCTCCTTCCTTCCTTCCTTCCTTCCTTCCTCTCTTCTTTCCCTCTGGGCTCTTTAGATTTTCCTCATTAAAAATCCGTTCGCAGTGTGGAGCGACATTTCCATCTCTGTGAAAATAACAGCTTGGGGTAAACATTGGATTCTGTAATAAGCAGAGTGCAGCATGTTAGAATTAAATCATACACCACCAAAAGCAAAGTAAATAAATTTTAAATGGAAGGATTGAGTTTTCACATCATGCTAATTACTATCATGCCATTTGATTAATGATTGGAAGTAATTACTATACTTGTAGCTTTAAAAAAGGAACTGTACGGCTGCCTGCACTTTTCAGTATCTGACCTCCTGATAATAATGATAGACCTTCTGATTTTTTTTTCTTTTTCTCTTCCTTTGTTTTCCTAACTTTATTCTAAAAGAGAACAAAGAAAATATGATTAACCTCCCACCAGCCAGGTGAAATATATATTAAAAGACCAGATTACAGTCTGGAGGGAAAAGGAGTTTGACAGTATCTGTCAGCTAAGTGCTGGTTTCTCTTTTCTCATGATTTCTTGTAATGGGAATCTCTCTGCTTACATTACAGGGAGACCCTCCCTATATACAGAGAAACAACACAGGCCAATGATGTGGCATCAGCCAGCAGCTGAATGGTTCAGAATTCAGGTTTCTATAAGGGATATCACAAAACACTTCCTTCACGATCATGTAAAATTATCACTTCACATGTTCATTTTGTAGTAACCAAATGCCAGATTCACCATGTGAACAAAAATTTAGGTCAAAGAAAGAGAAGTGGAGGAAAAGAAATGTTGTAGCAAAGATCCAACCTACAAAACTCCATGACTGCGGTGATCCAGGCCAGAGCCGCCTTCCGAGGAGCTCCTCTGAATCCCAGGTCCTTCATCTCACCTGTAATTTGTAGCAAATCTTGGATGGAAGTCCCCTTAGCTTGGTCTCCATAAAAGAAGAAGTTCCATTCACCCTACACATTGGGGCCTGCACACCAATTAAAAGCTGAATCTGCTTCCATGATAGAGACGCTGATTTTCTGATGTCAAAGCTGAAATTACCCCTCTAAACTAAACAGGTTAGCTTTTGGTAACCTAGGCAGATCATATCAGGATCATATCAGGGCAGGAAAAGGGGAAAAAAAAAATGAGTGTGTGTCATAAGAGTTCTAGGTGCATGTTTCCTAACACTCACCTCAAATACGGGGAAATGAAAATGAATATTGTTCTGTGAATTTGTTATTCCTGTGAATAAAATAAATAGAATTTATTCTATTAAAGAACAGAATATTCATGTACAAAGAGCATGCATATATACTTCAATCATATCCTCTGGCAATTTTTATAGTGGACCCACTTGTAAATTTTCCCAGAATATTCATTGTATTTATTACAAGCTAATGGTTTACCAATTTTGTTTATCTTCTCAAATAACCAACTTTTAGTTTTATTGATCTTTGCTATCGTTTCCTTCATTTCTTTTTCATTTATTTCTGATCTGATCTTTATGATTTCTTTCCTTCTGCTAACTT
>NC_041220.1:149142619-149150381 GCF_002837175.3 Physeter macrocephalus | reverse complement strand
TAGTGCCTGTGTTCTGGTGGATGAGGCTGGATCTTGTCTTTCTGGTGGGCAGGTCCACGTCTGGTGGTGTGTTTTGGGATGTCGGTAGCCTTATTATGATTTTAGGCAGCCTCTCTGCTAATGGATGGGGCTGTGTTCTTGTCTTGCTATTTGTTGGGGATAGGGTGTCCATCACTGTAGGTTGCTGGTCGTTGAGTGAAGCTGGGTGTTGGTGTTGAGATGTAGATCTCTGGGAGATTTTTGCCATTTGATATTATGTGGAGCTGGGAGGTCTCTTGTGGAGCAGTGTCCTGAAGTTGGTTCTCCCACCCCAGAGACACAGCCCTGATTCCTGGCTGGGGCACCAAGAGCCTTTAATCCACACGGCTCAGATTAAAAGGGAGAAAAAATAGATAGGAAAGAAGGAAGGAAGAAAGGAAGGAAGGAAGAGAGGAAGAAAGGGAGGAAGGAAGGAAGGAAGGAGGGAAGAAAGGAAGAAAGAAAGAAGATAAAATAAAGTAGGATAAAATAAAGTTATTATAATAAAAAATAATTATTAAGAAGAAAAATTGTATTAAAAAAAAAAAACAACGGGTCAGTCTAACCCTAGGACAAATGGTGAAAGCAAAGCTATACAGACAAAATCTCACACAGCAGCACACACATACACACTCACAAAAAGAGAAAAAGGGGAAAATAATAATATACCTTGCTCCCAAAGTCCACCTCCTCAACTAGGGATGATTCGCCGGCTATTCAGGTATTCCACAGATGCAGGGCACTTCAAGCTGATTGTGGAGATTTAATTCGTTGCTTCTGAGGCTGCTGGGAGAGACCTCCCCCTCTCCTCTTTGTTCGCACAGCTCCCGGGGCTCAGCTTTCGACTTGGCCCCGCCTCTGCACGTAGGTCGCCAGAGGGCGTCTGCTCTTCGCTCAGACAGGACGGGGTTAAAGGAGCAGCTGATTCGGGGGCTTTGGCCCAGGCCGGCGGGGGAGGGAGAGGCACGGAGGCGGGGCGAGCCTGCGGCGGCAGAGGCCAGCGTGACGCTGCACCGGCCCGAGGCGCGCCGCGCGTTCTCCCGGGGAAGCTGTCCCTGGATCCCGGGACCCCGGCAGCGGCGGGCTGCACAGGCTCCCGGGAGGGGAGGTGTGGACAGTGACCTGTGCTGGCACACAGGCTTCTTGGAGGTGGCAGCAGCGGCCTTAGCGTCTCATGCCCGTCTCTGGGGTCCACGCTGATAGCCGCGGTTCGCGCCCGTTTCTGGAGCTCCTTTACGCAGCGCGCTTAATCCCCTCTCCTCGCGCACCCGGAAGCAAAGAGGGAAGAAAAAGTCTCTTGTCTCTTCGGCAGCTCCGCGCCCGTCTCTGGAGCTCCTTTAAGCGGTGCACTTAAATCCCTCTCCTCCCGCACCAGGAGACAAAGAGGTAAGAAAAAGTCTCTTGTCTCTTCGGCAGCTCCAGACTTCTCCCGACTCCCTCCCGGCCAGCCGTGGCGCACTAGCCCCTTCAGGCTGTGATCACGCCGCCAACCCCAGACTCTCCCTGGGATCCGAGCAAAGCCCGAGCCTCAGCTCCCAGCCCCCGCCCGCCCCGGCCGGTGAGCAGACAAGCCCCTCGGGCTGGTGAGTGCCGGTCGGCACCGATCCTCCGTGCGGGAATCTCTCCGCTTTGCCCTCCGCACCCCTGTGGCTGCGCTCTCCTCCACGGCTCCGGAGCTTCCCCCTTCCACCACCCGCAGTCTCCACCCGCGAAGGGGCTTCTAGTGTGTGGGAAGCTTTCCTCGTTCACAGCTCCCTCCCACTGGTGCAGGTCCCGTCCCTATTCTTTTGTCTCTGTTTATTCATTTTTCTTTTGCCCTCCCCAGGTACGTGGGGAGTTTCCTGCCTTTTGGGAAGTCTGAGGTCTTCTGCCAGCGTTCAGTGGGTGTTCTGTAGGAGGTATTCGACATGTAGCTGTATTTCTGATGTATTTGTGGGGAGGAAGGTGATCTCCGCGTCTTACTCTTCCGCCATCTTCTCTCCTCGCCTAGAGCATTTTTTTTAATGCAAAGTATTGGATAAGAAAATTGGTGAGTATTCCTACCATCAAAATATAGGATTAATATGGGTAAATATTTTTAAAAGTGTTGATCAATGGGTGTAACATTTTCACTATGTTTAATCTCACAGCCAAGGAAGTAATACCTAGATATATAAGAAATTCCTCCAAATTTATAAGGAAAATACAGTGGTCTGAACAATTAGGGGCAAAAGAATGAAGGAGCAAAAAACAGAGGAAATCTAAAATGCATACTTTGTGGAAGATAAATCTGGCATATATTCACAATGCTCATTTTTTCCTGGGCTCAGAATTAGACTGGTTAATGTGCACATGGAATTGTTTACTTGACATGTCTACACTGAAGAGACAGGCTGTCCCATTATAAGTAAGCAGAATGTTCAGAGAGAAGTCCAAAATAGTGTCAGGATAACTGAGGAAAATGTCCTCACCACCTTTTGCAGAAACTTCCTGATTACAAGAGAAATATGTAAGGGTGAGGAGAGAATTCTGAGAACACGCTCTGGTGATAAAAGGCGTCATTATGCCCATGTGTTTAATACCGGTTTTCTATATTATTCCTTTGGAATTTCATTTTCTAAAACTTCCTTTCAATTTTAGGGTCAATACACATTTAAATATAAACATAAATGTAAATATAAAAGTAATGATAGATGCTTAGATAACTACATAGATCTACATAGGTAGATCAGTATGCAGGTAGATGGATGGATGGATGGATGGCTAGATTGCTGGATTTGTAGGTAGATAGATGGACAGATTGAGAGATCGTTAGATTTGGATAGATAGTTGAATAACTACATAGATCTAGATAGGTAGATCAATATGTAGGTAGATGGATGAATGAACGGATACATGGGTAAATAGAAGGATAGATGGATAGGTAGATAGCTAGGTTTTGAGATGATAGATAGATAGATACATACATACATAGATACACAGATAGATACATAGATACATAGGTAGGTAATTCAGTAATTCTCAAAGTGAGTTGTTTGCTCTGGGGAGCCCTGGGTCACCCGCAGATACTTCTAGGACAGCTGTGTGTTCAGTTCTTTTTTCTTAATTATACAAAGATGTTATTTTTCTTTTGCAACCTCATTCCATCCCTGGAGTTTTCCAGAAGCTGTGTTCCATGTGACATTACACATAGAAGCAGATGTGAGAATCTAACTGCCTTCTATTAAGACAGGTGTTACAGAGATTTGCAAAATGAACTATAATATCAATATTATGACTACTTTTTCTTAACTTAGAAAATGTCGTTATTTCCATAACAATATGTCATAAACGAAAAAATGTCATGAGTTTTTATTGTTATGTGTAAATGAGTTAAGAAGTATAAATTTTTCAGTTTTAATTTCTAACTAAAATTAAATGATTTAACATATTTAAAGCAACCAGATTAATGCATGCAAATGTTCACTCTTAGATTAATTTTCATGAAATGCTGTAAAGCAAATCCTAGATGTGTTTTAATAAAGAAAATAAAATCCACTAGCACATGAAATTAAAACGTAGCAGACCAAAAAGACACAGCAAGATCCATTACAAGAGTGGTTTTCGTTCTTGCTGTAATATTTTGGCATCATGTTAACACTAAAAAATTCTATGTTTGTTTCATTCTCTGCAGCTCCCCAGATGAGCCATTTCCGTTTCTCCAACCCATATTTTGATGTAATCTAACAATGATTTTAGATCTTCTGCTGTCAGCTGCTAGACAGTTCAATTCAGTGAGCTCACTGTCAGAAATAAAGAAGGAAAGGAGAGAGGGAAGGAAGGAGGAAGGAAGGCAGGAAGGAGGAAGAGATAGGAGGGGAAGGAGGGAGGGAAGAGAGGAGAGGAATAAAATACTCCACATTGCCTGCTCCTGGCTCATCTAAGATACTGGGATGTGTCGGTCCTTGACGAATAGATGACATGGAAACAGATGTTCTCAGGAGTGTCCAGTAAATGTTACAGGGTAGACTTCAGAGTTGAAAGTTGCAACTTTGCTTCCTAAGTCTCTCTGGATGGCTGACACTGCCTCTGTCACTGGCACACCTGCTTTTTTTAACCAGCTGTAGACAGAACCAGTATGTCTGTACTGTCTGCTATTTGCGGGCAGGCTCGTAGCTCAGGCACCAAGTGGTCATGCTTATTCATTGACAGTAGAGGGGCACCTAAGCTGAGAGGGAACTCCAGGATTGAACCTCTCGGCACCCGCAGCCTTCTCACCAGTGCCCATTAACAAGGTTCAGGTGAGAGAAGGCTTTTTACACGTCCCATCCTCTGAAGGGATGTTTCCTTCTTAGACGTAGTAGCAATTTTTGCTTCTTTACCATGTACGGACACACAAAAGACGTACTATTGTTGAATGTGTTTGTACCCCAAGGCATTCACCATGATCTGTACGAGGGGAAGAAAGACACGGTTTAGTTGACCAAAGGGTTTTGTCACACAATAGCAATAGCTATTTTTTCTGCAAGCAGGCAGTAATCACTCTGTTACACAGTGACACACACCTACCAGGAAATCTGTAAGGACCCCGTTGTTCTATCACCCTGGCAATGGGTACTATTTAAGTAAAACTGCCTACGTATACTGTGCATCAAGGATGAAATATTTATTCTGCAATGCAAGAAGTTGAATCCCTGCAGAAATTTCATGTTATGTTTAGTTATGTAGGGACCGTCCATCCTGTGTTTCATGAAGTTCATGTATGTCAGTTAAAATAAATAGCCTCAAAATAAGTATTACACAGTGTAATATACATATACACATATATTAAAAATATATATATATAAAAATGAACCTGTAATATTTTCCTGTAATCTTTACCTTTAAAAATAACTAAAAATCTCACTTTCTTTTCCAAAATAACATTACCAGGGAAAGAATATTATTTCAAGGACTCGGCATCATGTTGAGCTAAATAATTTCCCAGTGTTGGCATGGAAATAGTGAAATGTAATTAATTACAATTCCCTTGAAGCAGAGGGGCTCACTGCCATCTCCTCGCTAACACCACAGGCTTCTCTTCATATTAGCACTGTTTCATCCCCGGTGTGAGATTGATTTGCATGCTAGTTCCATCCTCAGGTGGATGACAGGCAGAGATGATATCATCCTTTTTTTTGGTGAACACTATGCTCTCAGGGACTGTCTGCTCTCAAGTGTTTAAACATTCACTGAATTATTCCCAATAACTCGATAGCAGTGGCAGAATCAGGCTTGGTCAGGATTGTTTTGGAGGCAAGTGAATTCAACTTTGAGAGAGAGAAAGACAGAGACAGAGAGAGTCAGAGAGAGAGAGAGAGAGAAAAAAAAAAAGAAAGATAGAGAATGAATCTTCCCCGATCTGAAATGTATAACAAATTGCCTGGATTCAGGCGTAGCTCCATCCACTGGCTCCCATACAGTGTACTTAACTCTCCATCTCCCGGTGCTCCCCGCCTGTGTAGGCTTTATTTTAGGCAGGTGCTTCTTCTGTGCACGTGGCATCGTGACCACCCTTTCAATTCTGCAGCTGCAGTGCAGAGAGACCTTTACATTCTCGCGTTCCCTCAGGTCTCCCGGAATTTACGGGCACGACCCAACTGCAGTCACACGCTCAGTCTGAACTGAGCGTCGGAGAGAGAGGTTGTGCACCTGGAGAGCCTCTGCTCAAATGCACACAGTGGGAGCTGGAGGGTGGGGAACCCCCTGTGAGAACCACTGGGTCTAAGTGTGGGCGGAATCCAGTCACAACTCAACTCTCTGTTTGAAAGCAGATGTGGGCACGGATGTCTGGCAGGCAGCAAGGCCAGCTGAGCTCCGCAGAGCAAATACAGAGTGTGAGGTTTGAAGGGATCCACTGTTGACTTTCTCTTCCCTTCTGGATGATATCGGATATATCCTGGCCCTATAGAACATCTGGAAGGATATATCCTGGCCCTGTAGAACATCTGGAAGGATATATCCTGGCCCTGTAGAACATCTGGAAGGATATATCCTGGCCCTGTAGAACATCTGGAAGGATATATCCTGGCCCTGTAGAACATCTGGAAGGATATATCCTGGCCCTGTAGAACATGTGGAGGGATATATCCTGGCCCTGTAGAACATGTGGAAGGATATATCCTGGCCCTGTAGGACATCTGGAAGGATATATCCTGGCCCTGTAGGACATCTGGAAGGATATATCCTGGCCCTGTAGGACATCTGGAAGGATATATCCTGGCCCTATAGAACATCTGGAACATAGCCTGTGACTCTGCCTCTTTAATGCATTCCTGGGGGGATTCTCTTACCCTGAAGTTTGAAAGCACACTCTCCAAGGCTCTCGGCATTGCCTTAGCCAGCTCCTTGCATTCTGGCTTTCTATAATAATTCAAGCGTGAGATACAGCTTTAACATACCGTTTGTTTTTGTTCGTCCAGGCTGCTGTAACAGAATACATACATTGGCTGACTTATAAACGACAGACATCTATTTTCCACAGTTGTGGCTGGTGAAAGTCCAATATCAAGGCACCAACGATTTCATTGTCTGGTGAGATACCTCTATGTGGTTCGCAGATGGCTGTCTTCTTGCTGTGTCCTCACCTGGCAGAAGGGGCGAGGGAGCTCTCTGGGGTCTCTTGTATAAGGTCACTAATCCCATTATGAGGGCTCCACCCTCATGACCTCATCACCTCCCAAAGGCTCCACCTCCACATACCATCACTTTGGTCATTAGGATTTAACATATGTATTTTGGTGAGGCACAGTTAGTCTATAGCACTGTTTTCTTTCTAACTCTATATTATTTCTGATTATTGAACAATAAATGTGCCAATCTAATTTATCATTAATTAGTTTATTATGAACATTCAATAGAATCCTTTTTAATACAATGTTTAATAAAATTGGTTCTAATAGTTCTAAAATTAAATATCCAATCTAGCTGGAAACATTTTAGATTTTTCAAATAAGAAGTATTAATAATCTTTGATCATTATATGTCAGAATTCACAGATTTTCCTTATGTTAAAAGTGAATTTGTGAAAAAAGTATGATAATCCATTGTTATGGAATCCAAGGGTAGACCAGATTATTTTTTTCCATAACAGTGATAATTTTTTCACCATTGTCCATGGTTTATTTTATTAGTTTTCTTTCCTCTGTCCATATCCCCTTGAACGTAACCCCCAAGGATTAGATGTCTGTGACAGTTTGGTTTACTGATGTGACCCAGACACCTAGAACAGCGTTAGGAATAGAGGCCAGATTTAGTATTTGTTCACTCAGTGAAAGAAAAATGAATCCAATGAAACATGACAGAACCCTGAGGAGTGGTATTTACACCCAAACCTCAAGATAGTCACTGTTAGGTAAATCCATAATAGATCCTTCCATTTCACCGGCTCCTACCCCTTTGTTCAAAGTGTTACTAGGATCTAAAAAAGAAAGAGTCTGAATGGGATGGGCAATAAATCAGTAAATGAGAGAAGGAACAATTTAAACTCCTGCTAAACTTCAGATGATCTGAAGGGCAAGAAATAAGCTTCCGTTAAATCAACTTCTAGGTCATCTGTTTCTGTATTTTCCCAAAATTACATTTTGTATGTGTTTAAATCCAGAAAGGCTTCATTCTTTTTTTTTTTTTTTTTTTTTTTTTGTGGTATGCGGGCCTCCCCTTGCTGCGGCCTCTCCCGTTGCGGAGCACAGGCTCCGGACGCGCAGGCCCAGCGGCCATGGCTCACGGGCCGAGCCGCTCCGCGGCA
>NC_041220.1:149138929-149142406 GCF_002837175.3 Physeter macrocephalus | reverse complement strand
CCCAGGCTTCATTCTTAAGAGTTACATTCGCACTGCTTTTCATGCTGAGCTGCAGTTTGTAAAATCCTGTGACAGGAAAAGTGCAGGTAAAACTGGTTTCCTCAGGTTAGCAAACTGAGATAAATGGCGCATGGACCGCCTTACATTCTGGCAACACTTGAGTGAATTCGGAGGCATTTTAAAAACGCTAAGAATTAAGATGATTCAAATAAGTTTTGCCTCCTCAGTGTAGTTGAATAGAACATTAATGCTTCCAAGGAAACAATATGTTCTTTCAAAAGAGGGATAAGCATTTTCATTATGTGAACCTGTATATTAAGCTTGATTATTCCTTTAATCTCTTGTATTGTCTCCCACTGCCCCTCAACATTTAAGCAATTCACCGCAAGTCATCCAATCTATTCATGTCACAAAAGCAACTGCTTTTTTTAAAAAAAAATTTTTTTTGGAGGACAAGAAAGAAAAAGCTTTTCTTAATAATGGCATCCAGATATTGGGTCCTTGACTTCTTCAATACACCTATACTGTTCTGATGTATTTGTGATTGAAACAAAGTCAATGATACTGCAGCTAGCTGAAGAATTCCTACCCAAGATGTGGTGGAGAATTTCAATGTATTCCTTTAAGGAATTTTTTTTTTTTTTTTTTTTTTTTTTCTGTCTCTCATGGAGGCTAGTGATCTTTCTTTCCAGACATAGCTTCAGACGTGCTGGTACTGAATTACTGAGATCCTTCAGATCGTGGTCACCGGAACGGTTAGGAGCAAGTACATCACTAAAAGCCAGGCGTTTATAAAATCTATAAATACATAAAAATAGTTCCAAAGGATCGACCAATGAGTAACAAATTAGCTAACTGCCCAAACCAGTAAATCTCAAGTATCACAATTTGTTGAATAATAAAGAAAAAAACCTCTTTATTTAAAAAAAAGGAATATAAACATTGTAAAATATTTGAATGGGAAAAATGATGCTCTGAATACATCTGTAAGAGGTTTCCCCCCTTCCTCTTACCGTTTTTAATGGGCTCAGTGGACAGTCCTCTTTACATTTAATTGATGATAAATATGACTGTTCTACCAACGAAATGCCGCTTGCCAGTGGTGTGACACATCACTGTCACTTTCCATCAGGAACAAATAAATCAGATCCCTTGACGGTGAGGCTGAGTGGCATTTATAAAGTAACTAGGTGTGCAGTTAATGAGGACAGCATAAGGTGAAGAGGAATCAAACCTGCTTGAACAAAACCTGGAACAGGACTTCAGCTGTGAACTCCATCAAGAAGGCACAGGGAGCCTCTTGGAGCCTCTTGGAGCCTCTTCTCTTGCTTATGGAGATAAAATAAGGAAGCAGCATTGAAAGAGGACAGGCAGAGTCGCCGTGGAGACACTAACCAGGCAAGGAAATGGTCCTCACTGAGCAGGAGGACCCAGCAGTGCAAGCATGGTGCTGAGGAGGAAGCCACGACGGCTAGATTTGGTCGGGAAGCAGAGAACATCCAGGCTGGGTCCTCTGAAGAAACAGGGATCATCCATGTTCCACAGAAGGATGGAACTTGAGGCGCGGGGCTCCCTGAGAGAGGCCAGACTCGGAGGGGGAGCGAGGTGCCTACTAGTGTCTAGGGCTAGCCTTGTGTGGAGCTGCAGAGCAGTTAGGATACGGCCACGGTCAGGGTCCCAGCTGCAAAATCCACAGCTCAGCCAGCCCGCAGGGGTGCAGAGAATGGGACTGGCATACCCACAAAGCCCTCCTCTACAGAAGCCCTGCTGCCCCGTCAGGATGTGCCACCGACCGCTGCAGGGCTGTGGAATTGCAGGGCACATGCGAGCTGGTCCTCTCAGAGAACACACCTCACATAATACCTTGCAAGAAGCACCTGCCTGTGAGGGTGAGTCTAGGGGAGCCAGGGCAGATTCCAAGTTGTTGCATTTCACGCGTGCCTTTTTCGTACTCCACGTTTAAAACTTTTCAGTTGAGGTCTAGCACAGGTACAGACTAGTTTACTAAGTGCTCTGTGCAGTGGATTTTTCACAAAGTGAAAGCACCCAAACTAAGAAACGAAATGATCCCAAATCAAGAAACAGAACACTGTCACCACTGAGAAACTCCCTTTCATCTGTCCCGTACCTGTCCCGTAGCAACCATACTTTTCCTCTCTACCACCGTATGGACGTTTTGCCTGACTTGATATTCATCCATATCATCACAGGTCGTTTTTGTTCATTCATTCTAATGCTCAGTCATTCTTACTGCTTATATTCACTTGCATGAATGTATGAAACGATTATTTGTACTTTCTTGTAGAGGGGCATTGGAGTGTCTCCTAGTTTGGGGCTACTAGGAATAATGGCCCTGTATCCGTAATGGATAGTCATGGTCAAAAGGAAGCATGTGAGAAGATAAGTGAATACTTTTTCTGAAGAAATTTAGAAAAAAATGTGTTTGAGTCTAGTTTATGATGATCTGTCCCGGTAGCACTATCTGAAGGATCGTGTCAGTAGTGAATGCTTTTCCTCAATGGTGAATGACTTCAGGAAATCATGCTTGGGCTCCCCAGCCAGGATTAGTGGGTTGGTGTGTGGGAGATGAGAAGGCCCCCAGGGCCCTACGGAGAGAGTGCTGGCTGGGAGGAGATCTGAGGGAAGACCCTGGAGGCACCTCGGTCAGACAGGTTAGCCATGTTGGTGGGAAACAAAGTCATTCCAGCAGCTGACCTGGGAGTCCATGGGACGTTTCCAAATGAAAAGTCGTGGCCTCGGGGCACGTGTACCTGCCTTTGGAACGAACCCTGACTGATGTGTGGGGCGGACTCTATGACATGACCTTTTTTTAAAAAAATTATTATTAGTTATGCCGAACTTTTTATTTATTTATTTTATTTTATTTCTCTTATTGGATATAGGTGCTTTACAATGTTGTGTTACTTTCTACTGTACAGCAAAGGGAATCAGCTATATGTGTACATATATCCCCTCTGTTTTGGATTTCCTTCCCATTTAGGTCACCACAGAGCACTGAGTAGAGTTCCCTGAGCTATACAGCAGGTTCTCATTAGTTGTCTATTTCATACATAGTATCAAGAGTGTGTATTTGTCAATCCCAATCTCCCAATTCATCCGACCACCCCTTTCCCCTATGGTGTCCGTACGTTTGTTCTCTATGTCTGTGTCTCTATTTCTGCTTTTCAAATAGGTTTATCTGTATCATTTTTCTAGATTCCACATATATACGTTAATATACGATATTTGTTTTTCTCTTTCTGACTTCACTCTGTATGACAGACTCTAGGTCCATCCCCATCTCTGCAAATGACCCAATTTTGTTCCTTTTTTATGGCTGAGTAATATTCCATTGTATATATGTGCCACATCTTCGTTATCATTCATCTGTCGATGGACACTTAGGTTGCTTCCATGTCCTGGCTATTGTAAATAGAGCTGCAATGAACATTGTGGTACATGACTCTTTTTGAATTA
>NC_041220.1:149134258-149137712 GCF_002837175.3 Physeter macrocephalus | reverse complement strand
ATTGCTTTTGCTATTTGGGGTCTTTTGTGTTTCCATACAAATTGTGAAATTTTTTTTTCTAGTTCTGTAAAAAATGCTAGTGGTAGTTTGATAGGGATTGCATTGAATCTGTAGATTGCTTTGGGTAGTAGAGTCATTTTCACAATGTTGATTCTTCCAATCCAAGAACATGGTATATTTCTCCACCTATTTGTATCATCTTTAATTTCTTTCATCAGTGTCTTATAGTTTTCTGCATACAAGTCTTTTGTCTCCTTAGGTAGGTTTATTCCTAGATATTTTATTCTTTTTGTTGCAATGGTAAATGGGAGTGTTTTCTTAATTTCACTCTCAGATTTTTCATCATTAGTGTGTAAGAATGCCAGAGATTTCTGTGCATTAATTTTGTATCCTGCTACTTTACCAAATTCATTGATTGGTTCTCGTAGTTTTCTGGTAGCATCTTTAGGATTCTCTATGTATAGTATCATGTCATCTGCAAACAGTGACAGCTTTACTTCTTCTTTTCCTATTTGGATTCCTTTTATTTCTTTTTCTTCTCTGATTGCCGTGGCTAGAACTTCCAAAACTATGTTGAATAAGAGTGGTGAGAGTGGGCAGCCTTGTCTTGTTCCTGATCTTAGTGGAAATGGTTTCAGTTTTTCACCATTGAGAACAATGCTGGCTGTGGGTTTGTCATATATGGTCTTTATTATGTTGAGGAAAGTTCCCTCTATGCCTACTTTCTGCAGGGTTTTTATCATAAATGGGTGTTGAATTTTGTGAAAAGCTTTCTCTGCATCTATTGAGATGATCATATGGTTTTTCTCCTTCAGGTTTTCTCAGGGTATATGCCCAGTAGTGGGATTGCTGGGTCAAAAGGTCGTTCTGTTTTTCATTTTTTAAGGAACCTCCATCCTGTTCTCCACGGTGGCTGTATCAATTTGTTCAGTCTGCTACCCGCAACTGAGGTTGCAGGAGGATAACAGACTGGCTTTAATGGAAGAAGGATAGGGTGTCACATCACCTCTGATACATTGCTGTGAGCTGGGCTTACAGGAAGGATACAATGAGAACATCCTAGGAGCTAAGGGACCATAAATTGTTCAGCGTTCGTTTTCCCCTCTTCCTCTGGCTGTGTCTCTATTGCAGCATTGTTAACACTGACACTCAAAAAGGCCAATGAAATGAAGCAAGAAACACATGCCTTACAGCTCCCGAGTGGCCCAGTGCTAACAAAGCAATTCAGAAAACCATCTGAAATGGAAGGCGTTGGGAGAGGATCAGGACAGGTATAAAACTGTACAAAAACTAGCTTAAAAACGTTTTCTATACTGGTCAAAAGATATTGCATATCTAGACAGTGATTCAGCTTCATCAGAAAAAATTCCATTTGGAAAACGCATGAGTCAGTGATATTTAGCAGGTCAACTTCAGAAGCATAACCCTACTTGTCTGTTGGATATGATGCTTATTACGCTAGCTGATATTTAAAAGAATAGGAAACCTTGAGGAAAAAAGTAAAGTGAAATAAAAAAGAAATGGAAAAATCCATAGTGGAAATTTTATCTGGAGAATATCAGAGAAAGAGACAGAGGCAGAAAGATAGAGCTACATCTAGAGACAGAAAGAGAGAGACAGACAGACAGAGATGCATGGGCTGACCACGCCATTGCTATAAAGGCCCTCCAAGGCACATGGAAACATTCTACACTTGATAAAACAGATATATATTTGGAAAGTCAGCAATTAAGCAAAATTATAAACGTGAATTACCCCCATTTCCCTGCCTGTATTCCCACGAGCAAATATCTTTGTACGAAAAGAGAGTATCCAAAAGTAGAAGGAAACGTCTCCCTTCTAAACCCTGTTTGCCAGGAACTTCTTTCACAGAAATGAATGTCTTCTAGACCAGCGGGTCCCCAACATTTTTGGCACCAGGGACCGGTTTTGTGGAAGTGAGTTTTTCCATGGATGGGGGCGGGGGGGCAGGGATGATGGTTCAGGGGGTAATGTGAGTGATGGGGCGCGATGGGGAGAGGCAGATGAAGCTTCGCTCACTTGCCCCCCCACCACTCACCTCCTGCTGTGTGTCCTGGTTCCTAACAGGTCACGGACGGGTGCCAGCCGGGGGGTTGGGGACCCCTGTTCCAGAAGAAGCAAAGCTCCCCAGGAGAACAGGGATGGAAGGTAACAGAACAGGTTTGGAGGGTAAGATGTTTTGAAGAGAAAATGGTGGTGTGATCCTGGGTTGAATCATAATTCCCTAAGAAGGAAGCATCCGTAGGTGAGACAGACGCATATAAGTGAATTTCCACCTATTGAACTGCAACCAAGTAAAAACCTGCGGGTAGAGAAGATTCATCACAGCTCAGCTCAGCTGTCGTATGTAGGTACCATCCTGATGGTGCTAACCACCATCCTTGCAAAGCTGCAGAACTGGCCCAAATGTCAAAGTCCTTTTTTGGGGAACCCTCTATGGGCACGGAGATTTCATTTGGGTTCTCTTCTTAGGTACTTCACAATTTAGTGCATGGAAAGGTTTTGGTGAAATGATTTCTAGAAAAATCTATGGGACAGAATCTTCTGGACCTTTTTTCATATCTTCCTTTACACTTTTGTGCAGGTCTTCTTGTGTAACTAGTAAATGTATGTCTTAGGTGAAGAGTTTCCAGGCGTGGACTTTCAGCGTAGGCAGCTTCTAAAGAGATACCTGACTTACAGCGTCAGTTATCAAAAAGAATAGTGTGTTCCAAAGTGTCTTGGATTCGCTATAAAATAAAATCTGGAGCTACTGGAACAGTACAGGGAGAGAGGGTTTAAGTCATGACGGAGATTTCGTGTGAAAGAAACCAAGAGACTGTCATCCAATTAGGAATAGGACTAAAATAATAATAGATAGGCATTGAGTGTAAATGATAGCTTTCCCAAAGTATAAAAATGTTAATGGGAAGAGAAGACTAAAAGGGAGTTGAGGAAACAGTACATGTCTTAATGGCCACATCTTTATAGCAACAAGTTAAAACGTACGGGGTAAACAAATCAAGAATTAGAGATATAAGTACAAGATTTAAAGATTAGCATAATAGTAATAATGTGATAGCTAACCTTTTTGACATATTATTATGTGCTATGCAGTCCACTTTGTTCTTACAAAGATTATTTAACTTCTTTCAGCAACCTTGTGAAATAGTCACTACATTTATTCCCATTACACTGATAAAGAACCTTGCAGACAGATTGAATACTTGTTTAAGTTACCAACATAGGGCTTCCCTGGTGGCGTAGTGGTTGGGAGTCCGCCTGCCGATGTAGGAGACATGGGTTCGTGCCCCGGTCCGGGAGGATCCCACGTGCCGCGGAGCGGCTGGGCCCGTGAGCCGTGGCCGCTGGGCCTGCGCGTCCGGAGCCTGTGCTCCGCAACGGGAGAGGCCACAACAGTGAGAGGCCCGCGTACCGCAAAAAAAAAAAAAAA
>NC_041220.1:149088565-149134192 GCF_002837175.3 Physeter macrocephalus | reverse complement strand
TGTGCCCCGCAACGGGAGAGGCCACAACAGTGAGAGGCCCCCGTACCGCAAAAAAAAAAAAAAAAAAAAGTTACCAACATAGTAAGTGGTGAATAGGTGATTTGAACCCCACATGTCTTACTTTTGGTGTCATTATTATGCTAAACTGGCATATGGGTGTGTGTGTGTGTGTGTGTGTGTGTGTGTGTTTGGGTTTCAGGTGTATGGTTGTATATTGGAAAGTTACCAAACAAATTAGTAAAACAAAAGTCCTGTAGGATTAGATAGGAAAAAAACACATCAAAATAGTCAATGCTATGATGTAACGAAAACCAAAATATACAAGTAACAATAAATATGGATTAGCCATGTTCAACTATTTAAAGAAGGAAAAGGTCTGATTTCAGTTAAGAGAAAGAACATATTGCTGAAACTAACTACCAGCCACACAGAATACCCGAGAGCAGATCCATGTCTCTTAACAAAGAACATGTTAAATGAACCATCATACATTCAATCAAGGGTACACTAAGCTACCTGACTTAAAATGTAGCAATTTTTAGTATTTTAAATATGATATGGAAAGCTGGTGTTTTGTGTGTGTATGAATATAATTGTTATATAATTAAGTTTAAAAATGGTATATTATCATATATATTCACATTTAGATAGTAAATACCTCTGATGATACAAAGGGTGACAACACCAAAAAATAACTTTATTATTTTTTTTTTGCATTTTTTTTAACATCTTTATTGGAGTATAACTGCTTTACATTGTTGTGTTAGTTGCTCTGTGTAACAAAGTGAATCCACTATACTTATACATATATCCCCATATCCCCTCCCTCTTGTGTCTCCCTCCCACCCTCCCTATCCCACTGCTCTAGGTGGTCACAAAACACTGAGCTGGTCTCCCTGTGCTCTGCGGCTGCTTCCCACTAGCTATCTATTTTACATTTGGTAGTGTATATATGTCCATGCCACTCTCTCGCTTCGTCCCAGCTTACCCTTCCCCCTCCCTGCGTCCTCAAGTCCATTCTCTACGTCTGCATCTTTATTCCCGTCCTGCCCCTAGGTTTTTCAGAACCATTTCAAAAAATAACTTTAAAGCGTGAATCTCCATAGCAAAAATGGGTTAGGAGTTTCTGAGCCAAGAGGTAGGGAGGTGATTTTATAGTTCATGTTATATCACTTAGTACTTTGGAGTTTTCTCAGATAAGTACTCTTTAAAATATATTTTTAATGGAGGTATAGTTGACATATAACAATATATTAATTTCAGGTGTATAATATAATGATTTCAATATTTGTATTCATTGTGATTTGATCACCAGAATAAGTCTAGTTAACATCAGCCACCACACATAGTTTCAAACTATTCTACTCTCTTGGTAATTTCACATATACAATACAGTATTAACTACAGTCACCATGCTGTACATTACATCCCCAGCATTTATCTTGTCACTGGAAGTTTGTAATATGTGACCTCCTTCACTCATTAGATAAATACTTTTTCTATAAAGTTCTAAACTTGGGAAATAAATCTTCCTCAGAAAACAGCATTATATGAGATCTTATTGTTTTTAATCTAGGTATGAATTTTATTTGGGGGGAATTGATAAAAACTTTTGAAAATGAACCAAATAGTAAGCCCTAGAAATAAGGGTTGTTATTTAGATTACATTATGTTATGCTATATATTAGTATATTGTATACACTTTAATTAATTTTACTCTTCATAGAGGTAGTTTGTGCTCACCCAGAAATATCTGATTAATTAGTAAAGGCAAGACAGCAACCTCAAAATGTGAGACACCAGTCTACATATCCAGAAGTAGGGTGGGTACTTCCTGTACATGGAATCACTGCCGAATTTTACCTACACCAGAGGCCATCAGCGTGCTCACAGAATTAATGATGTTTAATAAATCAACACAAAGGCAAATCCTACACGTATTATTATTAAATGGGTAACCAAAGTAACATGGATAATGACATGGAAAGTAGGAAGAAGTTGGCACTGTCCTTATGCATCACAGATGAAATAAAATGAGAAATACCTAGAGTCAGGTGATTCTTCCACTTGACTTTTTTTTTAGTTCACTGAATTTAACATCAGTGGAGTGGATTTAAAAGCTCTCTATATCCTACTTTATTCACAAGCACAATTTTGGAAAATGGCGTTTTGACACATATCCATTCAACGGCTATTTATTGAGCAGCTACTATACTGAACAGTATTCTAGGAACCTGGGAATTATCAGTGAATAAAGAGACCAAGCAGAAAACCATGGGGCCAGTGTTCCAGGCAGAAAGAGCAGGTAGACCATACAAAGGTTACAGTTATCATTTTTAATGTTAGTAACATGAATAAAGAAAGCAGTTACTTATCCTACTCAGTAATTACTATCCTGTAAATTCACTGTGCTCTTTGAATTGCAGCTTTATTATTTTATTAGTTACCAATCAATTTTGTATAAAAAGGATGAGCAGCAAGACTAGACAAAAATTATCTCTAACAAATATATGTTATATATGTTATAATATTCAGATATATATATATTGCATGTATAACATAAGAATATATATAACACATATTTGATTTGTAACATATACAACATATAATCTAATAATGCATATATAATTATATCTGTTTTTATCTAATATAATTAATAATATAAAAAATATAATAAATTATGTTACAGTTATTTATAAAATATATATATTAAAATATGTACAATTTGTCATATATTATATTGCAGTGTATGTAATACGAATGTATATGCACACCTTTACATATTTATTTTCTTCTCAATATATTATTCACTATTTAATTTCATGAAATAAAAACTAATCATTCTTTTTCACCTATGGTAATTTGGGTTAACATTTTTTTTGTTAAACATATAACACAAATTTATATTTCTCTTTTCCTTTGCCATAATAAAATATTTATTTAAAATGTGTACCAGGAACATATACTATTTTTATTTAATCTCTGTCTGTAAGTGTAATATCCGTGATAAAGATAGATGACTATTGGCTGAAATGGAGTATCAGACTCTGATGCTCACATTTCAGAAAAGTAGTTCATTTTAAGCTTCCTGAAGAAAGCAGTCAGCACACATCTCTCCATACGTTTAAAGAAAAATGGCTCTGAGATCAGTTTCTTTGGCCAAGATGCTATTATGAAGCAAATTATGTTAACACATCAAGTCATTAACGGAATATACAATTTTAAAGCTAAAGCGTATTGGAGAATTAGTTACTTTTCATGGTGTCTGGAAAATAATAATCTTTCATATTGACTAGGTAACTAAGATCCCCATATAGTGAGTTGTTATTCCATGATATGGTCTAATAGTTTATTTAGACCCAACTTTCTGCTAAAAACAACTTGAATTTTGGGAAAAAATGCACTTTTTTAAGCATTATTGTCCTCAAGAATAGAAGAATAATGTCTAAGTTGGAAGTTCAAACATGAAAAAGTAAGAAAAAATTAAAATAATAAAATTGTGAGGCTACCAAGTATTTTTCATTGAAATAAGTGACAGTTATTTTAGCAGTTTAGTTCCTCAAATCAAAATTGGATGTCTGAAGCTAGTGGGGTGGTACCTTCAATGTGCTCAATCTACAGGGTTGGGGATTATCGTATTTATAGAAATATAATTTTCTCTCCAAATCCAAGTCCAAGATAATTATTTTGTATCATATGCCATTCTGAACTCACCAAGGGTTTTTTCTTTTGGCATGAAAATGCAGAAGTCCGTATTTTTCTAAAGCAAAATCAATTTGAAAAGAAAAAAAAATTTTATGACTTCTAAGGAGAGAAATTGAATCTAATGTAAAAAGTAATAAAAATACTTATTTCTTCCAAAGCATTTTTCTTGTTAGCTTTGTGTGTGTGTGTGTGTGTGTGTGTGTGTGTGTGTGTGTGTTTTGGCTTCATATTTTATTAGCTTCCTAGTGAAAGGAGGAATGATTTTAGGATGCTTTCCAAAAGCTTATTCTAGTAAAGACTAGAGCATATTTTTAATTGAATCACTCTCAACTTTGAGGAAAAAACTCTAGCTTAGAGAAGAAATATTCTGCTATAAGTGAACAGAATTTGAAGTGGAAAGAAAGAATACATATTCTGCATTCATATACATATGATCTGTATGGAAATGAGCTAAGGTTTAAAAATGGATGTGCTTCTCTAATTTGCAATTAATTATGATAAAAGGGTTTAGCCTGATAGCTTTTAAAATTGTACAGTAACTTATCTGGAAACTCCACAGAACTAAGTCTTGTCTTTCTGGGACAGGTTTGGGGTATCAGACGTGTTGGTTCATTTAATAAGTAGGCTCAGAGATGATACATCTGTCTTTTACAATTTAGAGAACTTTCTTTGAGAAAATTTGTGTTTTGTCTCAAAAAAAAAATGTTTAATCTAGAACTGGGCCATTTTCCTGATTTCTCAGAAAGTCCCAAAAAAACAATAAAGTTGGTTGTGGATGAACTGATGTAGGTTTGGAGAAGGAAAAATTGTAGGTCTTGTGCTCCTACGTCAGATTCAATAGAGGATCTTATATATGATTATATCAGCCTCCACGCTGCAAGAGTGATAAAAGCAAGTTAACGTACGTTTGTAATATTTTGACATGAATCAGAAAGCATAAAGATGATTTCTTTTCTCTAGGTGTGAGAGTAAATGCATAGTGAGATAGAGCGAAAGACAGAGAGAGATATAGAGAGAGGGAAAGATACAGAAAATTGTTAATAGTCTTTCTCCCCTGGAAACCCATATAACAATTAGACTCCCCCAGGGTAGTAGATTTATCCTGTAAAGGAAGTTAAAATGTGTACACTCATCCTTTAGTCATATCAGAGACGTCTAGATAAGGGTTTGCACTACTTAAACACATAAATCTCAAGAGAAGGGTTAGGACACTCCCAAGACTCCCTCAAACTACTCACGATTACTACACAAAAAGGCTCTTTAAAAACAAGTAGGGCTTCCCTGGTGGCGCAGTGGTTCAGAGTCCGCCTGCCGATGCAGGGGACACGGGTTCGTGCCCCGGTCCGGGAAGATCCCACATGCCGCGGAGCGGCTGGGCCCGTGAGCCATGGCCGCTGAGCCTGCGCGTCCGGAGACTGTGCTCCGCAACGGGAGAGGCCACAGCAGTGAGAGAGGCCCGCGTACCGCAAAATTTAAAAAAAAAAATAAATAAATAAATAAATAAAATAAAAATAAAAACAAGTAGAGCGTACCTGCCCCTGTGTATTCCCAAACTAACACATAGCTCAGTAGATAATATACACAGAAACACTGTGAGAATTTCAATGATCTACTTTTTTATGAATGAATTAGCATTTAAAATTAAGAGCAAATGCAAATTGTAAGTAGTGGCTTCAACTGTATTTGGCCTCGTTGGAAATATCTTAAATACACAACAACATGTTCATTTAATGTTATGGTAAAAATCATGTTAATTTTGGGTAGAAGACCATTTTCAGGATTCAAATGAATATTATAACCTTGAAACAAAAACAAGAGCTTAAGGGACAAAAAGATGCTTATAGTTGTTTTTTAAATATCAAGACTATGGAAACAATCCCTTATGTGAAATAAATTGGAAGCCCTTTGTCCCCCACAAAAACTCGTTAAAGAGGAGCCTTGGGCATGAAATGTACAGCGTGGGGAACATAGTCCATAATTATGTAATATCTTTGTATGGTGACAGATGGTAACTAGACTTACCGTGGTGATCATTTTGAAATGTATAGAAGTATCAAATCATTGTGTTGTGTAACAGGAGCTAATGCAGTGTTGTAGGTCAATTATATTTGAAAAGCAAACAAACTTATAGAAGAAGAGGTCAGATTTGTGATTACAGGGAAGGGTGGGAGGAGGCGGAAGTGGATGAAGGTGGGTCAAGAGGTACAAACTCCCAATTATATGATAAATAAGGACTAGGGATGGAATGTACAGCTTGGCGAATATAATTAACACTGCTGTGTGTTGTGTATGAAAGTTAAGCGAGTATATCCTAAGAGTTCTCATCACGAGGAAAAACCTTTTTTTCTATTTCTTTAATTTTGTGTCTGTACGAGATGATACATGTTCACTAAACGTATTGTGGTCATCATTTCATGTTGTATGTAAATCAAATCACTGTGCTGTACACCTTACACTTACACAGTGCTGGATGTCAATTACATCTCAATAAAACTGGAAGAAAAAAAAAGAAATTCTTAAAAGAATAAGAAATTGTTCTCATCCTTGTTGGTTTCTTATAAAAATGAGTACATGTGCAGGTTTTATGTCATGTCATCTAGTGAGGAAACTTGCTGATTCATTAGAAAAAGTAATAAATAGAATGTGGCACTTAAGATGCGACCTCCCTATCATCACGGATACAGAGGACTCAGGCTCCTGGAGTAACACGTGGTCATCCCATGTGCACAGGTCCCCTTGCTTTTGCCTTCTCTCCATCATCGTGGGTCAAGGTGGGGACCATACCCTGCTCCAGGACCCACCTCCCCTTTCTTCTGTATCTGTATGGAAACATTTAATGATGGGTCCCCTGACTGTCACCCCGTAGGTCTCCCTGCCTTGCTCCATAACTCTCAGCCTCATCGTTTCTATCGAATCCACCTGGCTGATGTCTTGATGCCCTTTTTTTTTTTTTTTTTTTTTTTTTTTTTTTTTTTTTTTTTGCAGTAGGCGGGCCTCTCACTGTTGTGGCCTCTCCCGTTGCGGAGGAGCACAGGCTCCGGACGCGCAGGCCCAGCGGCCATGGCTCACGGGCCCAGCCGCTCCGCGGCCTGCGGGATCCTCCCGGACCGGGGCACGAACCCGTGTCCCCTGCATCGGCAGGCGGACTCTCTACCACTGCGCCACCAGGGAAGCCCTTGATGCCCTTTTTTTAACTTCCTGTCATTCTCCCATGGGAGCAATGTCTCACCCTCTAATCTCTCTGGCTTCTAGAAAATAAACTGAATTCGAAATTTTTATTTATTTAACAAGGCTGTGCACATTCCCTCCCCTCTGCCCCACATCTATCCTTCCAAACTCTTGAAGTTTGTCAACACCATTCTTATAGTCCAGGTGCATCCTGATGTAAAGGTTATTGAAAAGTTCTCCTGTATGGTGACGGATGAAAACTAAAGTTTTGTTGGTGAGTATACTGTAGGGTATATAGAAATAGAAATAGAATGTTGTAACGTGAAAAAAGTTCTAAACTGTAGACATTACTATTTATATATTCTATCAGGGATCATAATATTTCTTAAATTGCTTTCAAATATCTAATCACACAAGTTCAAATTGACCCTTGAACAACACGGGGGTTACAAACTCGGACCCTCCACACAGTGGAAAATTCGCATTTAACTTTACAGTCAGCCTTTTGTATCTTTGGTTCTGCATGCCTGTATCCAACCAACTGTGGGTCATGTAGTCCTCATTTAATGAAAAACAAACAAAAAAAGCCCACATACAAGTAGACCCGTGCAGTTCAAACTCCTGCTGTTCAAGGGCCAACTTCATATTGAAAAATACCATTGCAAACATTACACCAAATAGAAAGCATCTTGCCTTCACCTCTGTGTAGAAAGAACATAAAGATTTACAGTAAAAATTAACATATTCGAAATGTATATTTACTGTCTCCTGCTCTTCTACACTTCCCACAAAATAGCTGTAAATAACTAGAGGTGCAAAATTACATTTAAAGGGCATGGTAAGGGACTTCCCTGGAGGTCCAGTGGTAAAGAATCTGCATCCCAATGCAGGGAACGTGGGTTCGATCCCTGGTCGGGGAACTAAGATCTCACGTGCCGCCGCGGGGCAACTAAGCCCGCGCGCCACAACTACTGAGCTCTCGCGCCTCAACGAGAGAGCCCGCGTGCTGCAAACTACAGAGTCCACGTGCCCTGGAGCCTGCTCGTCACAACTAGAGAGAGAAAACCCGCACACCACAACTGGAGAGAAGCCTGCGCGCCGCAACAAACAGCCCGCACGCCGGAATGAAAGATCCTCAGTGAAAACACCGTGTGCCACAACTAACACCCAACACAGCCAAAATAAATAAGCAAAATAAATAAGCAAAATAAATAAATATTTTTTTAAAAATAAATAAAGGCAATGGTAAACCCCAGAATGAGGATAACAGTTACTGTGTGTGAAGCAAGGGAAAAAGAAATGCTCTGCAACTCCCAAGTATGGTCAACATTCAGCTCTTTTTAAAAGATAAATTATTATTTATTTATTTATTTATTTTTGGCTGCGTTGGGTCTTCATTTCTGCACGCGGGCTTTCTCTAGTTGCGGCGAGCGGGGGCTACTCTGTTGCGGTGCGCGGGCTTCTCACTGCAGTGGCTTCTCTTGTTGCAGAGCACGGGCTCTAGGCACGTGGGCTTCAGTAGTTGTGGGTCACGGGCTCAGTAGTTGTGGCTCATGGACTCTAGAGCACAGGCTCAGTAGTTGTGGCGCACAGGCTTAGTTGCTCCGCGGCATGTGGGATCTTCCCAGACCAGGGCTCGAACCCTTGTCGCCGGCATTGGCAGGTGGATTCTTAACCACTGTGTCACCAGGGAAGCCCAACGTTCAGCTCTTAAGTTGAATTTTGATGTTCGACCCCCCTGCACTCGGTGCAGTGTTTTCATGTCTTACCGTTTTCACGTATTACCAATACCTCTATCCTTTGCTGTTACAAATGGTTCTCTCTTTTCAGCTCATTTATGTTTGCCTTCTTACTCAGCCTAAAACCGAAGGTCCTCCATTAAAGTCACTCCCTCATGAGTAGGATTTTCCTTTTCTATAGGACTGGCCTGAATAAACCATATCTCTGGTTCAGCCAGCTGTTCAACCAATCCTTGACCTGACCAGAATGTGTCAACATTGCTAGAGAAAACACACACAATTGAAGAGGAATCTAACCTCCAAGGCAGGAACACAGATATCAATTGCATGCTTTGGAAATGTCCATGGATGCTTTTCGAGTGAACAAGCTCATTCTGAGATGAATACTCTTTCTCTCCATTCAAACCCTTTCTATCCTCTGTGCTGTCCCTAAAGATACCGCCTTGTGCTTCACTCAGAAAATGAAACTCTTCGGAAGGGACCTCTTGTGGTCCCAATTCCATCAATCTTCACTCAGACTTTACCCCTTTCTGCTATAATAGACCATGTGTACCACTTCTATCAAAGCTTCCCACATCCACTTGGTAGTGGATTTCTTCCCTGATAGCCTTCTCTGTTCTCCACCATGAAGATGACCTCTTATCTCTTTTTCATCAGGAGCTCACCTATATATATATTTTTCTCATCAGCAAATAATTATGCTCTCTTATATCCCATATCAGAACACAAGAAACGTGTTTTAGAGGCCCATTTCTTTTTTGTTGTTTGTTTGTTTGTTTTTTTTTTTTTGCGGTACGTGGGCCTCTCACTGTTGTGGCCTCTCCCGTTGCGGAGCACAGGCTCCGGACGCGCAGGCTCACGGGCCCAGCCGCTCCGCGGCATGTGGGATCCTCCCGGACCGGGGCACGAACCTGTGTCCCCTGCATCGGCAGGTGGACTCCCGACCACTGCACCACCAGGGAAGCCCTAGAGGCCCATTTCTAATGTTCACAGCCACCTTATTTTTCTGCATCTTCTTAGAGAAAACAATCTCTTTTTAAGAAAAAACTTGCCCCTCCTCATCCTCTCCCTCACAAGAGGTGGTTGGTCACACTCCGTCCTTTTCTAGCCTACAGAAGGCTCATGAACGCATTGGCAAATTGCACACACACCCCTCTGTCTGCTGCATGTATTACATATACTATGGCGATCATTTCTTCCTGGATGGTGTTGTGGAATTCACCATCAAATCCATTTTCACCTGCTGTCCTAAGATTATATTGTTGTATTTTATCCATGTCAGTGATTGTACTCTAATTCTTCTCAAATCAGACTTGATAATCGCTACTTCTCCAGAAAGCCATCCATTAGAATAATGATGTGGTTGTTCCTTCAGAATGGTCCTCTTCTAACCTTAGAAGAGGCTCACTTAACAGGGAGCTTTTAATTACTCTACTTTACAAAAACATGAAGTCCGGGCAGCTTGATGGCCCTTAGAGAATCAAGTGCAGTCAAATGACTTGGGTAGTGAAATGCAGGGATCTCTATGATTTGTCTCAGATCTACCTAAGCTGCAAAATCTCAACACACTAGTCTTTACCATTTGGGGCTGCACTCAGATGCTCCCTGCACACACCCTTGGAGCAGGAAAATATGGCATCATGAAAAGTGGACAACCAGAAATATTTACTGGGCGAGTGAACGTAGGAGCTTGGGCGATAAAGCACACCAATCATAGATGACCTTCGGCTCTGCCATCTACTATGTGAATTTCGTAGGCTTTTATGACATTATCTGCAAGTTGAGAATCATAGTGACTTTTATAAGAGTGAAATATTCACGAAAAATAGACCATGGTACTTGGCATTTAGAGAACAAGTGTTAGTTAAAAGCATTATCTTTTAAGTATCCTTTATGACTTTTCTCCCTAAACATTTAGATTTTCATGGCCAGCGAAAATGGTCCCGCTTTTCAATGATCTCAGTTGGAATCAATTTATCTAACTAACTATTGTGCTTCCTTAAATTTGCCTTTCTGATGTTCTTATAGCATCTTTCATAATTGTCTGGTCGTGGTCCTCTTTATAAATAAATTTATGATGTTGGAGGACATTGTCAATATTTTCTTCATTATAGCTGCAGTCACGTCTCTGAAAGTGCTGTAGACGCTAGGCAGGCATTAGTTCTTGATGAAAAAGTGTCAGAATAAATGAATGGAGAGAGTTTCTTCTATAATAATGCATTCATAAGATTTTAGACTGGAATAAGCTTATTTACAGAACAGGTACATTTTATTGCTAGACATTTATTATTTTATTATTTAACTTATTCCATTATTGCACACAATTGATTAATATTTTAGTATTAGTATTTTCTATGTGTATGCTGCATATATAGGGAGATGTATATATAATGGACATAAATATATCAATCATATATGTATGGATAAATAAATGCAGCATCGATATAGAGAGAAATATTGGTGGATATATCCATCAGGGTTCAATCAGATGAGCAGAAACAGTAAAGATATATAAATAGGTAATACATAATACGTTATGTATTGTAACTGTAATACACTTACAATAATTGCAATACATTTATATTATCTATATATAAAATATATCTTAGATCTACTATAATGTAGTAGACAAGCAGTTGTCTCAGGTGAATGTGGTGACTTCCTCAGTCTAAAAACCATAGACAGCTTGTCACAAACAACAGAAACTCACCTCACAGGCTGCACCTCATGGGCACGGATCGAGCTGTTGTCCACAGACCGACTGACTCACTCTCTGTCTCGTGTGCGTGTGTCTCTCTGTGTCTCTCTCTCTCTCTTTAGTCATCGAGCTCCTCTGCAAAAAGTAGGGGTCCAGAAACATAAACCTGCACTATCATCTCTCCAGATCCCTTGTTTCTTACATTTATAAAATGTTTACTTTTCACAAAATACATATATTCACATCCAAATCAGAGCTCCCACATTCTCCCGTCAAGAGAATGACCGACATCTCCGACACTCTGACATCAGGGTGCTGTTTAGTTCGGAGAGTTTTCTGCTCCATCACCTCCCAGCCTCCGTGATGGCAACATGGTCTCCCCATGTGTTTGTCAGTCTCCAATGACAAGGCAACCTTGAAGGCTGCTGATAGGAGCAAGCCATAAAGGAGTGAAATGCATACTGTTTACTATTTCAGACGGCTCTTTAGTACATAGTCCTAAAATCCACACACTCTAAAATCCATAGCAAAGAGGGAATACGTATCTTCGCTTCTCTTCTCCTTTTTTTCACCATGTCTCTCTGCTCCTTCCATTTTCTTTTATATTCTCCTGATACCACTTCAAGTGTTTCGTTCGAGCTAGGTTGGAACGAAAAAAGTGAAGGAGGACGGAAAGAACTGAAGAAGCTGCACATCAAAAGATCATTTCTCTTTACGTCTGTGTAACATGAATAGCTAATAGATGCAAAACAAAACAAAACAAAAAGAAAAAGGAGAGAGAGACAGAAGGAGAGGAAGAGAGAGAGGGAGAGAGAAAAGGGTCATTTCCTTTGGAATCCACCGGCTACAGATTTGCAGTTTGGGAATACAAATTCCTACAGTAAAACTGGTAAAACTCCTTTTGCTAATATTTCCATGTACTAAGTCCAAATGGCCATAGCTTGCTCCCCTTTACTTAATGCAAAGCATAGAGTAGACACTAAACAAACTATATCAATTGATTAAATTCACAAATTTCGATGAATGATTCAAACAGCCATAGGAAAACATAGGTGACCAAGCCAATCGCTTTCACTAATGGGCATACATTTTTAAAAACATGCAAATACTCGATTTACATGTGCAAGTGTCTGCATAAACATTATGAACTGAAGAACCATGAAAATATGCTGCATTAAATATTAAAAATGTCCCTGGCTTACGTTCATCCTACATGCTGAAAACTCAATGTTTGGAACTAAGTGCTTGTCAGTGGTTACCGTAATCCGATTACATTTCTTAATAAACTAAAAACTATTGATCTGGGACGTCCCTGGTGGCGCAGTGGTTAAGAATCCACCTGCCAATGCAGGGGACACGGGTTCGAGCCCTGGGCCGGGAAGATCCCACATGCCGTGGAGCAACTAAGCCCGGGCGCCACAACTACTGAGCCTGCGCTCTAGAGCCTGTGAGCCACAAATGCTGAGCCGACGTGCCACAACTACGGAAGCCCGTGCGCCTACAGCCCGTGCCCCGCAACAGGAGAAGCCACCGCAATGAGAAGCCCGCGCACCGCAAGGAAGAGTAGCCCCTGCTCGCCGCAACTAGAGAAAGCCCAGGCACAGCAACAAAGACCCAATGCAGCCAATAAATAAATAAATAAACAAACAAATAAATAAATTTAACAAAAAAAAACCGAAAAAACTATTGATCTTAAGGAAGGATAATTAATATGGGTTCTCTCGCCCTGGTATCAACTTCTCATAGCTGTGATCGCTTGCCAGCGTAAAGGACTCAGGAATGAGTCAGTGACCCATGCGGAACTCACATGCGGGCCAGTCAACCATCTCCTAAAAATTATTTCTGACATAATATAAACACTCAGAGACAGATTGCTGGAATATAAAAATTGGTGGTTAGCTTGTTCAGTGTAATCTGTAATCATTTGGAAATGCCAAGTAGCTGTTGTGAACGGTTTACCTGTAATACGCCGAAGGTTCTATCGGGGTCTTCCTCAGGTTACGATGGTGAGAAAACATCTGCATGGAGGAATGTGGAGGTTGCTCAGGGAAGGGTGCAGAGCTCCTGGAATGGCTACACAGAATAAACATTGTTCTGAGGGTGCTGTCTTTAGTGGTAAAACAGCAGCTTACTGTCTTAGGCACAAGAACATGGCATTTGACTGACTTTCCCCCTTTTTTTTTTTTCCTCACCATGGCGCATGCGGGATCTCAGTTCCCCGACCAGGGATCAAGCCTGTGCCCCCGGCAGCGGAAGCACAGAGTCTTAAGCACTGGACCAGCAGAGAAGTCCCTCTGATTTACTTCTAACAACGTAGTCGAACAATTTCATCTTTGCTCTCTCCGTCTACTCTTCAAAGATTTTCATTCCAATTATCAAGAGAAGGCATTTCTAAAGTGGCACACATCTTGTGTTCAGTGTTACTGCTCTACTCCATTTATCCACCACATAGTTAGAAAGCGGCTGATAAAATATCCATATTTTATAACGTCTGCTCTCTCAGACACATAAACTCTGTCAGCCATTATGGATGTTCTGCATTTATTTTGCATAGGAACGTATTGCTATTAAAAATAAACACAGACTTTTTAAAATTAATTGTTATTAGCACGTAGTTGATGTACAATGTTGTGTTACTTTCTGCCATTTCACAGCAAAGTGAATCAGTTATACATACATATACCCACTCTTTTTTAGATTCTTCTCCCATATAGGTCACGACAGAGTATTGAGTAGAGTTCCCTGCACTATGAATAGGTTAACACAGATTTAATCATTGTATATACATCTATTCTTATACAAAACAATGTTGTATACATATGTCAAGTTATTTACATAATTGTCTCACTGTTTTCAATGAGGGTGATTTAATCAACTACCTAGGATAATTTCAAAGCATAAAATTATCTGAATTACCATACGTAAAGTATGTAGGACACTCTCTGAACATAGTCATCACCTTATATTTCTGCTTTCATACTGAGATGGGAGATATAATACTATTATTACTTCCTACATATGTGTACTTCCTAGGCCTTCCCCCAATTTCTGATCAAAACGCCTGTTCAAGACACAGAAGGAAAAAAATCCAAATAGCCACAAAATGTGGGTAAGCCTTATTTATGTATGAAAGTCGATGAGAGAGAAATACACAAACACGTGTGTCTTGTTAAGAGCTCTGTGGGGCATATCTGTTTTGGAGTCAGGTATGCATTTTTAAAATTGGATGCACGCCTGTTTGACAAAGTTCTGCACGGAAGAGGAGGGATATATGACTTTCTTTTGAAATAAAGATGCCAAGTAGATAGGAGTTGGGTCTACTCTCAAGGATGGCAAAGTGAATTAACCACTTTGCCATAATAAAGTGAGATTTTAGAGGCTGCATGCTGTTACCTAGACACAAGCATGACCACAGATTTTTAAATTAAAATTAGAGCCATAAAGCGTACCTTAGAGTAATGACACAAGACACTCATCTTAGGTGTATGGAACGGACCACTCAAGATTGGGGAAGGTGAGCCATGTTAGGAATTTGAGGATTTGTTGCAGATGTCAAGACTTACAGTGGATGCTTTTATAATACGGGTCGGGGCCACGGTTGAACCTGCTTTGGGGTTCATCTTCTGGCTGTCCCCACGACTGCATTCCTCAGTTGCTCACATGGGTTGTTCAAGAATATTCTCCCACTAAACCTTCTGCATGGGAGTGTCCTGCTGAGAGTCCCTTTCCCATGGAGCCCTAAGACAAGCCTATTCTAATAATTTCTTGATCTAAAAATTCCTCTCATTTCCCTTTGTTTCTTTTTACCCACTGTATGCGTTTGCTTGGACTTCTTTTATAGAGCACTACAGATGTGGGTCTTAAACAACAGAAACTTATACTCTCATAGTTCTGGAGGCTGGAAGTCTGAGATGAAGGTGTGGGCAGGGGTGGTTCCTCCTGAGGCCTCTCTCCTTGGTGTGTAGACGGCTGCCTTCTCCCTGTGTCCTCACGGGGTCATCCCTCTGTGTGTGTCTGTGTCCTAATCTCCTCTTATAAGGACCCTACTCCTATTAGATTAAGACCCATCCTCATGACCTTATTTTACCTTAATTATCTCTTTAAGACCCTGTCTCCAAATACAATTATATTCTGAGGTCTTAGGGGTTAGGACCTCACCGTAGGAATTCCAGGGGGACACAAATCAGCCCACACTACCTACCAGTGACAGAAAAATCTTATTGAAATTCTAGCTGTAATAGTCTAGCAGAGAAAGGGCTCCAGTTTGTATTTTAACGCATGTCCCTTGTCATTAACGCATAAGACCTAAAGAAGTGAAATGAGATTTCAAAACAGGACTGTAACGGAGAAAATACAGCTTATGAATTTGCTAACAATTATTTACTGTATGTTTGTATATATGTATGTGTAATGTACATATAATACTTTCCCATTTATGCATAAAATCAACGTAAGCCATAAACTAAATTAGAATGTGTGCCTTTTGTCACGTCAGTGGCATCCAGGTTTTTGGAATTGGTACTCATCCATATAAAAACATTATTTATACCCTTTCCAGGGCTCACATACTCCCTCCCTTCCTTCCTGCTGAGAAGTTGTAAAATAAGTTCAAGTTTCATGCCATTCAGTAGAAATACTCCACACACAGTAGGTTGTTTAAACCAGATTGGGAAGAACAAAAGCCCACCAAACTTAATCTCATTGGAAAACCCACTAACGAAATCTAATTTGACTTAAACTCCAAGTTTTGAAAATTTAATATATTAAAGCCATGTTTCTCGAAATGTTTTCAGGTGCTCCTAGGTGTAACTAGAAAAACAAATCAGTGTTTTGCAATTAACTAGGTCTGGGAACCACCGGTTCAAGCTGTGACTATGAGACATGGTTATTTCCTCTCAAGCGTCCAGATCCATTGCCCCGTGTGACTCTTCATGGATGGGATAGGGAATGTTGTTTCCCCAGCATCTTTTCCCCACTATGTACCTTGTGAGACCAGGTTCCGTGGAGCCCCGTTTGGAAAGCCTTGCACTGTGGCTTTTCTTTATGCCTCGCAGTATACCGGCTCACCAATGGCTGACTTGCCTTGCTGGATCACACAGGGGTGCACGTGTGGAAGACGAAAGCTCCTTGTGTGTAAGAACCCAAGAGAGGTGACAGGACCAACACACTCACGTCCTCAGCAAAACTCTTCTGTACGTGGCTGCAGGACACACGTACTCCCTCTTTGTGAGACCGTGCTTCACCTCTTCCCAGGGAGCCTCTTCCTCAACTGCGTGCACACCTGCTTGCCCTAGAGATGGGCACTGCAGCCATGTTTCCTGTCCTCTTGATCCAGGCAGAATGGAACTCTGATCAAGGAGCAGAAAGGTCACTGTTTGCCCTGTTCCCTGAAATACAGGGCATCAAACAGGAAATGAAATCCATCCCGCCTTCAGCTCAGGAGTTAAAGCTTATTTGGGGATGCGGAATCCAGTCCACATTCCACAATTAGCCAACAGGATAGCCAATAATACATACCAATTTTGCAGCATAACACGAAGGAAAAAATCAAATACGTGTAACATAAATTTATCTCATTTGTACTGATCAGGACCAGAATTGGAATAAGCGTACATAATTGATGTACTGGAAACCACTCACATTATACTTGCTTTGTGAGGATAAATTTAGATTTTTGTTGAAGACTGCTAAACATGCCTACTTCCTCTGATTAACCTGAACTTCTATACCTGAAATTGGCCTCATCAAAGAAAAAATCATCTTGGTATAGCAAATATAAATGCCTTATCTTCTAATTTCAAACATAATCATCTCCCTGCTTGCATAGTGATAAGTTAATCAAAGTGAGACATCTGTAACAGTTTATGTCCCTATAAATATTAACAGTGTATACCTGATGCTTTATTTTTCAGAAATAAATTTCATGGCTATCTACTTCACCATGTAGAACTGTCAATGGATAGTTATTTTCCTTTTCATTATGAGTATCTTTCATTTTTACATCTGCCATAGATGACAAATTTTGTGTAGTCAACGAAAAGATAATTCTTCCTAAAGAAGAGGCAGGACAGTAGAGAATTAAAAATGAAAGAACATAAACATAACATGTAACCACATTTTGCAGTCACATTTCTAAATGTACTTTAGTTTTAAATCTATAAATAGCTTCTTTGCATACCCAAGTCAGGAAACCAATCTATAATTTTGTCTTTTGTCTTGAGTATCATGTCTCAAGTTTAGAGTAGTTGGGCTGTAGAAAATTTGTCATTTTCACATTTAGAAAAGTGTAAGAAAAATCTTCTAATGAATTTAGGCATATCTTTTTAAAAAGTGGTATTTAAAGAATACCATTAAATTGTGAAAGGACTCACCTCCTTGAGTTAAGTTCTGTTTTCATCTGTGTTACATTAATTCTCAAACACGAAATCATTTCCACTTCTTGGTCACTGAGAAGCAAATAATATTAGAATGGTACTGAGTATCTAATTTTGGTTTGTTGCGATAACTTGGTTTTCAAGAATCTTTTAAGCCACAATCAATCAATCTAGGTGCTCAGAGCTTTGTAGGACAAGTTCTTTTCGAGAAACTACCTCCCAAGATTTTTAAAGACCATGATGTTAAGATATGTTCTGAAATTATTCAACCCATATTTAATGTGTGCATACATATGCATAAGCAGAAACTTGCCTCTTTGTAAGTGGTAGAGTCTATTGTAGGGACAGGTAAGGTTTCCTCAAGGGCAACTTCAAGCTGGATTAGAATACTACCATTTTTGTAGTTGAATATTAAGTTGATCTATTTCTGTTAAGATTACTGAAAAAATGTTACTTCATAACTTTATGTATTTCATGGCTTATAGGTTTGTTATATATTCAAGACCAATATTGATTAATATTTCTTTTATCCTCTGCCTCACTGATGGCCTTGATAGACTCTCAAATTTCAGTTTTTTCCACTTTCAAACCCATTATAGTTCTGAAGGTCATAGCGACTGCCATTCACATATTTTTTCAATAAGGTCTTTACCACACCGCTTTCTTACAAAGTCATCATTAGATAAATTTCTTACCATAACTTATCTTTGTGTGTGTCTACATTGCGTGTGTTTCCATGAGTAAAACTGTAATCATCAAATCTATATCTGTAGAAACCTTAATTGAGGTATCTATCACTATCGCCATCTATGTTTGCATCTATGTCTATCCATATCTATCTAATCTGTATCTGCAATGAGATGATAAATAACCAACGTCTTTATAGGTGGTTGTAAATGTTACAGTTGGGAAAGACTTTTCTTTTTTTTCTTTGTAATTGCCTGAGTGTTATGTTTATGTCAAAAAGGTATATATTATTTTGGAATGCGTAAGAGAGGAAAGGGAAAAATTCCATTTAAAATGTGATATTAATGCTATAGTAGTGACTCTCCATAATATATATAAAATAACTTCTGTTTTAGTGCTCTGGAAATAAGGCATGGTCTCTAGCCATTTTGTAAATAGGCTCTCTTAACTTTAAACCAAGAATTGGGAGTAAGAGATGATGATTTCATACGTACGAGCAATATTGGTAGAAGTTTACAACCCAATGTTGTGCCTTTATTTCCAGGAAATAAGAAAAATATATTTGCATTCAAAAGCATGATTTCTTTTTTTTTTTTTAGGAACTGAAAAGCATCTAGAGCAGTGTTTATTTATTTATCGATCTTGATGGATAAATCCAAAGAATTTAAAATTTTAAACCCAACCATACACAGTTTTACTCTTTTATACAGTATGCACATATCCTTGGGTCACTTTCATTCCCTAACTATAGTGAATGAATCATGATCATATTCATGATTATTGCATCATTGTATGTGATTTTAAGAATTTTTGATACATGATCTAATTATTCATGGTTGGCCAAGAGTAGGCTGTAGGGGCCGTGCTTTGTCTTTGGGATCAGAATTTACTGCAATTTTTATGTTCCAATTGTTCCTTTCTGGTCACTTCCTTTGCACCGTCCCTTATAAAGTACTATTTATAAAGCAGTACAGCAATTCATTGGACAGTCTTGAGTTCCTCTCTCTCTCCCTTTCCTTCTCTTTGCTAAAATTCTTAAAACTCAATTAGTTCAGTTTTGGTAAAGGTGATTTAAAAAAAGAAAAAAAAAAAAAACTTGGGCACGGCTAAAAGCAGTAAAGTAAAAGATTTATTTAAAAAGGTCCATTCTGCACCAACCTCCTGGCTAACTAAATGGAATTGTTTCCATAATCACACGGCTTTTCTGCTCTTTGTCTCAGTAATACTAATACGGTTTTATCACCATTAAAAACAAAAAGGACAATGTAATGCCCTCGTGCTGTGGTTGATGAACATGTTGTTTGCATATGTGACCCTTCCTTCCCTCTCCCTCTACACAATTTTAATAGTATCTGTTCTTCTAGTCACCTTTTAGCAGCGTTTATGGCATGTAAATAAGTAACATAATGGAAACTGCATCTCTTGTCCCTTGACCTAGTGACAACATCTCATGTCTGGTCCTGCTAGCATTCTTCCCTCCGCTTTCTCTCATTTCATACACGAGAGTCTATTACTGGATACATTTAATTCACAGAAGAAAAAATTAAAATGGCCGTTATGCTCTATGATTTCAAATTGGTGAAAACTTCGGAAGTCTGCTTGGACAGCAAAGCTCATGTTTAGGCTACGTTCTAGCTTAAGCTATGTTACCAGATTCTTCTAACTTATAATAGATTCTTTTTAAAAAATTCATTTTACTCAAATAGAGTTAATTTACAATGTTGTGTTAATTTCTGTTGTACAGCAATGTGATTCAGTTGTACATATATATATATATATACATTCTTTTCCCTATTCTTTTGCATTACGGTTTATCACAGGATAACATATTCTTATGTATTCTGGTTATGCTTCTTAACCAGCTGCTAACGTCTTTGAAAACACACTAGGATTCAGGAGAGTTATCAAACATGGTTTCTCTCATCTGCACTAACCAGGAGCCAATATGTCTCTTTATGGCTACATTTGAAGCCACTCCACTCTTAAGTGAATCCAAAATTTGACATTTCCCATTATAAGCTCAGTTTAGTAATTTTCTGTGGATTTGGAATTGCAGTGTATGTCTTAATTCACTACGGACATATTTAACATATTAATTTTTCTTTAATTCCAGGATTTTAACATTTACTTTAAAATTAGATGACTCCATGCTAGAACTGTTATACATTTATATAGAAACCACACTTTTGTGGTACTGTCCTTGAAAACAGCATTTTTTTTTTTTTAGAGTATTTGATAAATACATGTTGTTTGAATGACTGAATAGAGAAGTAATAAATAAAGAAGATCTTGGTGCGTGTTTAAATAATCGTTACCAGAAAAACCCTTAAATGTTACATCTGTTTTACATGCGTACATAAAACTCATGAAAAACTATATATACTGTATAATTCTTATCCTTTTGGACAGGAATATATATATGTGCATATATGTTGTATGTATATTTCTTTGTGTATATACACATATATGTGTATATATGTATAGACACCCATTTGTATGTATGTAATCATATATATCATTGTGTGTGTTGTTGTATTATGTACATTCTTATGTGTATAACCTATGTACGTCCACACAGGAATGTACACATTGTATATTTTGCATATCTGCAGACATACGTAATTTTTTCCTTTTAATTTTCCTCTGTGTAGTCACCACTCACACAAATGATGGAGACAGCCATTCTCATATGTTCTCAACATTTCACTTAGATTGTCAGAAAAATGAGTATTTAAATAGGAGACTATTAACTCAATCATTTAAGCAGAAAATGTTCCAACAATCATCCAAAAATAACTTTCCTCATACCACTTTCTTTTTCATTCCAGGAAGGGGGTGTTTGTAGACCACGATGTTTTCCTGGAAATTATGACATTTGCAGATAGGTACCAGTCAGCTGAAAGTTCGCACAAAGACTTATTAGGCTTCTGTAGTTGGCAGTTGACTCACTCAGTATGGACTTCATTTTTCTCACCTATTGTCTCGATTTATTTTAGAAAGAAAGTGAAGGAAAATGGAAATTTTCTACTTAATTAAAAAGGCAATTTTGATTCTTCACAGTTGAAACTGGCATGAGAAACAGCATTCACTTACAAAGAGAGTAAGAGAGGCAAAGGGAGCTCATAAAAGCCAATTTTGTATGTTTCAGTGAAGTTTTTTTTAGCACATGTTTGTTTCCTTCTATTTTTGATCATCTTTAAAGATAATGTTTGAATGGCTTCTACACTGAGATTACTAAAAATTAGATTCCACGGAAAAAAAAAAGCAAGAATGCTAACATTTGAAATATTAGGTATTCTCTTTTTAGTTCTTGGTTGGTTGGTTGGTTTTCTCTTTATTAGGGCCCTGGAAAGAAATTGTTCACCCTGGAGCTAATAAATTATCAAAAAAAGAGCCTATCCATTTCTTTTATTCTGGTCATTGAAGGGGTCTGATTCAGTGTGGCTGCTCCAAGGATGAGGGAGTTGTAGTTTTTATTAATTTCATTGTCGAAGTGCTTTCCCTGTAGGCCACCTACAGAACACTTTACAGAAGGTCCTGAATTGTAGGAGACAGCCAAATGAATTTGGACAGACTCTCATTTGCTCTCCAACTGGGCAAGCAGCTAATGGCTGGGGTAAAAAAAAAAAAAATGTGAAGCTAAAAGGAAACATTTGCTAATAGACAGCAGAACACATTTAAAGGGGATAGTTTGTAATTAAATGTCTTTCATTTGTTGTAGAGGGCTAATGTCTCCTGGAGCTTGACTTCAAAATGGATCGCTTTGCCTCAAACCAGAAAATATTTCTTCAGCACAAATGTTTAAGGAGATAATATGAATTTCCTGAGACATGCAAAGACTATCCTTCAACAAATGGGTGTCAAAAGCATAAACAGTTCACAGTAGTTCATAAATGTGTGAAAATAGAATTGCTCATCCATTTATAGATAATTACAGTATCATATATTTCTACTGATCTTCCCAACGGGCTATCTGAAACAGTAAGACATTATTTTTGTTATGTTTTGGACCCCAATCCAAGGTCATTCTCTTACCAACCCTTTTTTTCCAAGACTGAGAGACCCTCCCCCCCCACCCCCAGATCACAAAGAGACTTCTGTGGAGCCCTTTTAAGACTGTTGTGTGAACTGTAGTCATCTTTGCATGAACACTCATTCTGTAGGCTACCATGTTGTCAAGACACAGTGCATGAACAACATGACAGGTTCTGACAAACAATCGTTAAGGAAATGCCTGCGACTTGCTGACTCCTCAACATAAGCAAATATTCAGTTTCAAAGCTTTAATTGACTTAAATTAAAATGATTCTTAGTTTTGTTTAAAGTTATAATTACCCGAATAGCTTCTACGATTTAAAGAAAGACACAATGAACAGCATGGTGACTATCATTAATAGTATTGTGCATATACTTGTCATTTGCTTAGAGTGTAGATGTTCACATATACTTGTCATTTGCTTAGAGTGTAGATGTTAAGTGTTCTTATCTCATACACACACACACACACGCATACACAGTAACTATGTGAGGAGATGTTAATTCACTTGTTTCTTATTAAAACAGCAAGTGCCATTTAGTCTTTGACTAATCCTTCCTGACAGCTTCTTAACTCCCTGTAACCTGGGAGAGTTCATTGATCCACATTCATATAAGCTCAATCCAGTTGCAATAGATACCTCTTCTCCAGGATTTGATATATTGTCAACTCGAGAAAGATCCTTGAAAATAATTTTTTTTTTTTTGCGGTACGCGGGCCTCTCACTGTCGTGGCCTCTCCCGTTGCGGAGCGCAGGCTCCGGACGCGCAGGCTCAGCGTCCATGGCTCACGGGCCCAGCCGCTCCGCGGCACGTGGGATCTTCCCGGACCGGGGCACGAACCCGCGTCCCCTGCGTCGGCAGGCGGACTCCCAACCACTGCGCCACCAGGGAAGCCCAGAAAATAATTTTTAAAGATAATTTTTTTTTTAATGGTTCATATTTCCTCCCTGGTGCCTAAGGTTGCTTCCATTATTCAAACTGCAACCGTTTCACTTAAAATTCTTAAAACTATTTTAATGTTCTGTCTCACTGGTCAAACTTCTTATAACCATTGTATCTATCATTCTATATATATATATTTTTTAAATTAATTAATTAATTTGTTTCTTTTTGGCTGAGTTGGGTCTTGGTTGCTGTGCACGGGCTTTCTCTAGCTGCAGTGAGCAGGGGCTACTCTTCATTGCTGTACACGGGCTTCTCACTGCGGTGGCTTCTCTTGCTGCGGAGCACGGGCTCTAGGCCCACGGGCTTCAGTAGTTGTGGCACGTGGGCTTCAGTAGTTGTGGCTCGCAGGCTCTAGATCGCAGGCTCAGTAGTTGTGGTGCAGGGCCTTAGTTGCTCCACGGCATGTGGGATCTTCCGGGACCAGGGCTTGAACCCGTGTCCCCTGCACTGGCAGGCAGATTCTTAACCACTGTGCTACCAGGGAAGTCCCTGTCATCATTATATTTAATAACAACTGTAGAAACCTTGCTTTCATTCAATAAGAAGTCCATTTATATTGCAAATACTTTGAATAATGTCTCTTCCCATCACCCTTATACCCCAAGGGAAAAGGGGTTGTATAATTAACACATGAATCAGCATCTGTCCATACAATAATATCTACTTAAATCAGCAGAGCTTCATTGTCTTTAGTAAGTGTTGTTGTTTTTGGCTGCATTTCTCCTGTGACCTATTGCCTCCTATCCTTAATCAGCTCTTGATGTCATTTTCGTTGGGTGCAAACAAATTCACTGAGAGCTCAGAGTTATGGAGAGTACAAGAGACACATGTTCCCATAGACTTTACTGGCAAAATATATTTGGGGAATAAGATGGCACATAGACACCTAAATGAAATTCCGGATTTTTTTTTTTTAAAGTAGTTTGGATTTGATGTGGAGCAAACAATGAAATAGTTCAGAATGCTAAATTTCAAAATGTTTTAACGGATTTCCACTTTAAGAGCAGAGCAATTGAAAGAATAATGTTCAGACAATAGGCACAGGTTCAGAAAAGGGAATTCAGGGGTGGAGCCCCATATGATTAATGAGGTGCCAGCAGCAATGGTGATGAATGGTGACACAGAAGACGAATTCTATTCTGCCCCAATTAATGACTTAAAATGTTCTTGTTTTTCTTGCACAAAATAATGTGTTTTGAAATATTTGTTCTATCTGAGAAATACTTTATTAAGCAGAGGATTCTGTGGTACCATACTCACCTCAAGGGATGTGTAGTCTATTTACAAAGGAAACTAGAAAATTATATTATAAAATATTTTAAGGGAGATAAAGAATACAAAGGATGAACACATTACAAAGAGCCAAAAAGTAAAGAAGAAGAAAGTATTTGGATTAAACATGAAAGGATGGATAGTCTGTCCTCAGGCAGAAATGTGGGTGTTTATCTTCCTTTCCAGTACATATGTATAGCATATGGCCCCATCCTTTTTTAGTGATTTAAAAAAATACATTTTTTGCCAACAGTCTTTATTAGATTAATGAAAGTTTCTTCCATCACTACTTGCCTAAAAGTCATGTTTTTAAAAAAATCATAAATGTCTGTTGAATTTTATCATTCATTTCTCAATTCATAGAAATGACCATGTCTTCATTTTCCCTCTTAGTGACTCTTGTTGAATGCTTTTTAAAGGGAAATCAATCTTTCAAATGGTGATGATAGCTTAGCTTCTATCAGACGTTTCATTCAACCTATAAGAACTGTAAACAAAATACAGTCAACTCTTTGAAGTGACTGAGGAATGAACAAAAGCACACCAAGTCTGGCCAGGTATTGTCTCTTGAAATGAGGGGACACACTGGGTAAATTACACATGTGTTTGCAACCACAAACATCATTTTAAAAGCTACAGATAAACAACAGTAGACAAATTAAAATAAAACCTTAAACATTACTTGACTAACCTGATACATGTGAGGTTGGTGTCTACAGGATAATGAAGTCCAAGGGACAGGAGAACAGAATCAACAGGCAAATAGAAACCTGAAAAATGCCAGACTCAAACCCACCCATGCAATTAACTTCATTAAGAATAAATGGACTCAACACTGATAAATTAGAGGGCAGAAATTGTCATTTTGGACTTAAAAAGGGAGACTCAGCTACATGTATTCTAATAGCAATGCATGGCATCTTTTGCTGCACAGAATCTCTTTCCGAGGGGTCTTAGGAAGTTGTTGGTAGGTTGCTCTGTTTCATTGCTTATTAGAACGCCATGATGCAAATATACCATCATTTTTTGATCCATTCTCTGTATGATGGGCATCTGGGGATATTTCCAATTTGGGGCTGTTGTGGATGAGGCCGCAGCTGGCATTCATGAACAAGTGTTTTTGTGGACATGGCTTGAATCATCTTGGGTAACTACCTAGGAGGGAAACTGCTGAGTTAAGAGATGCACTTAGATATTTAAAACAGAAGAAGGAAGGAATTTGCCAAAATGGCTGAACTGGTTTACATCCTCACCCGCAGGGCCTGACAGCTAAACCGTCTCCCTTTTAAGAACCCTGTAGGCTCTATAAGGAGAAACACTGAGGAAGGGAAACATCGGCTGTCTTTCCAAGTGCCTCTATTGGCAAACTCTTCTCAGGGTCAGTCTCAGTGAACTTGGTACACGAAATAAAAGACCTACAGTGTTACACAGCATCTATAAATAGCATAAACCATGCCATGGTTTGGAGCATAGAAAATACACCCAACATTTCCCGCAGGATTTGTTGATCATCTTTGGCCTAGATATTATACTAGATCTTAAACCCCTATTAAAATGAAGAGTTTTGTCTAATTCAGGAGCAGCATCCAGACATAACACCTTGTTTAAGGATTTATTTTTCATAATTTTAATGACTTTAATGTGTAAAATTCAGTGCCTTTTTGTACATTCACAATGTTCTACACCTATCACCTCCCTCAAGTTCCAAAACATTTCGTCATTCTACCCCCAAAAAGTCACATTAAGCATTCTCGAAATTCCCCCCTTCCAGACCCATGACAGCCAATCCCACTCCTGTGTACACATCCAAGGGAATTGAAACAAGCGTTGAGAGAGGTACTTGTACACGACCCTTCACAGCAGCACTGGTTACAGTATCCAAAAGGTTAAAACAACCCCAAAGCCCATCAAAGGATGAATGGATAAACAAAACGCCGTCCATCCACACTGCGGACTACTAAGTCTTTATTTTATGTATTTATTTATTTTGGCTTTAAACATTTTCTTCTTTAATCAAAGTCACGGAACTTAAACAGGGCGCAGCTGGCAGCACTTCCTTTCCGGGAACTTTGCGTCTCAGCTGCGTCTAGTTGGGCGAGACGGGGTGGGACCAAGGGCCCCTCCCCTGGGCCTGCGCGCATGTCCGCCGGAGCCTCGTGAATGTGCCGGGCCTGGAGCCTCGTCCCGCCTGCGCAGGAGGACACTTCCGGCGTCTTATCCACGTGACCTGTGCCGGCCCTGCGCGCGCTGCCCGCGCTCGCGCCACCCTGCGGCTTCATCGTGACCCATCATCCTCCCGGCCGGCCTTCCCGGAGGCGGACTGGACGCCTGTCCTCCTGGCTCCTCGCCTGGTGCCTCCCGAAGGCACCCTCTCCTCGCTTCCACGCTCAGCATGTCTGCTTGCTGTGCGTCGGGCCACACAAACTTGGTTTGGTGACCCATTGGGAAGCCCGCTGGAGGGAATCCAGAGGGACCTTTGCCCGAGGGCCGTGGCCCCCGGGAGGCACTGAGAGCTGCTGCGTGAGCAGCAGTGGCCTCGGGTCCCTTGGTTCCAGCACCGGCCCTGGATCCTTCCAGGTGCCCCCGACCACCTGAGCTTGCTTTGGTCGCCCAGGGAAGAAGTGGCTTTCGGGTTTCTGTAGGAAGACGCCTTCGGTGAGTCATCTTGTTACACCAACGCACCTGGCTCTGGATTGTTTTGTAGTTCTATGCAGGTCGTGGCTGGCGGCCCAGCGGGCGGGGTTTCGGAAACGAGAGAAAAGGTTTCAGCTGCTGAGGTCCTCGTTCCTGGGGGAGAGGCCAGGCTCTGCTTTTTGGTCTTGTTTTGGTCTCATTTCTCCCTGATCCTTATATCTGGTTGTGTTGTTAAGAACAGGCTACTGGGGACTGAGGTTTTTGGTGACCGCAGAGAGGACCCTTAGATTTCACTGCTGTGGCCACTTGGAAGCAAAGCCCCTTCAGAATGGGAGATGGTAAATCACCTTCCTCTTGTGATTCCCCCTAGGCTGCATCTTCTAAAACTGGGTGACTTTGAGTCATGAATCTATAGGAAAAGAAAGGATTGTTTTTTCCCCTTCCTTCCTTCTTTCCTTCCTCCCTCCCTTCACACTGCATGGCCACACTACCCTTTAGACTCCAGAGCAAAAAGGCCTGAAAATAGATCCTTCAGTTATAGTACACCTTTGCAACTAGATTTATTTTGTAAACGGGAAGAAAAATGGGCTGAAATACTTGATGTACAGCCTCTGATGTTATCACATCAGAATAAACCAGTGCCAGTGAGGTGTAAAGTTAGGATCCAGCAGGGAACGCAAAGGAGCCTGTTTTTCTTAATCCTCATGAAAATACAGGTGACACATCTAACACTCAGACTCTGTCCAGGGCCCTCCGTTGTCACCTCCTGGGTGATCCCGGTGCTTTGTTTCCTGACCCCCGAGCCAGAGGTGGAAAGGCGGGGGCAGGGAGGTCTCACCCCAGGAAAGCCTTCTTTGGGGAAACAATTTTTTTTCTCCAGGAAGAGAAGTAGACCCCATCCTCCCAGAGCATAGGGTTCTCTGCAGTGTCCCGGTGCAGCTGAGGAGGAAGGTGGCCCCAGACTCTAGGGTCAGGAGGGCTGGACCTGACCTGACCTGGTGCTCACGGCTGGGCAGGTGGGCGCGCACCCCCCGGTCAGTGCTTGTTGAGGGTGACCTCGGCATTGTGCTTTGCAGATACTACATTTTTCACAGATCAACGCTTGGTGGCAACCCTGCGTCGAGCAATTATGGTGCCCATTTTCCCAGGGCATTGCCTTACTTTCTCACCTGGTGGTCATTCTTGGAATGTTTCAAGCTTTCATTATTTGATCTGTGACGAGTGGTCTCACTACTCCGACTCGCAAAAGGTTCGGGTGCTGGTTCGCATTTTTTAGCAGTAAAGTGTTAAGGTGTGCACATTGTTTGGACATCAGTCTATACCCATAACAGACTGAAGCATAGTGTCAGCAACCTCTGTATGCACTAGGACGGCAAACAATTCGTGGGACTCGCGTTATTGTGATGGAGCGATTGTGACAGGCATGAACCCAAGGTCTCTGCGAAGTCTGCCTGTCACACGCCCCCGAGGGGATCCTGTGGAGTTCTGGGGGCAGGACTGGGTGTCCAGGACCACTGCGGGCTCCCCCAGCACTGTGGAGAAGGGACAGCCTGGACCAGTGTGACAAGTGGGCTGGAGCAGAGGAGGGTCACAGTCTCTCCCGGACCAAACTCTGGTTGGGCTCATCTGAGCCGTTCCCAACTAGGCGCTGACTCTGGGCTACAGCGTCTGTCTTTTCATTTTCCGGTTTTAGCAAGATTCCTGCTGAGTCAGTTGAGCGACAGCTTTCCAGGCTCAACATCAGACCACCCTCGGTAACTGATTAGAGTCTTCGCCCCCCTTCCTCCCTTGAGTGAGGTCTGAGCCCCGGGCCTGTAGTCAGCACGAAACCTGTGGCTGGGTTACTGGGGTCATTCTGCTATGGTCTGAATGTCTGCATTCCCCCCAAAACTCATGTCGGATCCTCAAGTCCACTGTGATGCTGTTGGGGGCCTTTGGGAGGTGATGAGGTCATGAGGGTGCCCCCTCCCCATGAATGGGATTCGTGCCCTTAAAATGAGACCCCGGAGAGCCCCCAGCCCCTCCCCCATGTGAGGACACAGGCGGAGAGGTCTGTGATCCAGAAAGGGGGCCCTCACCAGACAGCACATCGTCTGGTTCTGGTTCATGGGCAGAGCCACATGTTCAAGTTGCAGACACTGTCAATTCTTGCTGTAAAATGACAGCGTTTGTAATGAGCTGGATGCATTCGTGAGTGAATTGTAGCTTGTTCTGCTGGGTTCAAATTTCCCACTCCAGGCTTCAGTTAGCCGACCCCACCCACATGTGTGAGCTGTTTATGTTGATTCTACATCCTGCAACCTGACTGCAGTCCTTTGTTAGTTCTACAAATATTTTGTCAAGTCTTTGGGATTTTCTAGTTAAGCAGTGATGTCATCTGCACACAGAGAGAACTTTATTTCTTTCTTTTCAAATTGTAAACATTTTATTTCCTTGATTTATTATATTGTTCTAGGGAGGTTTCTAGCACGATGTTGAATAGGACACCCTTGCCCTGTTCCTGATCTTAGGCTAAAATGATGCACTTTCTCAATATTGAATATGATGTTAGATGTAGACATTTTAGAGATGTTTACTATCAAGTTGAAAAATTCCCCCTCTGTTAATAGTTTACTGGGGTTTTTCCCATGAATTTTTACTTTTTTTCAAGTCCTTTTTTTCTGGATCAGTGATATGATTATATGATTTTCTTCTGCCTGCTGATGTGATGGGTTACTTTGATTGAATTTTGGATGTTAATCACCCTCACATACCTGTAATACATCCCCTTTGGTCATGATGTATAAATCTATCTATCCATACACATGTATACATATATACACACAGATATATAATTTTTCTAATTATGCTGAGGGTATTTGCATCTATAGTTATGAAAAATAGTAATCTGTAGTTTTCCTTTGTTATAATTTCTTTATGTACTTTTTGTATTGGGATGAAGCTTGACACATACAATAAGTTAGGAAGTGATTCCTCTGCTTCATTTTATGGAAAAGCTATGGATCATCAGCATCTTTTATTCATTAAATGTTTAGTAGAATTCACCATGAACCTAGTGGGGCCTACAGCTTTCTTTTTTTGGCAAGTTTATTAATTGTTAATTTGACTTAATACCGATAGGCCCATTCAGATTTTATACTTCGCCTTGTAAAAGTTTTGGTAGTTTGTGTCTTTCATGAAATTGGTCCAATTCATCTATGTTAACCAAATCTGTGAGCATAGAAGTGTCTGTAGTGTTTCTTAATACAGATTATATTATTCTCAATATTATTATTATCGTTACTCTTGGTTTTGCCTTCCAGAATGCATTGTAATAGGAAGTAAAATCACCAAGACTGTTGTGTGAGGGTTTATGATAACCTGGCTGGTAGTTGTGCTATAATTAATATTTACGAGTTTCAGATTCCACTTGGGTCTCTGGACTTTGGGCTTCCCTAATTCCTCATCCTCAGAGAGAATCTGCATCTTGCAGTTCTTTCTGTGGGATCCACTGTTTTTATTTTGGACTCTTACTGGTGTGATGCTGAGGTATGGGGAAGGGAATGCATTTTATAACAGTGTGACCAAATCAGTGTTCGTGTGGGCTTATATCTTTGGACTGAGACCTTCACAAGTGTTTCTCCAGTGAAATATGAAGTGCAGAGTGTGAAGAATGACCTTCCTTCAGCTGGGTTAAGAACCTGGCAAAATTTTTTTTTTTTTTTTTTCCTGGAGAGTAAGCTTTTGTCATGGGAAATGCAATGGCCATATTTCATGATAGTTTCCCTTCCTCGGTCTTGATAGATGGACAGCGGGCTGTTTCTTGGTCCTCGCTGTGAAAACCTGGTAGGGTTCCTGGGGACGCAACCTATGAAGATGTGTGGTCACCTGACTGTAGTTACCAGGATGGTTTCCTTCTCCAAGTCCACACTCCATTTCCAGGAATTGGACAAAATTAGCATTTACTCTGAGCTACCCTGTGATGACTCCAGAAGCTTGTGCTTCAGGTGGGCCAGTCTCATCTGTGACTCTGTACACATCTGTCCCTCCAAAATTTGATGAGTCTGTTGGCCCTTAGACCTCAGTTCTCTTATGTGTCCAAGAAAAGCTGATCTTTTTCAGTGTGTTCATTTTCTTCTTCGAGAGACCTGAGTGATGGCTTATAAACTTTATGTGTGTAGCTAATATGGAAACTCCTAGAAGTTGGATGTGTGTCTTCCAAAAATAAATATACTTTTCTCAGATTTAGCATTGTTAAATTACAGTTTCCCACTTAACATACTTATACGCCGATCTCATCTACCTTTCCCTCTCATTACGTAAGGACGTTGACACCTCACATTTTTCTGTTTGGTTTCCCACCTTCATAGATACATACTTTTTAAAAATTTTGATTGTTAATTGTTACTGGCAGAGAGATGAGTCCAATACAAGCCATTCTGCCATCACCATAAGCAGAATGTCTTGCCATATGACTAGTTTTATAAATTTTACACTTAAAGTCATTATACTGAATTTGGAGGAAAGACAAACTAGATCTGAAAATGTATAAAATTAATCATCCTCATTGAAATGTAACCTTTAAATTGATTTGGAAAACATCACATTATCTAACTTGACTCTGGCTATAGCCCCCATATGGGATATCTAAGTTCTTGGCATTTGAAATATTTAATAGATTATAAGTTCATTTTGACTTCCTCTTCTTAAGTCTTAATAGTAGGTTAAATAAAAATCTGACACAAATACACTTTGATGTAAGCAGCACAGAGGGAAGTTACAGAATGTTTGTATTTCTCCAGATGTTTCCCTTTTCAGTCACTACTCCCACCCACCCAGCAGCAGGCAAACAAACCCTGATCTAATTTTATCACTCCAGGTCAGATTCATGTTTCTCTGATTTCATATAAATGGATCATACGTCGTGTTCACGTTTGTTTCTGGCTCACTTCGTGCGGCATAAAGCTTTAGAGATTCTTGAATGTAGTTTTGTGGTTCAGGAGATGTCCTATTATTTAGAGGAGTTTTAGGTTTACAGAAAAGTTGAGCAGAAACTGTATAGAGTCCCCGTACACACCCTCTCCTCCTGACATGTTATCAGCATCTCGCATTAGTGGTGTGCGTTTGATACAGTTGATGAACCCATATAGATACACCCTTGAAAATTCTCAGTTTATTAGTATTCACACTTTGTGTTGTACAGTGTTTGGGGTGTTGAAAAATGCTCCCTCCCCTGAACCCCTAGCAACCACTGATTTTCTTTTTTTTTCTTTCTTTTTTTTTTTTTTTTTTTTTTAACTCTGCCTGCTTATCCAGAATGTCATAGAGTTGGAATCATACAGTGTGTAGTCTTTTCAGATGGGCTTCTTTCACTGAGTGATATGCATTTGATTCCTCCATACCTTTTTTTTTTGAATTTTATTTTTTTTTATAACTTCCATCTCTTTTTATAACTTGATAGCTCATTTATTTTTAACATTGAATAATATTCCATTGTGCAGATGGACCACACAGTTTATTAATCCATTCACCTACTAAAGGACATTTTTTTAAAAATTGAGGTATAGTTGATTTCCAATATCATGTTAGTTTCAGGTGTACAGCAAAGTGATTCAGTTACATACATATGTGCTATAAAGTAAATGCTTAGTAGTAGTAGTTTATATCTGTTAATCCCAAACTCCTAATTTATCCCTCCCCCTCCTCCGCTTTGTTAACCGTAAGTTTGTTTTCTATGTCTGTGAGTCTGTTTCTGTTTTGTAGATAAGTTCATTTGTATTGTATTTTAGATTCCACATATAAGTGATACCATACAATATTTGTCTTTCCCTGTCTGACTTACTTCACTTAGTATGAACATCTCTAGGTCCATACATGTTGCTGCAAATGGCAAGATTTCTTTTTATGGCTGAGTAGTATTCCATTATATCTATATGCCATATCTTCTTTACCCATTCATCCACTGATGGGCACTTAGGTTGTTTCCATGTCTTGGCTACTATAAATAATGCTGCGATGAACATAGGGGTGCATATCTTTTCAGATTAGTGTTTTCATATTTCTTGGATAAATACCCACAAGTGGGATAGCTGGTACCTATGGTAGTTCTATTCTTAATTTCTTGAGGAATCTCCATACTGTCTTCCATAGTGGCTGCATCAATTTACATTCCCACCAACAGTGTTTGAAGTTTCCCTTCTCTCTACGTCCTCACCAACACTGGCTATTTCTTGCTTTTTTGATAATAGCCATTCTAACACATGTGAGGTGATATCTCACTGTGGTTTTCATTTGCATTTCCCTAATAATTAGTGATGTTGAGCATCTTTTCATGTGCCTTTTGGCTGTCTGTAGGTCTTCTTTGGAAAAATATCTATTTTTTTTTTTGCAGTACGCGGGGCTCTCACTGCCGTGGCCTCTCCTGCTGTAGAGCACAGGCTCCGGACACGCATGCCCAGCGGCCATGGCTCATGGGCCCAGCCGCTCCATGGCACGTGGGATCCTCCCGGACTGGGGCATGAACCCGCGTCCCCTGCATCGGCAGGCAGACTCTCAACAACTGCGCCACCAGAGAAGCCCTGGAAAAATATCTATTTATCACACTCCCTGATTACAAACTATATTAGAAAGCCATAGTAATTGAAACAGCGTGGTATTGGCAGAAAAAACAGATACATAGATCTATAGAACAGAATTGAAAGCACAGAAATAAATCCACGCATACAAGGACAATTAATTTACAACAAAAGAGCAAGAACATACAATAGAGAAAGGATAGTCTCTTCAATAAATGGTGTTGGGAAAACTGGACAGCTACATGCAAAAAAAAAGAAAAAGAAAGAAAGAAACAAACAAACAAACAAACTAGACCACTATCTCACACCATACACAAAAATCAACTCAAAATGGATTAAAGACTTTAATATAAGACTTGAAACCATAAAACTCCTAAAGGAAAACATAGAGAGTACACTTGTTCTTTGACATTGGTCTTAGAAATACCTTTCTAGATATGTTTCCTCAGGCAAGAAAAACAAAAGCAAAAATAAACAAATGGGACAACATCAAACTAAAAAGCTTCTGCACAACAAAGGAAACCATCAACACAGTGAAACGAAATGTATTTTTGAAGCAAAATGCTCTTAGCCAAGGGCGTCGACTATGCAAACTCTTATGGCATCTGATGAGGGAATTGCTTTACTCTTATTGTAACTGATGAGGGAATTGCTTTAAACTAGATTTTTCAGACCATTAGGATCTTTCCTACCTGTGTCATGACTGAACTTCTAAAATTCTTGGACACTTAATCACATTTTTATTTTTTTGTTTTTTTTCACACTCTGAAACAAGTATAGCAAGCCCAGAGATGGCTACAAGGAATTCTGAACCAATGCTGAATTGAGAAGCCACCCTTCTCTGCACTGTGTCATACTTTCTGTGCAGTTTTTGTTGGGCTAACCTATCCGCCTCTGCAATCTAGAGCACCACTCTTTCAGCTTTCAGAGCAGTAATTACTGTCTTCTACTTGCCTCTGGGGGTGCATGCTGCCTTTTCCTCCCCTGCCTCGTGCCCCAGGTTCTTAATCTACTTACTCTGAACTCTGGTTCTCTTAGCTTCGATCATGTGCCTCCTTGTCAACACCTCATCTCTGCTTTCCATGGACCTAGTCTGCCCAACTACCCCAGAGCTCCTCTTTAAACCCACAGCCCCACCTGTTGCCCCCCCCCCCACTTCCCATAAAGGACCTCTTCTAGTAGCGTAGCTCTCTGGGCTTTGTGATATTCCTTCTCCATAGTGTGCAAATTCCCTTTCCATCACCAATATTTTACTCTCCTGTTCCCTTCACTGGCTTGTCCTAATGGAAACTTGGTTTTTCTCAAACCCAGTGGCCTCTCTCAGACCATTTATCTAACATAATTATTCTGCTATATATATATATATATATATATATATATATATATATATATATAGACCTGAGTGATGGCTTATAAACTTTATGTGTGTAGCTAATATGGAAACTCCTAGAAGTTGGATGTGTGTCTTCCAAAAATAAATATACTTTTCTCAGATTTAGCATTGTTAAATTACAGTTTCCCACTTAACATACTTATACGCCGATCTCATCTACCTTTCCCTCTCATTACGTAAGGACGTTGACACCTCACATTTTTCTGTTTGGTTTCCCACCTTCATAGATACATACTTTTTAAAAATTTTGATTGTTAATTGTTACTGGCAGAGAGATGAGTCCAATACAAGCCATTCTGCCATCACCATAAGCAGAATGTCTTGCCATATGACTAGTTTTATAAATTTTACACTTAAAGTCATTATACTGAATTTGGAGGAAAGACAAACTAGATCTGAAAATGTATAAAATTAATCATCCTCATTGAAATGTAACCTTTAAATTGATTTGGAAAACATCACATTATCTAACTTGACTCTGGCTATAGCCCCCATATGGGATATCTAAGTTCTTGGCATTTGAAATATTTAATAGATTATAAGTTCATTTTGACTTCCTCTTCTTAAGTCTTAATAGTAGGTTAAATAAAAATCTGACACAAATACACTTTGATGTAAGCAGCACAGAGGGAAGTTACAGAATGTTTGTATTTCTCCAGATGTTTCCCTTTTCAGTCACTACTCCCACCCACCCAGCAGCAGGCAAACAAACCCTGATCTAATTTTATCACTCCAGGTCAGATTCATGTTTCTCTGATTTCATATAAATGGATCATACGTCGTGTTCACGTTTGTTTCTGGCTCACTTCGTGCGGCATAAAGCTTTAGAGATTCTTGAATGTAGTTTTGTGGTTCAGGAGATGTCCTATTATTTAGAGGAGTTTTAGGTTTACAGAAAAGTTGAGCAGAAACTGTATAGAGTCCCCGTACACACCCTCTCCTCCTGACATGTTATCAGCATCTCGCATTAGTGGTGTGCGTTTGATACAGTTGATGAACCCATATAGATACACCCTTGAAAATTCTCAGTTTATTAGTATTCACACTTTGTGTTGTACAGTGTTTGGGGTGTTGAAAAATGCTCCCTCCCCTGAACCCCTAGCAACCACTGATTTTCTTTTTTTTTCTTTCTTTTTTTTTTTTTTTTTTTTAACTCTGCCTGCTTATCCAGAATGTCATAGAGTTGGAATCATACAGTGTGTAGTCTTTTCAGATGGGCTTCTTTCACTGAGTGATATGCATTTGATTCCTCCATACCTTTTTTTTTTGAATTTTATTTTTTTTTATAACTTCCATCTCTTTTTATAACTTGATAGCTCATTTATTTTTAACATTGAATAATATTCCATTGTGCAGATGGACCACACAGTTTATTAATCCATTCACCTACTAAAGGACATTTTTTTAAAAATTGAGGTATAGTTGATTTCCAATATCATGTTAGTTTCAGGTGTACAGCAAAGTGATTCAGTTACATACATATGTGCTATAAAGTAAATGCTTAGTAGTAGTAGTTTATATCTGTTAATCCCAAACTCCTAATTTATCCCTCCCCCTCCTCCGCTTTGTTAACCGTAAGTTTGTTTTCTATGTCTGTGAGTCTGTTTCTGTTTTGTAGATAAGTTCATTTGTATTGTATTTTAGATTCCACATATAAGTGATACCATACAATATTTGTCTTTCCCTGTCTGACTTACTTCACTTAGTATGAACATCTCTAGGTCCATACATGTTGCTGCAAATGGCAAGATTTCTTTTTATGGCTGAATAATAGTTCCACTGTATATATGTACCACATCTTCTTAATGCAATACTGAAGGACATCTTGATGGCTTCCAAGTTTTCACAGTTATGAATAAAGCTGCTTTAATCATTCATGTGCAGGTTATTGTGTGGACAGAATTTTTCAATTTATTTAGGTAAATACCAAGGATGATTAATTGTTGGATTTTATGTTCATTTTTGTAAGAAACTGTCTTACAAAGTGGCTGCATCATTTTGCATTCCTATCAGCAGTGAGTGAGCGTTTCTTTTACTGCACTTCCTTATCAGCATTTGGTGTTGTCAGTGTTTGTTTTCTAGCGATTCTAATATGTGTGTACTGGTTTCTCCTTGTTTTATTTGCATTTCCCTAATGACCTATGATGTTGAAAACCCTTTTATGTGCTTATTTAACCTGAGTATATCTTCTTTGGATATATCTGTTCAGATCTTTTGCTGACTTTTCAATTGGGTATTGTTTTTATATTTTTAAGCTTCAATTGTTTTATGTGTATTTAAGTACAATTCCTTTATTAGATATATGCTTTGAAAATACTTGCAGTCTGTGTCTTGTTTATCCATTGTCTTAATAGTACCTCTTGCAGAGCAGAAGTATTTAATTTTTAATGTAGTTCAGTGTAACTTTTTTTCTTTTATAAATTGGGTGTAAATTTTGGTGTAATATCTAAAAATTTACCACCAAATCCAAGATCATCTAGATTTTCTCCGGAATCTTGAGAATTCACTTCATCAGTTTTTTCATTAAGTTTAGAAATAATTTCTATTTCTGGCATACACATATTACATATTTTGCTAATTCTATCCTAAATATTTCATTTCGTTTTAATTTTCCTTTTTTTATAGTAGAAATCAGGCATTTATTTATTTATTCATTTTGTATTCCATGTGTGGTTTTTTTTGAATTTTATTTTATTTTAAAAAATATAACAGGTTCTTATTAGTTATCCATTTTATACATATTAGTGTATATATGTCAATCCCAATCTCTCAGTTCATCACACTACCACCCACTGGCCGCCGCTTTCTCCCCTTGGTGTCCTTATGTTTGTTCTCTACTTCTCTGTCTCTATTTCTGCTTTGCAGACTGGTTCATCTATACCATTTTTCTAGATTCCACATATATGCATTAATACACGATACTTGCTTTTCTTTTCTGACTTACTTCACTCTGTATGACAGTCTCTGGGTCCATCCATGTTGCTACAAATGACCCAGTTTTGTTCCTTTTTTTGGCTGAGTAATATACCATTGTACACATGTACCACATCTTCTTTGTCCATTCGTCTGTTGATGGGCATTTGGGTTGTTTCCATGACCTGGCTATTGTAAACAGTGCTGCAATGAACACTGGGGTGCATGTGTCATTTTGAATTAAGGTTTTCTCTGTGTATATGCCCAGTAGTGGGATTGCTGGGTCATCTGGTAATTCTATTTTTAGTTTTTTAAGGACCCTCCATACTGTTCTCCATAGTGGCTGTATCAATTTACATTCCCACCAATAGTGCAAGAGGGTTCCCTTTTCTCCGCACCATTTGTTGTTTGTAGATTTTCTGATGATGGCCATTTTGACTGGTGTGAGGTGATACTTCATTATAGTTTTGATTTGCATTTCTCTAATAATTAGTGATGTTGAGCAGCTTATCATGTGCCTCTTGGCCATCTGCATGTCTTCTTTGGAGAAATGTCTATTTAGATCTTCTGCCCATTTTTTGATTGGGTTGTTTGTTTTTTTAGTATTGAGCTGCATAAGCTGTTTATATATTTTGGAGATTAATCTTTTGTCTATTGATTTGTTTACAAATATTTTCTCCCATTCTGAGGGTTGTCTTTTTGTCTTGTTTATAGTTTCCTTTGCAAAAGCTTTTAAGTTTCATTAGGTCCCATTTGTTTATTTTTGTTTTTATTTCCATTTCTCCAGGAGGTGGGTCAAAAAAGATCTTGCTCTGATTTATGTTAAAGAGTGTTCTGCCTATGTTTTCCTCTAAGAGTTTTATAGTGCCTGGTTTTAAATTTAGGTCTTTAATGCATTTTGAGTTTATTTTTGTGTTTGGTATTAGGGAGTGTTCTAATTTCATTCTTTTACATGTAGCTGTCCATTTCTTCCAGCACCCATTATTGAAGAGACTGTCTTTTCTCCATTGTATATCCTTGTCTCCTTTATCAAAATAAGGTGACCATATATGCGTGGGTTTATCCCGGGCTTTCTATCCTATTCCATTGACCTATATTTCTGTTTTTGTGCCAGTACCATACTGTCTTGATTACTGTAGCTTTGTGGTATAGTCTGAAGTCAGGGAGTCTGATTCCTCCAGCTCCGTTTTTTTTCCTCAAGATTGCTTTGGCTATTCGGGGTCTTTTGTGTCTCCATACAACCTTTAAAAGTTTTTGTTCTAGTCCTGTAAAAAATACCTGTGGTAATTTGATAGGGATTGCATTGAATCTGTAGGTTGCTTTGGGTGGTATAGTCATTTTTACAATAATGATTCTTCCAATCTAAGAACACGGTACATCTCTCCATCTGTTTGTATCATCTTTGATTTCTGTCTTCAGTGTCTTACAGTTTTCTGAGCACAGGTCTTTTACATCCTTAGGTAGGTTTATTCCTAGGTATTTTATTCTTTTTATTGCAATGGTGAATGGGATTGTTTCCTTAATTTCTCTTTCTGATCTTTCCTTGTTAGTATATAGGAATGCAGTAGATTTCCATGCATTAATTTTGTATCCTGCAGTTTTACCAAATTGATTGATGAGCTCTGGTAGTTTTCTGGTTGCATCTTTAGGATTCTATATGTATAGTATCATGTCACCTGCAAACAGTGACAGCTTTACTTCTTCTTTTCCAATTTGTATTCCGTTTATTTATTTTTTCTTCTCTGATTGCCATGGCCAGGACTTCCAAAACTATGTTGAATAATAGTGGCAAGAGTGGACATCCTTGTCTTGTTCCTAATCTTAGAGGAAATGCTTTCAGTTTTTCACCATTAAGAATGATCTTTGCTGTGGGTTTGTCGTATATGGCCTTTATTATGTTGAAATAGGTTCCCTCTGTGCCCACTTTCTGGAGAGTTTTTATCATAAATGGGTATTGAATTTTGTCATAAGCTTTTTCTGCATCTATTGAGACGATCATATGGTTTTTAATTCTTCAATTTGTTAATATGGTGTATCACATTGATTGATTTGCATATATTGAAGAATCCTTGCATCCCTGGGAAAAATCCACTTGATCATGGTGTGTGATCCTTTTAATCTGTTGTTGGATTCTGTTTGCTAGTATTTTGTTGAGGATTTTTGCATCTATATTCATCAGTGATATTGGTCTGTAATTTTCTTTCTTTGTAGTATCTCTGTCTAGTTTGGTATCAGGGTGATGGTGGCCTCGTAGAATGAGTTTGGGAGTGTTCCTTCCTCTGACATTTTTTGGAAGAGTTTGAGCAGGATGGGTGTTAGCTCTTCTCTAAATGTTTGATAGAATTCACCTGTGAAGCCATCTGGTCCTGGACTTTTGTTTGTTTGGAAGATTTTTAATCACAGTTTCAATTTCATTACTGGTTCAGTGATTTCTTCCTGGTTCAGTGTTGGAAGTTTATAGCTTTCTAAGAATTTGTCTATTTCTTCCAGGTTGTCCATTTTATTGGCATAGAGTTGCTTGTAGTAGTCTCTTAGGATACTCTTTATTTCTGTGGTGTCTGTTGTAACTTCTCCTTTTTCATTTCTAATTTTATTGATGAGTCCTCTCTTTTTCTTGATGAGTCTTGCTAAAGGTTTATCAATTTTGTTTATCTTCTCAAAGAACCAGCTTTTCGTTTTATTGATCTTTGCTACTGTTTTCTTTATTTCTATTTTATTTCTACTCTGATCCTTATGATTGATTTCCTTCTACTAACTTTGGGTTTTGTTTGTTCTTCTTTCTCTAGTTCCTTTAGGTGTGAGGTTAGATTTTTTTTTTTTTTTTTTTTTTTTTTGTGGGTACGCGGGCCTCTTACTGTTGTGGCCTGTCCCGTTGCGGAGCACAGGCTCCGGATGCGCAGGCTCAGTGGCCATGGCTCACGGGCCCAGCTGCTCTGCGGCATGTGGGATCTTCCCGGACCGGGGCACGAACCCGCGTCCCCTGCATCGGCAGGCGGGCTCTCAACCACTGTGCCACCAGGGAAGCCCTAGATTGTTTATTTGAGATTTTTCTTGTTTCTTGAGGTAGGATTGTATTGCTATAAATGTCCCTCTTAGAACTGCTTTTGCTGCATCCCATAGGTTTTGGATCATTGTGTTTTCATTGTCATTTCTCTCTAGGTATTTTTTGATTTCCTCTTTGATTTCTTCAGTGATCTCTTGGTTATTTAGTAATGTATTGTTTAACCTACATGTGTTTGTGTATTTTACATTTTTCCTGTAATTTATTTCTAATGTCATAGTGTTGTGGTTGGAAAAGATGCTGGATATGATTTCAATTTTCTTAAATATTCCAAGGCTTGATTTGTGACCCAAGATTTGATCTATATTGGAGGATGTTCTGTGTGCACTTGAGAAGAAAGTGTAATCTGCTGTTTGTGGATAGAATGTCCTATAAATATCAATTCAATCTATCTCGTCTTTTGTGTCATTCAAAGCTTGTGTTTCCTTATTAATTTTCTGTCTGGATGATCTGTCCATTTGTGTAAGTGAGGTTAAAGTCCCCCACTATTATTGTGTTACTGTCGATTTCCTCTTTTATAGCTGTTAGCATTTGCCTTATGTATTGAGGTGCTCCTATGTTGGGTGCATATATATTTGTAATTGCTATAGCTTCTTCTTGGATTGATCCCTTGATCAATATGTAGTGTTCTTCCTTGTCTCTTGTAACAGTCTTTATTTTAAAGTCTATTTTCACTGTTATGAGTACTGCTACTCCAGCTTTCTTTTGATATCCATTTGCATGGAATATCTTTTTCCATCCCCTCACTTTCAGTCTGTATGTGTCTACGTCTGAAGTGGGTCTCTTGTAGACAGCATATATACGGGTCTTGTTTTGTATCCATTCAGCGAGCTTGTATCTTGTTTGGAGCATTTAATCCATTCACATTTAAGTTAATTATCAATATGTATGTTTCTGTTCCCAGTTTCTTAATTGTTTTGTGTTTGTTTTTGTCCGTCCTTTTCTCCTCTTGTGTTTCCAACTTAGAGAAGTTCCTTTAGCGTTTGTGGTAGAGCTGGTTTGGTGGTGCTGAATTCTCTTAGCTTTTGCTTGTCTGTAAAGCTTTTGATTTCTCCATTGAATCTGAATGAGATCCTTGCTGGGTAAAGTAACCTTGGTTATAGGTTTTTCCCTTTCATTACTTTAAATAAATCATGCCACTTCCTTCTGGTTTGTAGAGTTTCTGCTGAGAAATCAGCTTTTAACCTTATGGGAGTTCCCTTGTATGTTATTTGTCATTATTCCCTTTTTGCTTTTAATAATTTTCTTTGGCTTTAATTTTTGTCAGTTTAATTACTAGGTGTCTCAGTGTGTTTCTCCTTGGGTTTATCCTGCCTGGGACTCTCTGCACTTCCTGGACTTGAATGGTTACTTCCCTTCCCATGTTAGAGAAGTTTTCGACTATAATCTCTTCAAATATTTTCTTGGGTCCTTTCTCGCTCTCTTATCCTTCTGGGACCCCTATAATACAAATGTTTGTGTGTGTAATGTTGTCCCAGAGGTTTCTTAGGCTGTCTTCATTTCTTTTCATTCTTTTTCTTTATTCTGTTCGGTGGCAGTGATTTCCACCATTCTGTCTTGCAGGTCACATGTCTGTTCTTCTGCCTCAGTTATTCTGCTATTGGTTCTTTCTAGTGTATTTTTCATTGCATTTCTTGTGTTGTTCATCACTGTTTTTTTGTTCTTTAATTCTTCTAGGTGTTTGTTCTTTAATTCTTCTAGGTCTTTGTTAAACATTTCTTGCATCTTCTCGATCTTTGCCTCCATTCTTTTTCCGAGGTCCTGGATCATCTTCACTATCATTATTCTGAATTCTTTTTCTGAAAGGTTGCCTATCTCCATTTCATTTAGTTGTTTTTCTGGGGTTTTATTTTGTTCCTTCATCTGGTACAAAGTCCTCTGCCTTTTCATCTTGTCTATCTTTCTGTCGATGTGGTTTTTGTTCCATAGGCTGCAGGAATGTACTTCTTCTGCTGTCTGCCCTCTGATGGATGAGGCTGTCTAAGAGGCTTGGGCAAGCTTCCTGATTGGACAGACTGGTGATGGTAGGTAGAGCTGGGTGTTGCTTTGGTGGGCAGAGCTCAGTAAAACTTTAATCCGCTTGTCTGTTGATGGGTGGGGCTGTGTTCCCTCCCTGCTGGTTGTCTGGCTTGAGGGGACCCAGCACTGGAGCCTACCCGGCTCTTTGGTGGGGCTAATGGCAGACTCTGGGAGGGCTCACGCCAAGGAGTAATTCCCAGAACTTCTGCTGCCAGTGTCCTTGTCCCCGTGGTGAGCCACAGCCAACCCCCGCCTCTGCAGGAGACCCTCCAACACTAGTAGGTAGGTCTGGTTCAGTCTCCTATGGGGTCACTGCTCCTTCCCCTGGGTCCCGACGGGCACACTACTTTGTGTGTGCTCTCCAAGAGTGGAGTTTGTTTCCCCCAGTCCTGTTGAATTCCTGCGGTCAGATCCCGCTACCTTCAAAGTCTGATTCTCTGGGAATTCCTCCTCCCATTACCGGACCCCCAGGTTGGGAAACCTGACGTGGGGCTCCGAACCTTCACGCCAGTGGGTGGACCTCTGTGGTATAAGTGTTCTCCAGTTTGTGAGTCACCCACCCAGCAGTTATGGGATTTGATTTTGCTGTGATTGCGCCCCTCCTACCATCTCATTGTGGCTTTCCTTTGTCTTTGGATGTGGGGTATCTTTTCCCGGGAGTGCCAGTGTCTTCCTGTCAGTGACTGTCCAGCAGTTAGTTGTGATTCCAGTGCTCTCGCAAGAGTGAATGAGTGCATATCCTTCTACTCTGCCGTCTTGAACCAATGTCCTGTTTTAATTTTCAATTCCAAATGTTTTATAACATATATAAAAATAAAATTACTTTTGTTTCTTTAACTTGTTGTCTGAAACCTCACTAAACTTACTTGTCTTGTTCCTGTTGTTTATTTTGTAGATAATTTGATATATTCTTTATAATTATCATGTGCGTGAACATAGAAAGTTTTATGTCTTACTTTTGAACCTGCATTCATTTTTTTCCCCCTTTTTACTCCATTTTGGTACTGCTAGCAACTCTAGTAAAATGTTGACTAGAAGTTGTAGTAACAGATATCCTTTGTTCTTGATCAAAAGACTAAAGCATCATCTTCCACCATTTTGTTTAAATGTTATATGTAAGTTTTAATTTTATGCACACATAAAGTTCAGAACATTTTTTTAAATTCCTAGTTACCCAGTAATTTTTATGATTAATATATTAAATTTTGCCAGTTACTTTTTCTTTATCTGTTGAGATGATTATAGGAAATTGAATGAGTTTGCTGGGCTGCCATAACAATTACCGCAGACTGGGCAACTTAAATGACAGACAAGTATTTTCTCACAGTTCTGGAAGCTCTAAGTCCGAGATCCAGGTGTTGGCAGGGCTGGTTTCCTCCGAGGCTTCTCTCCTTGGCTTGACCTTCTCTCTCTGTCCTTACGTGGCCTCTCCTCTGTCCTCATGAATCCCTGGTGTCTCTTCATGTATCCAAATTTCCTCCTCTTATAAAGACACCACTCACATTGGAGTAGGACCCATCCAATGGCCTCATTGTACCTCATCACCTCTTTGAAGGCTGCATCTCCAAATATGGTCACATTCTGGTGTATTGGGCATTAGGGCTTCAACATAGGAAATTTGGGAGGGGACATATTTCAACACATAACACTAATTTCCTCCTGGATACAGGTCTGTATAATACATACTTATACTCTCTCTTATACTTACCTATGTAGAAACCTTTATGACTAGTTTGTGTGTCTTTATTTCTTAATGAGCATTCAAGTTACCATGCTCAGCTGTAGACATCTTTTAGTCTATCTTCTGAAGCAAGTATGCTAGTCATCAATTCTCTACGCCTTTATCTCTGAAGGCATTTATTTGGCCTCCTTGTTTGAAGAATAATTTTGTTGGATACAGGGTTTTTGCTGGGTAGCCTTTTTTTCTCTCTTTTAGCACTTTGAATATGCCATCCCACTGTTTTCTAGACCCCATCACATCTGATAAACACTAAGTTGCTAATCATTTTGAGGTTCCTTTACTTGGTGGGTCATTTTTCTCTTGCCAATTTCAAGATGTTCCCTTTATCTTTGGCTTTTGGCAAATTTCCTATGATGTATCTAGATGTGAATGTCCTTATATTTGTTCTACTTGGAGTTTCTTGAGCATTTTGGAATATAGATTAGTTTTTTGTTGTTGTTTGTTTGTTTTCTCATTGAATTTGGGAAGTGTTCACCCAGTACATTTTCAAATTAAATTTGTGCTTTTTCTCTTTCTTTCCTTTCTACGACTCCATTAGATATATGTTGATATTCTTAATGGAATTCCATAAGTCTGTGAGGCTCTGTTCATTTTTCCTCTTTTTTTTTTTTTTGCTGTACGTGGGCCTCTCACTGTTGTGGCCTCTCCCGTTGCGGGGCACAGGCTCCGGGCGCGCGGGCTCAGTG
>NC_041220.1:149087530-149088493 GCF_002837175.3 Physeter macrocephalus | reverse complement strand
GGGCACGAACCCGTGTCCCCTGCATCGGCAGGCGGACTCTCAACCACTGTGCCACCAGGGAAGTCCATTTCCTCATTTTTTATTCTTATTCTTCCTCAGCATGATCATAACTACTGACTTTGCTTCTGATTCACTGATTCATTCTTCTGTCAGGTCAAATCTACCGCTTAGTCATGCTAGTAAATTTTTCATTTATTTTATGACTTTCAACTCCAGATTTTCAATTTCTTTCTTTTTTTAAAGGAAGTTTTATCTCTTTATCAGAAGCCTTTTTTGGAGGTGTGTTACTGTCATTATACTCATTATTTAAAAATCTTTTTTCTTCTTATTTGAAAATATTAGTAATAGCTGATTTTAAGTATTTTTCTCCTAGGACAATATCTGGGCCTTTCCATTAGATTATTTTCTATTTATGGGCTATCCTTGCCTCTTTGTTTTCATATCTAATAGATTTTTTGTTGAAAAATTGGACATTTTAGATCATTATAGAGTAACAAATTTAAATTCTGATTTTCTCTGGGATTTCCGTTGCTTCCATTTTTTGTTTTACTATTGTTATTTTTTTTGAATGAGGGGCTCAGAAAACTTTGTTTTTTGTTTAGTGACTTGCCTGTAATAATTTTATAGAGTCTCTGTTCCCTGCAGTGTGAAGCCACTAATGTCTCTGCTCAGTTTGTTTTGTTTTGTTTTCTTTTTTTTGTTTTCTCTTTTTGGCTGTGCCAAATGGCTTGCAGGATCTTAGTTTCCCGACCAGGGATTGAACCCAGGCCAAAGCAGTGAAAGCGCCGAGTCCTAATCACTGGACCACCAGGGAATTCCCTCACCCCCCCACCCCTTTCTTTTAAATTCTTGTTTATTTTTATTTTTATTTTTATTTTTTCTTTTTTTTGCGGTACGTGGGCCTCTCACTGTTGTGGCCTCTCCCGTTGCGGGGCACAGGCTCCGGACGCGCAGGCTCAGCGC
>NC_041220.1:149069793-149087431 GCF_002837175.3 Physeter macrocephalus | reverse complement strand
AGGCTCAGCAGCCATGGCTCACGGGCCCAGCCGCTCCGCGGCATGTGGGATCTTCCCGGACCGGGGCACGAACCCTTGTCCCCTGCATTGGCAGGCCGACTCTCAACCACTGCGCCACCAGGGAAGCCCTCTTGTTTTTATTTGTAAGGCTGGCTTCTTAGGGGTCAGCGCTGGGTCAGCCTAGCTTAGTAGTCAACCACTGATTGTTCCGTTTTCTTTAAACAACTTGAGTCAACAAGGCACAAACATCTTGCCCTAGGAGACCCGTGTGTGGGTTGCAACATGCATGCAAAGTGCATGTGGTTTACAGGGAGCGCCGGGCAAGTAGGCAACCAACACCCTACTCTGTCTTTCCTGGCACTGCTGCAGCCCTGCATGTGCATACAGCCTTCCAAATCCCTGGGAATATGCCAGAGGTTTCCAGAGTTGTCTAGGACTGTCTCGTCTTTCCCGTTTCCCTTAACATTTTGCACCTAGTCTCTTGCCTGGTCCAGCAGTATGATCATTTGGAGGTAGCCATGAGGCTCTTTTTTCCATCATTTCCCACCAATCAGTTACTGTTGATTTTGAAAACACCCCTGATATGGGATTTTTATGCACAGCTGCAAATCAGTCAGCCCACTCCATCAGCAGCAAGGCTGCTGGTCTTTGGGGAGAAGGCAGGACAGTAGCAGCCCTGAGTCAGACACCACAGACCCTGTTCTTTTTAACCAACATTCAGTACTTTTCCTTGAGTAAATATTTTTTGTATTTGTTGTACACCCTTAACTAATTTCCAGAACTCTAACATAGTTGTCTTTGATAAGTTCATAGTTTTGTGAGTTTCACAGTATTTTTTTTGGAGGAGAGAATTTTATGAGCTCCTCATCCAGTCTTTCCAGAAGTCCTGTACCAGCCTTTGGGTTTTTGTCACCTGAAGCTGCTCATGTAGCCCATTGGTGGACTGGTGGAAACCCATTGGTGGATTTCAGTTAAGAAAATGATGACCTCCTACATGCTAAGCATTTTGTTCATTGCTAGTAGGTCACTGGGAATTCTATCTACCTAAAAAGAGACCCTGACTTTATGTAGGTATCCTGGTACGACGGTCCCCTAATCATAATGGGTTCTGTAGAGTGTTGGACTAACCATAATCTAATCATAATTGGGCTTCGTGCATCACATGTGCAAGTGCTTTGTTTTGCATCTTAACTATTCTCTCCCTGTGGCCTAACCTCATCAGATTTTAGCTTCTTTCTCATCTTTGATGACTGATCATCATACTCTAAGGGAAAATGAAGTGTCTCATTTCGGGAAAGAGCTACAAGCACGTGAGATGTGGTGAGAGGGTATCAGCTGGTGCTTCCTCCAAATTACAGTGTTGGTCATACTATACTGCATTCTGCCTAATCCTTATGGGCTCACACACCCCCATAGCACATTAACGCTGCTCAGCCCCATAATAATTGAGGTGTTTTCTGGTTCTAGTGAGGAAAGCACAGGCTCTTTTTTGAAGTAGTCTGACTAACCAGTCCCATCTCTCAAGTGACATCTGGTGGGAGATTTATATCATATTATAAAAGCAGCATCTGTGATTTATTTTCTCTTCTCACCAAGACACTTCAGGATTTACGCTACACGTCCTCAACAGAATTATCTCCTGGTTCTTTGCTTACTCAGTTTCCTGCCGAGCTGTGTGCAAGCGTTTCTGTGCATTGCAAGTACGCTACCTTTCTTCATAGGTATATTAATCGATTTATTTAACCATTTAGGAATCCAGTAACATCAACAAGGGCATAGGCGATTCATGGCCGGAAAGCCATGAGTCCAGGATCATGACTTCCGGGGAAAGAAAAAATCATGATGTGAAGGGAAAGGCTATTTTTATCTTCATATGGATGATTCTGATGCATTAATGATGCCAATGCTGCTTATAGTCTTAGTTCGTTGTCTTCTACAAACATGAAAAAATTAAAAATGTAGTTGAGCTGATTATGTTTAATATGATTTTGGCGAGAGCATGAAAGAAAAAAATACAAGCGATTGCTGGGGGAAACGGTGGAAAAATTCTCCTACAGGACTCCTTTCACAGAGCTCCGTCTGTGTATGTGCCTGTGTGGGGTTGGATAGAACGCTTCCACCAGATGCAGTTAGTGGTGAGTGATCCTGTATTGGGTCTTGTGTTGAGAGCTTCTCAGATACATGTTCACGGCTCCAAGACAGAGAAAATTACCTGCGGTGTAAGTCTGAGACGCTTACAGCTTCTATAAATCTTATTTATCATTATAAAACATGTTGTGGCTGCAAGATGGTTCGTTCACACTGGGATTCACTAGGGTTAATTGTATTTCACAGTTTAGTGCTTCGCAAAATTTCCCCCCTTTGTCCTCAAAGCATCCCACTGTAGAGTCTAGATCAGTGTGATTCTTTTGGCTATTTAAATCCAAACACTTATCGAAGTCCTAGCCTTTGCCACCTTGCAAGTTGGACTGTTTTGTTATGCCATTCTTTTTTTTTTAAATTAATTTTTATGGAAATACAGTTGATTTACAATGTTGTGTTAGTTTCAGGTGTACAGCAAAGTGATTCAGTGATACATATATGAATATAAATTATACTTTTTTAGATTCTTCTCCATTATAGGTTATTACAAATATGGAGTAGAGTTCTTTGTGCTCTACAGTAGGTCCTTGTTGTTTATGTGTTTTATATATAGCAGTGTGTATCGGTTAATCCCAAACTCCTAATTTATCCCTCCCGCCACCTTTTCCCTTTGGTGACCATAAGTTTGTTTTCAGTGTCTGTGAGTCTGTTTCTGTTTTCTAGATAAGTTCATTTGAGCTCTTTTTTAAGATTCCACATAGAAGTGATATCGTATGATATTTGCCTTTCTCTGTGTGAGTTACCTCACTTAGTATGGTAATGTCTGCGTCCATCCATGTTGCTGCAGATGGCATTATTTCATTCTTTTTATGGCTGCGTAATAGTCCATTGTGTATCTATCCCATTCTTAAAGCAGTAAGCCCCAGAAAAAAAGCCTTAACCTACTAAAAAACTCAGGAGGTGTATGTACCATGTTTCCACCCACCCAACTGATGTTCTCAGTTCTTGGTTAGGACAGTTGTCTGTGAAAGAGCATGAGTAGAGGGGGAAATGATCATTGAAGTTCCTGTATTTCAAAGGATTATTTCATAACAGCCTTTATAAAAGACGACTGTGAGAATAGGAAATTTGAATCGAGTATCCTAGCGGTGTGTTTTCATCTCGGATACATGTTGGCCTCTGGGACTTTACCTGTTGCGATGACATCTTCTGTATTTTCCGTAGGGACACGTTTGTCCTTGCTCAGTTCCTCGAACTTGTTGAATTCTTCTTCACTGAGACTATGCCCTTTGGCGGGATTCCATAGCAAATAAGGCAGGAGAGATGTCCTTTCGAACCCTCCATAGTTTATAAAGTATGACCTGGGTCATAACTGTCTAATACTGTATCTAATAAATCTCACCACCGCATCCCCCAGCCCCTTCATGCTGCTCACCAGGTAATTTTCAAGGGAGGTTCCAAAATGTGCACATCAGGTCTTCAGATGGTACCATGTGGTAGAGTCCAGATATTGAACATTTTGTCACTTTCCTGTTCTTACAACTACTGAGAAAATTAAAGACCATTCACCTGTGAGCTAAAGAATCCCCAAATTGGATGCAGTCTCTAAAGGTCCATCAGAGAACATAATGGCAGGGCCTGAGAGCTCAGAATTCCTCCAGACTCTGTTCCTTTTGAGTTTTGTCTACATTCTAGAGTTTGTTCCCTGGTTTTCCTGAACCCTAATCAAGTGAATGGGGAAAAAAAAATGATTTGGACTTTTCAGCAAGCATACTAACCCCATCACACATGCTAATCGGGGGGGAAACTCATGCTTTGTCATTGTCAAAGACAAGCTTCAACCCCCATGCACCTCCCATGAGGATATAATATCGGAAAGGCTAAACGGGATCTATCAGTGGCCCCGTGGGGTTGGCCAGAGGGCAGAATGATTGAGTTGACTGAGAACATTGCATCTGAAGGATTCAGTATGATTCAGTGGTTATTTGCAGAATATTGGGTTCAAGTCTCAGCCATTATTTTAACGATTGTGACAAAAATAAAGCATTTGTGGTTGAGATGAATGCAGTGATGCCTGGAAACTGGTGCCTCTGCTGAACGCAAATTTTAAATCTTGGCTCACTTAGGTGTCAGGACCTGGCTACTCCAGTGTGTGATATTTGGCAATAAACTCGTGGACCATCCTGGAATATTTTCTTGGATCTCCAGAACAAGTGTGTATAATATTTTTAAAAGCCATCTGATAGAATCCCTAGTGGATGCATTTCTTCATTTTTTTAGTAGACAACCTTTCAGCATCCCTGACTCAGCCAGCATGAAGTCTGAATTCCCATGTGTGAACACCTTTCTGCTCCAGCGTACTTAATAAAAAATAAGCTATATACGCACTTCTCTCCTTAATATAAAAATACAGATAATATGAACATATTTAGTTTGCATAGAATAAGGTACAGTATGTACCGACGACTTCAGTCAGGTGTGTGGTCTTGTCTTCATCGATGCTTTCAGCATAGATTACCAACATGTTCTTTGATAGAATAATCAGTTGGAAATAATTTCTACCCGAGACTGGGATAGAAAAAAAAAAAAATTCAAACCTCAATACAGTTAACTTTTTTCATTTCAAATTGACATGCTTTATTTTTCACGTGCTGTTGTCAGTCTTTCCTTCAACGATGATCTCTGTCTCACTGACATTTCTCGTAGCGTGTTGTTAGAACCAGTTAACGCACTTTTGACCAGAGATGTATTAATACGTCTTTTGTTACCCTGAACGTGATTGACCGGAGACGTTTCAGTATTTATTTACATAACAAATCGCCGGCCACAGGCGTTAGTTTCTGCAAAAGTCCCCTGGTCAATAATGAGTTATGAGAGCTACTGAAGTAGGCAGGCTTCTTCCACAACCCCCTTTTCTGAAGATGGTAAAGATTTCCAGTCTTTGAGACTGAACAGTCTGTGCACAATAATAGCAAAGTTGCTTTATTGCAGTATTTGTAGGTATATGATTTTGGTGGTGGACTGCAACCCTCTCATACAAGAACACATGATTGTGTTACATTTTCAGGAATTTTGTGACCGAATTGTCAAGTACAGCCATTATTAAAAAGTAATTCTATAAACTTAAATGAATCATATTAAAATAAAAGTTAATGTATAACCCACAGTTATTTCCTAGTAGAAGAGGTAATAAAAGAGGTATAAATGAAGCTCTTGCAAAATGTTGGAAATATATACTCTGAAACGATTCCTAAGTAGAACCTGTTGCTGCGTATCCACATTTAAAATGAAAAAATACGCATCAGACCAAGATTAGAAGGCTACATTGTACATTTTTTCCATGAAAATCAAATATGTAGACATTTGATCACTTAATATTACAGTATTGATATTTGATCATTATTTCCAGTTATTTTAAACTATAGAGATAGAAGTCTGTCCCAATGCCCCCATTGTTTTTAAATTATGTAAAAATTAGTTTCAAATTTTTGCTGTTATTTGAACTATTCTCATACTTATCTTTGGGATTTAAATTAATCAGGTTATACTTCTTAAACATGTTAATAACGAACTTTTAATATTTAAGAATTGTTTTAGTTAAAGCAAATTTGATCGTGTTGGTCAAATACAAGATACAAAAAATGTTGAAAGAGATGGTATGATTTTAAATAGCTTTAAAAACTTCCACATGCCTGAGGAACATATGAAATCAATGCTCTGGGATTTTTTCTCAGATACTGTCATTAGCAACGTTCCAAACTTGGACCTTATCCTGACGTTGTGTAACAAAATTAATGCTTGGAAAATTAAATGTCTCTTTCAAGGTTGCATTTGTAATTAGTAGAAGAAATTGTTTACAGATCCAGACATCTAGATGTCTTGGATGGAGCTAAGACTGTACCTTTGAACACGTTCTGTGGTTTTGAGAAGATGCCCCCATCTGAAAAGGTCACGGACTCACAATCCGTTCCGTAATTATCTTTTTCTCTTCTTGTTCCCATTGCTGTGTGTCCTTGGCATAGCCCATTAATCCTTAAAAACAAACAGAGAAGATGTTCCTGATTCCCCATCCATTCCTCAGCACTTGAGGAACTGCAAAAGTTACAATGCATTTTAATTGCTAAAAATTACAGATGTTTTTAATCTTAGGCTCATTTAATTTAGCCACACTACTTGGTGCTTTATTTGTTCTATTACAGGGTTCCTCACCCACAGCACCATTGACATTTTGGCAGGATAATTCTTTTTTGGGGGAAGGGAGACTGTCCTGATCACTGTGGGGTGTGGAACAGCATCCCTGGTGTCTACCCAGGAGATTCCAGCAGCTCCCACGTGAAACCAGAAATATCTCCAGACATGGCCACGTACACCATCCGGGGAGGGAGGACAGAGCCACGCCCCACACTTAGGATTGCTGCTTCATTCCTTTAGACAATCCCACTCTGTCCTTTTTCTCCATTCCAAAGACCATGTCTGTCCCTCCGCCATAAATATTGGTACTCCTACAGACTCTGAAGACCTCTCTCTCCCGAAGCAAATTGTTCAACTTCTGTGAATTCAGGAAGTACTTATTTAGTAAGAAGCTTCAAATAGAATATCAATGAACGATAGACATAGAGACAGACATAGACACAGACGCCCACAGACATAGAAAGAAATGGAAATATATATTTGCACACCGTGCACAGATCAGCTGTGTATAAATTCATTAACCACATCTCAAACTTACACCTCACAGGCACGCTTATTATTATTAATTCTTTTTTTTTTTTTTTAAGATGTTGGGGGTAGGAGTTTATTAATTAATTTATTTATGTTTGCTGTGCTGGGTCCTCGTTTCTGTGTGAGGGCTTTCTCTAGTTGCGGCAAGCGGGGGCCACTCTTCATCGCGGTGCGCGGGCCTCTCACTGTCGCGGCCTCTCTTGTTGCGGAGCACAGGCTCCAGATGCGCAGGCTCAGTAGTTGTGGCTCACGGGCCTAGTTGCTCCACGGCATGTGGGATCCTTCCAGATCAGGGCTCGAACCCGTGTCCCCTGCATTAGCAGGCAGATTCTCAACCAGTGCACCACCAGGGAAGCCCCTATTAATTCTTTTTCACGCTTGTTTTTCTCCACCTTATATGTTAGTTTCTTTTTCACGCTTGTTTTTCTCCACCTTATATGTTAGTCTCTCCTTTGGTTTAATGGCATCGCCATTTTTACAGATGGACAAGTTCAAACTTGAGCATTTAATTTGAATAATAAACTATTGATACTGTAAATTTTTTCTTAAAATGTTGATTTCAGTCACCCCCATATCTACTTCTTTCATTGCTAAATTTTTCCAAAATTATTTTACTCAATACAGTCCCCACCATGTGAGTTCCTGGAGGACTAATACTTAGAAAATGAATTTTATGATTCCCTTATTTTAAAACCTACATCCGTGCTGATCTCCCACATAGTAAACATAAAATTAATATTTTTGATATAGGAAACTCTCCAGATCAAAGTCTTGAGTTTTGTTTCCAGTTGGTGTTCTGGAATCCACTTCATACACATAGGACATGACCGCACTGAAAATCCAACGTCCCCTGAATTCGCGATGCCTCTCTGCACACTTCTTCTGTTTCTCTGATTCTTGGTTTAAACTTTCATTTAGTGTTCAGTGAATAAATGCCACACACACCACCCCGTGCAAACCATTGCCCACTCCCATGACTGGCACAGTCATTCACTTATCGATACTTCAGGATGACCTTTATCAGTGAGTCTTTTTGTTATTTTTTGCACATGGATGTCTGTGACCTTGATTCAGTTTTGAACTGTAAGGTGAGACAAATTTTTTTAATTTGTCGTTTTTTATTCCCACATTTACACAATGCCTCCAATAGAGTAAACATTCTATAAATGTTCATTTACTGCGTGAAAGTATTCATTTATTGATGGAATCTTGTCGCTAAGATGCCAGGTGAATAATCTTCTGTGTATAACCCTTCACACTGAAGTATACCATGAAAGAAACTGTATATAATCTCTTTCCAATATATGCAAAACCTGAAGAATCAAACACACAGATCCTAGGGATAGGAATGCTATTGCCATAACTTTCAGGCCTTCAGGACAAGAGTCTTTCCTTACTGCCTTCATCTGAATTATTAATGACATAATTCCAACCGAGCTGCTCAACCAGTGTGGCCTCTAAGAAGAGGCTACAGGCAGATGTGTAGTGGGTTTGTGATGAGCTCTAAGGATATGACACCAAACCAAAAATGCTCTTTTATGAATAGAATTGACAGGCTCAAATTTGAGAACATCATCCAGAGACCTTTCACTGCAAATTTGAGCTTGGACCTCATGATCAGCTCGGTGCTTTGTGTCGACCTAGAGGGGTGGGGTAGGGAGGGTGAGAGGGAGACGCAAGAGGGAGGGGTTATGGGGATATTTGTATACATACATCTGATTCACTTTGTTGTACAGCAGAAACTAACACGACATTGTGAAGCAATTATACTCCAATAAAGATGTTAAAAAAATATTTCTTCCCATCCAAAAAATAAATAAAAATAAAAAATATTTGGTAGAAAAAAAAAGTCAACAGTTTTGTTCCTTTACGTTTAGGCAAATTCCACTTACTTTGTATAAAAAGTAATGTAGGTTGTTTCGCAGTTGTTGCTGCCTTCAGTCCTATGGATATGACCCCTTAATGGGCCATTTCCATGTGTCTTGTCCACGTTATCGGATGCTATGTAAATTGTGTGCCATTCTCCTGTAATCTAAAAAGGAAAGTTTCTGTAAGAAATGTTAGTCAATCTCTTTACTGTTTTCTCACCAGTACCCAGCATAATCTTTGCTTCTGCTTTACCTCAGAAGACAAAGAAATGCAATCTTATTGAGCAAAGTAAGGTTCTACCCCCTACCTTGCAGAATAATATGAAATGAAATAATGATTCCTACTCAAGCATAAAGGATAGAATGCAGTTTCTTGAAATAGCTAAAACAATGCCATTAAAGACGATGACAATTCATTGCTATCTAAATGATAGCATATAATTTTTTCTTGCAATTTGCAGACAAATAAGATGAAAAAAATATAAAGAGGTGAAAGACAGAAGGGTTGTTTTATCCTCACGTAGATACATGGACCAAGGGATATATATATGTATAATCTGATCACACATATAAACATGAGTCTCTCACACACATGCACAACCAAGACCTCCTCCCAGATCAGCTCATTTTGGGTACCTTTGAGAGAGCTTCCTCAGATGGAGGTTCCTGGTCAGCACAAACCAGACCAAAGACAAGACTCAGCAGCAGAATCTTCATCTTGTTGGTTCTCATAATCCTTCTTCTGGAGAAGCTGAGGGTGTCCCAGTTGTTGGAGAGAATGTGAGTTTGTGCCACTTTTTATGTTATACGTCTCTTGGTATAACACATGATGAACAGTTGTTCATCATAAGACCTTGGTTACATATAAATCATCTTACAATATCCTGGTTGGCAGTTGAGCTTTTCTGGCAATCTGTTGTTTTTATAAAGAGATTAGTTTTAAGAGAAGCTTAAGTGGATCTGGACATTTGGCCTTTAGAGTAGGTGAGAAATCACAGTACATATGAAGTATTCCAAGGACAGTAAGGTTTATTTTCTTTTATATGCTGAGTTTCCAAAATGGGGTAAGCAGTCCAAGACACATATCCCCAACTCCTATATTATTTCTTTAACATTGAAGAGGTCTGTTTAAGCTTATTTTCTAAAACTAAAGATGTTACTGTTTACTGGTTTAACAAGCTTAATATGTGGCTTCTATACCATGAATCGGTTATCAAGGCATTCCTCACAGGAGTCTGTGTTTATTTTTTTATTTTTTATTTGAAGTATAGTTGCTGTACAATATTATGTAAGTTGCAGGTGTACCATATAGTGATTCATAATTTTTATAGATTGTACTCCACTTATAGTTATAACAAATATTGGCTGTATTCCCTATGTTGTGCAATATATCCTTGTACCTCATTTATTTTATACCTAATGGTTTGTACCTCTTAATCCCCTACCACTATTTTGCCCCTCCCCTCTTCCCTCTCCACACTGGTAACCACTAGTTTGCTCTCTATATCTGTGAGTCTGCTTCTTTTTTCTTATATTCACTAGTTGTATTTTTTAGATTCCACATTTAAGTGATATCATATAGTGTTTGTCTTTGTCTGACTTATTTCACTTAGCATAATACCCTCCAAATCCATCCATGTTGCTGCAAATGGCAAAATTTCAACTTTTTATGGTTGCATAGTATTCCATTTTGTGTGTGTGTGTGTGTGTGTGTGTGTGTGTGTGTGTGTACTACATCTTCTTTATATTTATATCGTTATGTTTAAATTTAACAAAATATTTCTAACGAACAAATTCTCACATCCTACCCCACTCAAGGATCCCTCCCAAATTCATCTCTACAATTTCATTTTGTCTTGAGTGTATAACCTAATCTCATTACAATTTATGTGACTTTTGCCTTATGTGTGTGTAGCTAGGCCCCATGTTCTTTCAACCATCCTCCTGAACTGTCCACACATCAGGGAAACTAGATTAAAGAAACCATGGGCAACCACTCTCTAAATAACACTCATTTGGACAGTTTGCTCTCAGGATGAGACCAGCCCTCTGATGATCATGTTAATAATAAAAAAGTAAATGGATGGATTGTGATTAGAGATACAAAAATATAGAAATTGAACTAGACCTCTGTAACTGAAATGAACTCTATACTGAACTGAAAGATGAGTTTTTAAAATCTTTGCTGAGATATAAATGATATAGAACAAACGTTCACATATTTCAAGTGTACAGTTGATAAGCTTTGGAGGAATACAGCTGTGCAAACTTTTCCCCAGTCAGTATGATGAACATATCTGTTGTGTTCAAAATGATCCTTGGGCTCCTTGGTCATCCTTTGTCCTGCCCCTTCTCTGCCATCCCCCACCCTGTCCTGGGAACCCACTCCTCAGTTTTCTGACACAACAGTTTAGTTGGTATTCTCTAGAATTTTTCAAAAATTGAACCTGTGTGAGTGTGTGTGTGAGCACGTGTGCGCATTTCTGCCTTCTTTCACTTAGCATATTTAATAATTATCTATATTGTTCTTGTAGACTACATTTCCATTTACTCCTGCATAGTGTTGCATAGTGTTATATGGATATATCCCAGTTTTATCCACTGAAATGGTGATGGGTGCATATTTACGGGCAGGTCTTTGTAAGGAACTCAGCTGTCTTATCTCCTGGGTAGACACTTAGGAGTGGAATTGCTGGATCAAAGTGCCTTTCTAATTTTACACTCCTGTCAGCAGTAGATGAGAATTTCAGTTGCTCCAAATCCTTGCCACTACTTGGTGTGGTCATTTCAGACATCATAAGTAGTATGTAATGGTATCCAGTTAACAGTTTTAATTTACATTTCCTGAATAAAGTGGTGGAACACGTTTTTATGTGTTTTCTTGCCATTTGTATATTTTCTTTGGTAAGTGTCTCTCCACATCATTTGTTCATTACTGATTGGGTTGTTTGTTTCTGTTTTCTTAATTTTTATTTATTTTAGTGTTTATTTTCTTATTTTTTTTGGCTGTGTCAGGTCTTAGTTGTGGCTCATGGGATCTTCGTTTAGGCATACGGGATCCTTTTCATTGTGGTGCGTGGCTCTTCATTGTGGCACATGCACTTCTCTATAGTTGTGGTGTGTGGGTTTTCTCTCACTAGTTTTGGCCCTTGGGCTCCAGGGCATGTGGGCTCAGTAGCTGTGGTGTGTGCTGGCTTTGTTGCCCCATGGCATGTGGGATCTTAGTTCCCCGATCAGGGATCAAACCCACGTCCCCTGCATTGGAAGGCAGATTCTTTACCACTGGACCACCAGGTAAGCCCCAGGTTGTTTGTTTCTTTATAATGAAGTTTGGAGGTTTTAAATATATTCTGGGGACTTCCATGGAGACTCAGTAGTTAAGAATCTGCCTGCCAATGCAGGGGACATGGGTTTGAGCCCTGGTCCGGGAAGATCCCATATGCCATGGAGCAACTAAGCCCATGCGCCACAACTACTGAACCTGCATGCCACAGCTGCTGAAGCTCATGTGCCGCAAGTACTGAGTCCATGTGCTGCAACTACTGAAGCCCACGCACCTAGAGTCTGTGCTCCGCAACAAGAGAAGCCACCGCAATGAGAAGCCCGCGCACCTCAACGAAGAGTAGTCCCCGCTCACCACAACTAGAGAAAGCCCCTGTGCAGTAACGAAGACCCAATGCGGCCAAAAATAAATAAATAAATAAATAAATTTATTTATTTAAATAAATAAATATATTCTGGGTGCAAGCCCTTTTTCACATAGAAGATTTGCAAATATTTTTCCCCAGTTGGTGGTTTCTCTTCTACTTCCCTTAAGGGTATCCCTCAAAGACGCAAATATCTGTATGTTCAGTGTCATGAAAGTACTGTTTTCACTGACTAAGCATGACATGCTGTATTTTCTAATCAATATGTGTGTAGTGTTTTGTCACAAGAGTTTTCACCCACGTTTACTTCTAGAGTTTTTCTTGATTTAGGTCTTACACATAGGTCTGTGAATCACTCTATGTTAGTTCTAAAACATGGGGCAATGAATGAATGGGTTGAAGTTTTGTTTTGTTTTTTGCATATGGATATCCAATCTTTCCATCAACTTTTGTCCATAAGATTATTCTTTTCCACTGAATTTCCTTCGTATCTTTCTCAGAAATCCATCTGTCTATATATTCCTGTCCCTTCCCCAGGATCAGTTTTTGTTTTGGTTTGGTTTGTTTTTCCACATTCCTTACTTGTGTTTTGGGCAGTGTTAAATTAAAGACAGAACATGACGATCATATGACTTCCTTTACGAATAATGTAAGACTTCAGTTCCAAAGACCAACCCATCACAACAGTCTCCTAGAATGACTCCTTTTCAATTTTCCTTTGGTGACAGTAGACAAACTTCTTCAGTGTTTAGATTTCCTAAGAGATCCCGGGCAAGTCACCTATTCCTCTGGTGTGATGACCATATCAGCACAAAGCATTTATCACCTCCTTCCTCCCCAAAGCAGGCACTTTCATCCTTTTTCCTTAAAGGACTTTCCATGTAAATGCTCAACAACCTTGTCAAAGAAAAGAATAATGAACACTTTATTTTCATTGCTCCACATTCTAAACAGCTTTTTAACAATCTAATCTTCAACACACCTGTCTATTCATTGAGTCCAGCCCTCCTATCTCTGTACAGCTGGTTATTTTCAAGGACATTGAAACAGCCAGAGAGCTTGTTCTTTTGTTTTTTTTTTTGTTTTTTCTCACATTTCCATGTGTGTTATTTTCTTTCCTAGCAACGTATCAGATGGAGATATATTTTGTTAATTTTGTTCTTACTGTGGAAATGAAAAAACAATGGTACTTTTATGATTTCCAGTTCAGCTGAGTGAAAACACCCGGAGGGCTGACTCAAGTATTTGCTGCTCCAGGGACACATCAGAGCCTCAAAATCCTTCTTCATTTGGTGTCTGACCTTTGAGGAGAGCTTGGCTGAAAGGAGACTTCAGCCTACATCTTCAATGGCCACTTGCCTTTATTCTCAGAAGGGACATCACTGTTTCTTAAATAATATTATCTTTCTTTACTTCATCTTCTCTTTTCTTTTCTTTTGGTCCCAATATCATTTTTTTTCTCTTTCTTTCACATATTCCTGTTTGCATTTTCCTATCTAATCTCCTACTGTGAAAGCTATGGAGCTTTTCTTTTCTTTTTTTAATTGAAGTATAGTTGATTTACAATGTTGTGTTAATTATTGCTGTACAGCAAAGTGATTCGGTTGTATATATATATATAAATTCTTTTTTTAATATATTCTTTTCCATGATGGTTTATCACAGGATATTGAATATAGTTCCCTGTGCTATATAGTAGGACCTTGTTTATCCATTCTATGTATAAAAGCTTACTCTGCTAACCCCAGCCTCCCGTCCTTCTTTCCCTCCCCCCACCGCTGCCCCCCACTTTGGGAACCACAGGTCTGTTCTCTATGTCTGTGAGTCTGTTTCATAGATAAGTTCATGTGTGTTATTTTTTAGATTCAACGTATAAGTGGTATCATATAATACTTGTCTTTCTCTGACTTACTTCACTTAGTATGATAATCTCTAGGTCCATCCATGTTGCTGCAAATGGCATTATTTCATTCTTTTTTATGGCTGAGTAATATTCCATTGTATATATGTACCACATCTTCTTTTAATTTAATTTATTATTATTTTTAGGCTGTGTTGGGTCTTCGTTGCTGCACGTGGGCTTTCTCTAGTTGCGGCGAGCGGGGGCTACTCTGGGTTGCGGTGCGCGGGCTTCTCATTGTGGTGGCTTCTCTTGTTGTGGAGCACGGGCTCTAGCACGTGGGCTTCAGTAGTTGAGGCATGTGGGCTCAGTATTTGTGGCTCACGCGCTCAGTAGTTGTGGCATGCAGGCTGTAGAGCGCAGGCTCAGTAGTTGTGGCGCACGGGCTTAGTTGCTCCGTGGCATGTGGGATCTTCCCAGACCAGGGCTTGAACCCATGTCCCCAGCAATGGCAGGCAGTTTCTTAACCACTGCACCACCAGGGAAGTCCCTGTACCACATCTTTATCCATTCCTCTGTCGATGGGCATTTAGGTTGCTTCCATGTCGTGGCTATTGTAACTAGTACTGCCATGAACATTGCGTTTCCTTCTCAAATTTGTCCAGGTTTCTGTAACTGTGAAGCCTCTTTTTTCCAGTTTATAAATTTCTGTCTTGTTTTCCTGTTTTCTCTGTGATCATTGTTTTCTCACATCTTAGATTTCACAACTCCTATCTAAATAATGCAAGGAAGCTTTTGAACCTGGCCCTTAAAAACACCTGGTTCCCTCAAGCATTCCTGACCAAGGTTCCGATGTACTTAGAATCTAGCCTGATATATTTAACCACAAGCCCACTTTCTGAGATTTGATCCTGGTGACATTCTCTACACAGTGCCTTTCAAATGGAAACATGCTCAGTGACCCCCCCCCCAAAGAAATTTATTGATGCTGCTGGTTCTGATGGAGCATGTTTAGTATTGAGCCTGGAACCCTGCATTTCTAACAAACGCCCCAGGATATGTCATTGGTTCTCATCTCAAACCATACTTTTCAGCGACAGAGTCTTCCCAAAACACTTCCCAAAGCTTGTCCTGTTTTAAGTATCCTGTAGGGTACTGGTTTCTTATGTAGATGTCTCTCTTCCTACCCAGGAGCTTTGGTTTGACCAGATCGGGGAAGGTTTTCTAAAACTGCTTGTAGGATATTGGTTCTCAGTCAGGGACCTCTGTACCTCCCAAGAATTTGTCCATTTCTTCCAAGTTGTCCATTTTATTGGCATAGAGTTGCTTGTAGTAGTCTCTTAGGATGCTACTAAATACACCACAGATGTATTTCTGTGGTGTCCACTGTAACTTCTCCTTTTTCATTTCTGATTTTATTGATTTGAGTCCTCTCCCTCTTTTTCTTGATGGGTCTGGCTAAAGGTTTATCAATTTTGTTTATATTCTCAAAGAACCAGCTTTTCGTTTTACTGATTTTTGCTATTGCTTTCTTTGTTTCTATTTCATTTATTTCTGCTCTGATCTTTATGATTTCTTTCTGTCTACTAACTTTGGGTTTTATTTGTTCTTCTTTCTCTAGTTCCTTTAGGTGTGAGCTTAGATTATTTATTTGAGATTTTTCTTATTTCTTGAGGTAGGGTTGTATTGCTATAAAATTCCCTCTTAGAACTGCTTTTGCTGCATCCCATAGGTTTTGGATCTTTGTGTTTTCATTGTCATTTGTCTCTAGGTATTTTTTGATTTTCTCTTTGATTTCTTCAGTGATCTCTTGGTTATTTAGTAACGTATTGTTCAACCTACATGTGTTTGTGTTTTTAACGTATTTTTCCCTGTAATTTATTTCTGATCTCATAGTGTCGTGGTTGGAAAAGATGCTTGATGTGATTTCAATTTTCTTAAATTTACTGTTTTTTTTTTTTTTTTTTTTGGCTGTGTTGGGTCTTCGTTTCTGTGCGAGGGCTTCCTCTAGTTGTGGCAAGCGGGGGCCCCTCTTCATCGCGGTGCATGGGCCTCTCACTATCGCGGCCTCTCTTGTTGCGGAGCACAGGCTCCAGTAGTTGTGGCTCACGGGCCTAGTTGCTCCGTGGCATGTGGGGTCTTCCCAGACCAGGGCTTGAACCCGTGTCCCCTGCATTAGCAGGCAGATTCTCAACCACTGCGCCACCAGGGAAGCCAATTTACTGAGTCTTGATTTGTGACCCAAGATGTGATCTATCCTGGGGAATGTTCCTTGTGCACTTGAGAAGAAAGTGTAATCTGCTGTTTTTGGATGGCATGTCCTATAAATATCAATTCAATCTATCTGGTCTATTGTGTCATTTAAAGCTTGTGTTTCCTTATTAATTTTCTGTCTGGATGATCTGTCCATTGCTGTAAGTGAGGTGTTGAAGTCCCCGACTATTATTGTGTTACTGTCGATTTCCTCTTTTATAGCTGTTAGCATTTGCCTTATGTACTGAGGTGCTCCTATGTTGGGTGCATATATATTTAGAATTGTTATAGCTTTTTCGTGGCTTGATCCCTTGATCATTATGTAGTGTTCTTCCTTGTCTCTTGCAACATTCTTTATTTTAAAGTCTGTTTTATCTGATATGAGTATTGCTACTCCAGCTTTCATTTGGTTTCCATTTGCATGGAATATCTTTTTTCCATCCCCTCACTTTCAGTCCGTATGTGTCCCTAGGTCTGAAGTCGGTCTCTTATAGACAGCACATATATGGGTCTTGTTTTGTATCCATTCAGTGAGCCTGTGTCTTTTGTGTGGAGCATTTAATCCATTCACATTTAAGGTAATTATCAATATGTATGTTTCTTTTACATTTTCTTAATTATTTTGGGTTTGTTTTTGTCAGTCCTTTTATTCTCTTGTGTTTCCTGCTTAGAGAAGTTCCTTTAGCATTTGTTGTAAAGCTGGTTTGGTGGTGCTGAATTCTCTTAGCTTTTGCTTGTCTGTAAAGCTTTTGACTTCTCCGTTGAATCCAAATGAGATCCTTGCCGGGTAGAGTAATCTCGGTTATAGTTCTTCCGTTTCATCACTTTAAATACATCTTTCCACTCCCTTCTGGCTTGTAGAGTTTTTGCTGAGAAATCAGCTGTTAACCTTATGGGATTCCCTTGTGTGTTATTTGTTGTTTTTCCCTTGCTGCTTTTAATATGTTTTCTTTGTATTTAATTTTTGATAGTTTGATTAATATGTGTCTTGGCGTGTTTCTCCTTGCATTTATCCTGTATGGCACTCACTGTGCTTCCTGGACTTGGGTGGCTATTTCATTTCCCATGTTAGGGAAGTTTTTGACTATAATCTCTTCAAATATTTTCTCGGGTCCTTTCTCTCTCTCTTCTTCTTCTGGGACCCCTATAATTCAAATGTTGGTGCGTTTAATGTTGTCCCAGAGTTCTCTGAGAGTGTCCTCAATTCTTTTCATTCTTTTTTCTTT
>NC_041220.1:149048888-149065324 GCF_002837175.3 Physeter macrocephalus | reverse complement strand
TTGCCTTATGTATTGAGGTGCTCCTATGTTGGGTGCATAAATATTTACAATTGTTATATCTTCTTTTTGGATTGATCCCTTGATCATTATGTAGTGTCCGTCTTTGTCTCTTGTAATAGTCTTTATTTTAAAGTTGATTTTTCTGATATGAGAATTACTACTCCAGCTTTCTTTTGATTTTCATTTGCATGGAATTTCTTTTTCCATCTCCTCACTTTCAGTCTTTATGTGTCCCTAGGTCTGAAGTCGGTCTCTTATAGACAGCACATATATGGGTCTTGTTTTGTATCCATTCAGTGAGCCTGTGTCTTTTGTGTGGAGCATTTAATCCATTCACATTTAAGGTAATTATCAATATGTATGTTTCTTTTACATTTTCTTAATTATTTTGGGTTTGTTTTTGTCAGTCCTTTTATTCTCTTGTGTTTCCTGCTTAGAGAAGTTCCTTTAGCATTTGTTGTAAAGCTGGTTTGGTGGTGCTGAATTCTCTTAGCTTTTGCTTGTCGCTTCTCCTTTTGGGACCCCTATAATGCGAATGTTGGTGCGTGTAATGTTGTCCCAGAGGTTTCTTAGGCTGTCTTCATTTCTTTTCATTCTTTTTCTTTATTCTGTTCGGTGGCAGTGATTTCCACCATTCTGTCTTGCAGGTCACTTATCCATTCTTCTGCCTCAGTTATTCTGCTATTGATTGCTTCTAGTGAATTTTTCATTTCAGTCATTGTATTGTTCATCTCTGTTCGTTTGTTCTTTAATTCCTCTAGGTCTTTGTTAAATATTTCTTGCATCTTCTCGATCTTTGTTTCCATTCTTTTTCCAGAGTCCCAGGTCATCTTCACTATCGTTATTCTGAATTCTTTTTCGGGAAGGTTGCCTATCTCCACTTCATTTAGTTGTTTTTCTCAGGTTTTATTTCGTTCCTTCATCTGGTACATAGCCCTCTGCCTTTTCATCTTGTCTATCTTTCTGTGAATGTGGTTTTTATCCCACAGGCTGCAGCATTGTTGTTCTTCTTGCTTCTGCTGTCTGCCCTCTGGTGGATCCAACCCTTTATTCTCAACATTATTTTGAACAGTCAAAATAATGCAGGGCAATTTGCCCTGGTGTTTATACTGATAGAAATAATTCCTTCAAATCTTCTCTTTCCTCCTAGACTTCTTCTTTGCACTTTTCCTCTTTCTTTTTACTGCCGTTTTTTGAAATATTAAGCTGTATTTCTGAATGCCATCATGTCTGGATTTAAATGACAGATACAAGTAAAGATTAACATAACTTACACCTACAACGTAAATATATATTTTAATTCTATTGACAAGAGACCTCTTAGCACTCTTTGATGTTTTTGGGTAACCTGTATTTCTTTGATTGAAATAATTCCTCCTGCTTCATTTCTTTATATTTGGATTCTTCTGCTTAAACTTAAGTGTTACCATGGGAATAACTGTTCATTTGAGGGTGAAATAATCAAATTATGTGTTTACAATTATTACTAATTTAACATAACATTTAAATGTGAGAGAGAGACAGACGGACAGACACCAAGATCTACAATTCCTAAAATATTCTTTTTTAGTTTAAGGCATTGCCATCGATCTATATGGTGAAGCTGCAGCTTCAGAATTAAATTTGAGAATCCAAACCTTGTTTATTTATATTTCATGAGTTCATAGGAGAAGCATAATCAGAAAGAAGTGGAATATGACTCCTTCTGCATAATTCAGTAGATACCCATTCCTGTTGTGGCGAAGTTGAAACTGATAGTCGTTGGGCATATAGGAGTCTTCAGAACGAAGTCTAATATTTCTTTTCTAAATCTCGGCTTTTACAGTGACCTCCACACATACTGCCCCAGCTCCCTGATGCTCTTTGTTATTTCCTGGGTTTTAAAATAAATGGGTGCCTCTGAGGATAGCAGTATTTCTCCCTCTTCCTAGCTCTTTGTTTAGACATCCCGGCCCCCCTTCAAAGCATCCTACGCGCATCACATTCCTCATGTAATTTTTCAGACACCCCATATGCTCCCACCCTCTCCAGTTTCTTGGCGCCCTCTTTCCACCTCATCCGTAACATTATTGTAGGATTTCAGGTACAATATTAGCATATGAATCTGTATCCCTCACTCTCCTCTCACCAATGAAGGTCAAAAACGTTTCTTCATCTTCTCTTATTGATTTGCGTTCTTAGTAAACCACGTGCGGTATAGTCAGCGTTCCACGGGTAGTACTTGGGGCTGTGACAGCTTTAGTAGATTTAGTCGCGGTCGAGCATCGCTGTGTGTAAACCCTTTCAGGGCAGGGCGCACCGTGTGTCCTGCACCTGCTCACAGCTTCTGCGGCGCGGTGGGAACCATGGCTTACCAATTCCGCCCGAAGGATTCAAGCCCCTGGGTGGGACTGTCGGGGTCGAGGGCAGGGTCCTCTTCCCGCTGCTGTGCCCCTCTTTCCTTTCATGAGTCAATGCCAGTGGAGCTTCTGGGACTCCTCCCCCTAAGCACAGCCTCCAGGACATTCCCTGGAGGCTTGGAGCGGACCCGATCCCACAATTCCAGAGACCCTTCTCAGCCCCATAACTCAGGGCGTCATGCTCTTGGACATAATCCGGACAGTTCCCTGCAAACACGGAAGCCGGCCCTTCCCTCAGGCTTCGGGATTTATATGTGGTTTCCTTGTACGTTATTTTTACTTACTTGACAAAAAAGTTGAAGGCTATTCTGTCATTTTCATCATCAAGATGAATATTCTGCAAATAAACCTTGAATGGCCCATTCTCACTGGTCTTCTCTGGGTTACTGGATGCCACGTAAAGGGTTTTCCATTCTCCTGAAAACTAAAAGCACAATTCTCTGTAGAAATTTTAGTCCCTCTCTTTTCATCTTGCCCGACATCATCCCTCAATAGTTTCCCTTCTCTTTTGCACGTCAGCACAAATTGCCTAACTTGACTGAACAAAGCAGGATTTATAAGATCGTGTGACTACCCATATCAACGGCAAAACAAGAAATGGAGATATTCATGAAATAGCTTACACTCTGTTATCAAATGCAAGAACTCCAGTCCAGTAGTTAAGTGGCTGGTTCACCTTCTCTTTTATAAGCAGAGTAGAAATGGATGAGGACCCAATTAAAAGACAATATAAATACACAGAGACCGTGGAAGACAGGTTCAGTAGAAATGTATATGGACCCAGGTAATGGAGTAATTCTGAGTCAGAGGAGATGGCTAGGCTTTGGGGCAGATACGTTTGGATACACGTATATAAAGCCCCAAAAGGGACACACACACACACACACACACACACAATCACACTCACACTCACACACTCACATGCACATCCACATCCATAAAACAACCATCAGACCCCCTTTTTTCAAGGAGCCTTTTGAGATCTTTCTTCTTCAGCCAGCCCCACCTCCATGAAATCTTAATAGCAGAAATAACTGTCTGTCTGGTTACGTACACTATTTGTGTCTGGTCTTTGTAGATACAAGAACGTGATTCTTTTTAACCCACGAGGAATCCCTTTTGGGCCCCTTTTAGGAGCAGTATTGCCACCACTGAGAACGCACGTCCTAGAAAAATGCCCCCTGATAATTGATTATGTGGATTCCGCAGCGCACTGTATCATTCCAAGGGGATCTCAGGCATTTGCTGGTGTAGCCAAAGCAGCCCCTACTCGTTGCTTCATATTCTAATAATAGTTATTATTATTACTGCTATTATTATGTTTTAGTCTCAATTTTAGTATTGTTAGGGAGAAGTTTTCAGGCTCAGAAAGGGCCGGGCTCAGGTCTCCCAAGTAGGGACAGCAGGAGCAAGGGTCTTCATCTTGCCATGCAGTTTTCTCTCCAGAAATCTCACCTCCCCAGGCCTCCTGTGCGCCCCTCGGGCCATGCAAAATCCCACAGATCCATCCATGCAGACGGGGAAAAAGAAATGCAAACCTCGGTCACACCTCCAGTGTCTGTGCTATAACTTCAAGAGACGCGTGTGGCCCATTTCAATCATGAAAATAGGCATTGACCCAACTAGAGGAGACAGTCCCGTAGTTTGTACAAACGTCAGAGGGGCAGCTTCCCTCTGGAAGGCAGGCACCACCGTCTCCCCATTATCCGTGCACTGCTTTTCACGTGCATAGTGTCTGTTCTTTATTTTCGTCTCGGTGTGTGTATTTATTTTGCCAGATGGCGGGCATGGCGTTCTTGTGGGGACATGGCACCGAGCTCCGTTGTTTGTCACTATGTTTACTGTCCATGAACTGTGGAATTTCTTCCCCCTCCCCGTCCCTGAGTTACAGTTCCATGTTAGCTAGTCCCGCGTTTGAGGAAAAAGCCACTCTCAGCACAAGTAACTCACGCTGGAAACGTGTGAGAGCGTCCTCTCAAATCCTGTCTAGCCGGTTACCTGCACTCAAAGACAGCACTTAATGAACTTTCCTAAATTGTAGCCATCTGGTGACGGTGTTAGGAGACACATTCAGTGTCTGTGGAATGAATGGGTGTCTCAGATTTTCAAAAAATAACTATTAAAAAGTATAGCAGATGTTCAGTGTCTTGGAATAACCTATAATGGAAAAGAATCTGACAAAGAATATGTATGTATGAGAACCTGCTGTATAGCACAGGGAACTCTACTCAGTGCTCTGTGGCGACCTAAATGGGAAGGGAATCCAAAAAAGACGGGATATATGTATACGTAGAGCTGATTCATTTTGCTGTACAGCAGAAACGAACACAACATTGTAAAGCAACTATACTGCGATGAAAATTTTTAAAAATGTATGTATGAAGAGTATATATATGTATGTATATAACTGAATCACTTTGCTCTACACCCAAAGCTCACGCAACCTTGTAAATTAACTATGCTCCGATTTCAAAAAGTACAGCAGAGAGCAGCGTAGTCACTTACCTCCATGCATACTGTCCAGAAAGTGGGTATTTTCACAGGTGCCAATACCGTCGGGTCAGGTATATGTTCAGCAGGTCTCTGTTGAGCCCAGGCTGGGGGAAGGCCATTGTTCTAGGCTTGCAGCAGAGAAAACAGCGGCCCACATAGGTACGGATCCACAGAGCTTCTGTTCCAAGAGGGGAGACAGGACACAGACAAACTCACTTTGTAGGAGATTGATGACGGTTATATGGAAAACATAACACAGGGCACCCGGGCAGAGATCTGATGAGTGGAAGACAGCAAGTCATACAGTCGCTTGAGTGAAAAGATTCCCGAAAGAGTGACTACTAAGTCTAATACCTTTTTTTCTTTTGTTAATTTTGTTGAAATACACAGAACTTGAAATTGATAGAATGAAATTGTATGTAGATAGACAAATAGCTAGCTAGGTAGATAGATCCTACTAAATGTTATATTATAGTATATAATTTACCTAAATTTATCTGTCATCTATGTTTGCACACACATGTACAGTAATAAACTTAAAATTTACGATCATCTCCATATAACATACAAAGAGAATCAGACTCTCTGAAAAAGGTACAATGTATGCTCTTTACCAGATATACTTCTTAGATATAGAGATGCAAACAGACTGGAAAGGAATATACCATGAAAATCCTTAAAAAAAAAAAACATTTTGGAGAAAGAATACTTTTCTGGCTTTTTCATTGTTTCTGTAAAGATAACAAAACAAAACAAAACAAAAAAGCTTTAGTCAATGAGACACGGAAGTATGTATGATATAAAATTAGGAAATGTTACCTTTCACTTCTGGAAACATTTCCATATGCCATAAGGGTTAGGTGTGTAGCCATTTGTTTCTCTAATGAAGGAAATAATTGCTCTGATCCAACAGGATAATAAAACTTCTCTAAACTCCCCCAAAGGTAACTGGTTAGAACTCAGACTTATCTCTTGGTTAAGCCCCGAGGTCCCTCGAAGACGGGTATTCCCTTGGGGTATTTACACGTCAAGCAGGAATGATCCCATGACCTTATGGCCATTGGTAGGGATAAAAAAGACAGGTGTCTCAGGCTCCTGGGGAGGGTTCATTTACATTCCAGAGGGCTGGGGGAGGGAGCAGACAGACTCGCTCAGAGGACAGCTTTCCCTTGACCGATCCACACAGAGAAAACTCATTTTTCCTGCCCCCTAGGGCGTTAGGCTCCTTACGTTGGACCATTGACTTGTTTCTCGTTGCATCCCCACTGGGTAAGGACTGGGGCAAACCCCAGGAATGCACTTATTATTTCCTGTGAAATTCTTCACAGGAAATCCACCTCTGAACCAAGACACCTTGTGTGCATATTCAGGATAAAATTAATAAAAACCCAACAAACAGTAAGTTTAAGTAAAGCTGTTACAGCTATCGTAATATCAGACAGAGTTAGCAGAAAGTGCAGGAAAGCGGGGGGAAAAGGAACAGCGGACAGGAGTAAAAGGTGAGACACACCAGGAAGGTATAACAGTCCTAAAGGAGCATATGAGGAACACTAAACCCTGCAATCACCAGAGCAGAGATGTCGACAGAACTACGATGGCAAAATTAGAGTGGGAGAGTTCAACACACTTCTTTCAGCACTGAGAGAACATTTCAATAAAATATCACAAAAGATATAAAACATTTGGAAAACAAGATTCATCAAGTTTAACTATTCTGTCTAAAACATTTCACAGAACAATGGGAGAATGCTTGAACTTTAGAAAAGCAAACCAAAATGTTCTATTTGCTGAAACTTCGAGGAAGTCTCACAAATGACACAACAGTAAAATCATACAGATTATTATGCATTAAACATTGAACTTAGTACAGCATAAGTAAAAAGAGAACTTGAAAGTGCATATATATTTGGAATTTAGAAAGAATTTTTTTTTAAAACGGTGGATCCAAGAAAAAGTAATTGGAAATTTGAAAATATTTTGAACTTATTGGGAGGATATATATTAAGCTTTGGTCTAAATGTTTTTGGCATATCCCTTGGGATTCTTTTAGCCACCCTCTGAAATAAGGGCCCTTATTATCCTTACAGTACAGATGAACTTGACCAAACACAGGTGTTACTTTGGGGTAAGGCATAAATAAAATTACCATAAATACTGAGGTAATTTATAAGCTGTTTAAATAACAATTGGTCATAAATTCCCAGGGCTTCCCTCTGTACCTCGCAAGTCACATACAGACAGGAGGATTGTGGAGACACAGAAGCATTCTTGAAATGTGGTTTCTAACCCTTAGCAAAACAGAAAGCCCCCGGTGAGTTTTGAGTGGAGAAACACCATGCTGTAAGGTTAACTTTAATCAGATTGTATATTTCACTTCTTAACAGCGGCCGGGCTGGGTGAGACCACTCAGGGACCTTGTTGGAAAACAGAGCAATGGATGAGCGGGTGGTATTTGTTCTAGTGGTCCTGGTATTAGTAATGACTCATGTTTGGTTTCTGCAAACACTTTGAAATAGAACCTCCGTCACGCGCTTGCAGATTGAGTATAGATCGGGAGAGGGGAGGAACAGCCAGAGGTGTAGACGTCTGTGTGCAGGCTTCTAAGACTCAGAAGATGGACCTTGGGTCGTTTTGGGGCACGTGGTGGAGTCTGTGTGTGAACACCTGATGTGTGAGAACATACCAGACGTCTTCGTCAGCCCGCTTGGCTGGTGTCCCCAGCACCCAGCGTCAGTGGTAGTCGACACACGGGTCAGTGTTTATTTCAGCCTCCCGGCCGTGCACGCAGCAGCTCGTGGAAGCCTCTGCTCCCTGTTTCCTCATTCCAGGACACCAGAGGAGAAATAGCTCTTTCTGTGGGAAGTGCCCATTCTCGGGGCAAAGGGAAAAACAGGAGTTTGCACCGAACCCCACAACGACATTGCAGGTTTCTTCTCAGAGGTGGCATGTGGCATGCCTCCGCAGAACATGTCATAAGGTGAGAACTTGACGTAGTCCGTCGTACTTCACGGTGTGGAGATGGTTGAAATGTGGGTGCATCCTGGTCAGTCATCATTTCAGCTCATGTCCGTATGACGTCCATAAGCCCCACCCTGCCCTCGGCTTTGAGGTGTGTTCCAGAGAGACGTGAAGAGGAGAGATGGATGTACTCTTGTCTAGACAACCCTCTTGAGAGAAGTGTGGCATATTTGGAGAGGAATAGGTGCTAAAGTCACTTTTTTAATTGAGGAGGAATAATCAAAATAAATAAGTATCAACAGTATAGCAAATAAATGATTCAGAAGAGAGTGAAACAATCAAATGTAGCAAATATATGTTTCTCAAACCCCATAATATTGTTTGCAAATCTAAAAAGCATCCTTAAAATTTAATGATTGCTCATGAAGCTTGTATTAGGGTTCTCCAGAGAAACAGCAAATATGAGATATATGTAGCGAATATATATTATATATAATAAACGTCTCTAATATAAATATATACAAATATTTAATATATATTATATATTACATATACTTTTATAATATATAATAGTATAATATATACTTTTATATAATATAAAATATACTTTAATATTAAACATAAACATGTTGATTATAAGTATTATATATAAAATTTAAGTTGAACAAAGCAGAGTATTTTTGCATGCATAGAGAAACTTAGTGAAAATTTTAAATGTATCCTTACTGGTATGAAAGCTCACACTAATCCATCCTTTGAGGGTCTCACCTGTTCACATTTTATGGTTGAGCAAAGCAAAACAAAAATACCAGAGAAATTACACGTCCCACGTCTCTCTGTAAATGTGAGGAAGGACAGATTTTTGGAAGTTTAAAGGAAACACATCTAATTTTCACCAGTTCTGTGCAAGAGTTCCAGGACAACAAATCACATTGCAAGACCCTGATTTTCCTGTACTGCTATGAGTTTGAAAAAAGGCCTGGTAGGCTAGGTGAGGTGTTTGTTGGACTGTCACTTCCATAGTAAACAACTATCGTCCAGATCTTGCATCTCTGGGCAGCATTTAGGGGTGTAGTGAAGAATACGGTGACTGAGAATTGCCATCTTCACAGCAATCCACAGTGTAGATTGCCACAGTGAAAACTGTGCAAAGTGTTATAAAGGGGTACTGTAAAATCATCAAGGGTGAGTAATGAGTGAATAATGGGTGGTGGTATTTAAGCTGAGGTTGAGTGGAAATCAACTAAGTAAATGCAGCTGGCATCAGGAGAACACATTGTAGGGAGGGAAGGGTGGTTAAAGGGTCGACCAGTTGTACGTGTAACAAATGACTCTAGTAATGCGTTGGCTGAGATGAGATTGTTGGCTTCAAACCTACAGGAGGATTTTTCTCCTGTGAACCTATCGAGTGCATAGTTTCCCACTTCAATGTGAAGTGTTCCATTTATCCATTAAATGCCTATTGAGGTCTATTTCCTTGCCCTGCTTCCCATTAGAGTAACGTTTTTTCTTCTTTGGGCACATGCCTGCTGACTCAATAGCAAACTTCCATAAACAGCAGGATGTAAAAGCGTGGATTGAAACCATCTTTGAAGGCAAGACTAGAGCTGAGTCTATTTGATGAGGAGAAAAAGAAATGAGAAAACCTGTAGAACTGCTAGTTTTGTCTTGGGCATTAGGATCATGTGAGTGTGTTTTGCGGTGGCTCAGTAGGTCTTAGTATTAAAGTTCCACCCAATGAGGAAATTCTTCCATCATTTCCCTCCCTGTGTGTCTATACATGAAAATAATAGCCCTTCTTCTGGGCAGTCATGTCCATATCTTTGGGGTCACACTCAATAGAGGGAAGGCAGCAAAGCTAAGTCTTCATAATTTCTCAAGTTTTCCCTGAAACATATAGATTATATCAGTAATCTATAGGAAACATCTTCATTGAAACATCTTCAGTGAAGGAGCCTCCCTAAAATGCCCGTACGAGAGAATTCACAGTAAGAGGCAGCTGTTTGAAGTCATACTCCCAAGACAAGATGTTCTATTCAAAAGAGTTGACTTTCCAAACTTCATTCAGTACATCTTCCTCCACCATTTAAGACTTCTTTATAAACATACCATATGCTTGTTTGGGCTTACTGTTGATTCCTTAAAAAAAAAAAAAATTAAAACCCTCTATTTATTGTAATTCAAATAGCCTCTCAAATCCTCTTGAGAAGTCAAAACTTCACAATTGGGCTTCCCTGGTGGCACAGTGGTTGGGAGGCCACCTGCCAATGCAGGGGATACAGGTTCGTGCCCTGGTCTGGGAGGATCCCACATGTCGCGGAGCATCTGGGCCCGAGAGCCATGGCCACTGAGCCTGCGTGTCCGGAGCCTGTGCTCTGCAGCAGGAGAGGCCGCAGCGGTGAGGGGCCCGCATATGGCAAAAAAAAAAAAAAAAAAACCTGCACAATTTTCTACTATTTTCTACTTTCTTTGTATGTGAAGTTGCATTTTTAATGACTGTCTTCAATGCATAAAATATCCTTGAATGTTCTATATACATCTTAAAAAAAAATGAAACTCCACGTATGTATGAAAATTTCCTATAAACTCTTCCCTGTAAAATGTTGTTCAACAAAAGATGTTATTTTTACTTCGCTTCCAGGGGTTTATGATTATGATTATAAAATGGAACAAAATTAAAAGATCTAACTTTAAATGCATTTCCATGTACTGCTGTTAAAGAGAAGGGTATTATACAGAAATTCCAACAGACTCATCCAAATCATGAATATTTTAAATATTGAATACCAGGAAGCAGGGACTATGTTCAGTTTCTTTGTATAATAGCGGTTCTTATCATTTATGGACTAGGGATCTGTATGTAAAAGATAAATAAGTTCCAGTGGTAAGTTGAGTCAAAATGGATTAAAGACCTAAATGTAAGGCCAGACACTATAAAACTCTTAGAGGAAAACATAAGCAGAACACTCTATGACATTAATCACAGCAAGATCCTTTTTGACCTACCTCCTAGAGAAATGGAAATAAAAGCAAAAATTAACAAATGGGATCTAATGAAACTTAAAAGCTTTTGCACAGCAAAGGAAACCATAAACAAGACGAAAAGACAACCCTCAGAATGGGAGAAAATATTTGCAAATGAAGCAACTGACAAAGGATTAATCTCCAAAATTTACAAGCAGCTCATGCAGCTCAATATCAAAAAAAAAAACAACCCAATCCAAAAATGGGCAGAAGACCTAAGTAGACTTTTCTCCAAAGAAGATATATGCCAACAAACACATGAAAGAATGCTCAACATCATTAATCATTAGAGAAATGCAAATCAAAACTACAATGAGGTATCACCTCACACCGGTCAGAATGGCCATCATCAAAAAATCTACAGACAATAAATGCTGGAGAGGGTGTGGAGAAAAGGGAACCCTCTTGCACTGTTGGTGGGAATGTAAATTATGGACCTAGAGTCTGTCATACAGAGTGAAGTAAGTCAGAAAGAGTAAAACAAATACTGTATCCTAACACATATATATGGAATCTAAAAAAAAAAAAAATGGTCCTGAAGAACCTAGGGGCAGGACAGGAATAAAGATGCAGGCGTAGAGAATGGATTTGAGGACACGGGGAGTGGGAGGGGTAAGCTGGGATGAAGTGAGAGAGTGGCATGGACATATATACACTACCAAATGTAAAATAGATAGCTAGTGGGAAGCAGCCGCATAGCACAGGGAGATCAGCTCGGTGCTTTGTGACCACCTAGAGGGGTGGGATAGGGAGGGTGGGAGGGAGACACAAGAGGGAGGGGATATGGGAATATATGTATAGCTGATTCGCTTTGTTATACAGCAGAAAATAACACACCATTGTAAAGCAATTATACTCCAATAAAGATGTTAAAAAAAAAAATGTCATGTTGGCTTTCTAGTTATAATATACTTTCAGTAAGAGATGGTAAGTGGCCAAGACAGTTGTTTCCAAAGAGGGAGCAGTTGGTTGAACAGGGTTGTTTATTTTTCTGCAAGGGAGAAAGAAAAAAAAAATCACCTGTTATTTTTAAAATAAATATTTCAGAGGTTTCAATAATTTGTGCAAAATAGACTAAATAATTTTCCCCTGCCATTTCCATAGAGTATTAATGGACAGCTTTGGCACAGGCTAAAATGCAAAGGCTCCGACCCCCGTCTTTTCTGGACTGTTTAATTGTTTTCAAAGTGCTTCCATTTCAACTCATTTGCTGTGCAAAAGTATTGCAAACAAAGCAAGCATCCTGACCGCTGAAGAGGTACAACTATTGTGATGTTAGCCACCACTTAGAAAATTCCAAAGTCTTCCCAGGGAAAACTTCTCCCCGAAAGTCCATGTAAATCTTGCAAGGTCGCAGGTGACCCGGTCCCAGACCCTCCGTGACCTCACAGGCTCAGTAGCCCTCCCCCCGGGACACACACTTCATCTCCCAGTGGCAGAAGCACGGCCATCCCCAGGTGTCTGCCCTTGCCCTTCTTTCTGTGTGGAGCAATGTTCCTTCGATTATTTTATGGCGTCCTCCTTCATACCTGTAGTCTGTCTCAGCTGTTCTCTCCGTTTTATTTTGCGCCCCACGACTCATCGACATCTGACCTAACAGACATTTATTTACTTGTTTGCCTGCTTTTCCCAGATGAATGGGAAACTCCCCCGGAGAAGGCAGGGTCTCCTAAGCTTCCTCAATACTTTATTCCAATGTCTATAAAAATGCCCAGTAGACATTTGCATGTAATGTGTCCACTCTCAAGCCGTGGTTTCTAGAAGGTCCCCAGCTCTGTCCCCATGCTTCTCTCCACCTCCCCGGTGCCCCCACACAAGCCTACTGCTGTGTCACGGGGCCGTCTTCATGCAGAAAACTTCTCCTTGGCTGGTTCCCACAAGGACCCTGCTCCTGTAGGTTTGTCAGGAATCTTAGCAATGATGTGTGTGTCACCGAGAAGGGTCATGTCACAGTGTACCCATTCTTATCTTTTAAACCTTCATCCTGCCCATTTTTTCTGAAACTCATTCAGAAGTAACTCTTGTCCCTTTGGATCTATCATGAGGAAGATGCTGAGAAATAAGTGTCCACAGCCATCTTCAATATTACATGACCATGATCACTTACTTAAACTTTAAATAAGTGAGGCTGGGACTTCCCTGCTGGTGCAGTGGATAAGACTCCACGCTCCCAATGCAGGGGGCCTGGGTTTGATCCCTGGTCACGGAACTAGATCCCTCATGCATGCCACAACTAAGAGTTCCCATGCTACAACTAAGGAGCCCAGGAGCCGCAACTAAGACTTGATGCAACCAAATAAATAAATAAAATTTTAAAAAAAGAAAGGACATTTCCTAACAATAAGGGTTAAATCATCAAGAAAATATAAACGTATTACAGATGTGTGTACACAAATAACAGAGATTCAGAATAGAGGGTGCACCATTCTGAGAGCTCTAAAGTTGAAAATAGTTAAATCCACAATTACAGATTCAGAGTTCGACCCTGCCCTCTCAGTAAATGGTGTAACAAGTAGAATATGGGTGAGAGCAAAGGTGATGTGAGCTGCCCCCTCAAACACTTTGAAATAACTGACCTCTGCAGAACATTCACTCCCCCGCCAAGTGTAGAACACATCCTGTCCTCAAATGTGCATGAAACACCCATAAGGATCGGCCATACTCTGGGCCATAAAATAAATCATAACACATTTTCAAAGACTGAAGTTCTAACAAGTATATTCTTTGATCAAACAGAATTAAGTTAAAAATCAATGAAAGCAATTACCTTGGAAGTCCTTGACCATTTGGCCATTTAAGAAAAATAGTTCTGCTTGGTCCATGGGTCATAGAAAAAAGTACAAGAAGTGTTAAAAACCCAACCTATTTAAAATGTGGGATGCACTCCTGGGCATATATCAAGACAAAACTCTAATCCAAAAAGATATATGCACCGCAGTATTCATAACAGCACTACTCATAATAGCTAAGACATGGAAACAACCTAAGTGTCCATCAACAGAGGGGTGGATAAAGAAGATGTGGTACATATATACAATGGAATATTACTCAGCCATAAAAAAGAAGGAAATAATGCCATTTGCAGCAACATGGATGGACCTAGAGATTATCATAGTAAGTGTAGTTAAGTCAGAAGGAGAAAGATAAATACCATATGATATCACTTATATGTGGAATCTAAAATGTGACACAAATGAACCTTATCTATGAAACAGAAACAGAGTTGTGGTTGCCAAGGGGGAGGGGGTTGGGGGAGGGATGGATTGGGAGTTTGGGATTAGTAAATGCAAACTATTATATATAGGATGGGTAAACAACGAAGTCCTCCTTTAGAGCACAGGGAATTATATTCAGTATCCTATGATAAACCATAGCGGAAAAGAATATGAAAAAGTATCTATGTATGTATAACTAAATCACTTTGCTGTACAGCAGAAATGAACACAACATTGTAAATAAACTATACTTCAGTGAAATAAATTTTAAATAAAGAACCTACGTAGAGGTACTACAATCTATGTAGTGTGTTCTGAAAGTGAAGAATCTTAAGAATCTCATTTAACACTGTGTAGTCCTGGAAATATAGGTATTTCAAAAAGTCCCATCTTTAGAGATGTCCCTAAATGTTCCTTTAAGAAGTATGCATCTTCAAGGTTAACAATAAGCACTTGTGTTAAATGAGCTAATGGTTATTCTCATTTTACTTCCTCTTAAAGACAAAACCTACCACAGATAATGGTCTGTTATCTGCTTTCTTGCATATAATTGCTGAACCACTTATGATTCCAGGGGACTGGATAACAGCAAACCTGAGGTTGGCCCTCCTAGAGTAATCGATAATACCTGTGCTCCAGAATTCCCATGGATTTTCACAGGTCTTTCTTGATTTCCTCAAGATCCTTGAGAAGTGCTGTGAAATTTGGAAATCTTTTTTTTTTTCCAGCAGTGCTGACCTGTACTTTGATTTACTGTGATAGCAAACCATGGAAGGGCAGTCCAGTGGGTGTAGCTGTGTGTGGCAACTTTAAAAAGTGCCCACAAATTCTTTGCCATCCACCATATCAAATATGAGGATTCCAGGTCCCCTCCCCTTGACTCAGGGATGGCTGTGTCTTCCTGGATCCATCATGTAGGGCAGAAGTAATGCTGTGTAGCCATATAAGACCCTGCAGCTTCCACCTGGCTTTGAGGACCACACGTTTATGGGATGCTGCATCTTTGGTAGCCAGCCTCCGTTCCGTGAGAAGCCCGAGGTACATGGTAAAGCACATCTTGGTGTTCTGGTCAACCCTCTTGACTCGGTGCTGGTTGAGGTAACCCAGTCCGGGTGCCAGGCATCTGAGTACATAGACTCACATCTTGTACGTAGACTCTCCAGCCTCTGCTGTTCTATCCTTGACCTGTTTATGTAGCCATTGCAGAGACAAGCCACCTGACTGCGTCTTTTCCAAATTTCTCCCCCAGCAGAATCCATGATCACAGTTAAGTGAGGCTTGTGTCAGCCCAGGTGGGAACTCCTGATTAGGGTAAAATGACCAGCAGGCCAAAGGTCACACGTCACAAAGCCATGAGCTGTCACAGTCAGTGATGACAGAGGGGCGGTCACAGCTGAAGCCCAGAGGGTGAACCTGAGCGGCTTCAGGGCTGTCTGAGAGACCCTCGGCCACAGATGCAACCCGGGGCATCTGCCATGGCAGCCGTCCTCAGGGGTCTGTAACAGCCCGGTTCATGAACAGGAAGTGAGGTGTGGATTACATTGTGAGATGTGAGCCTTCAGACACAGAGAGAACAAGATGTTTACATTTGTAAATGAAACCGGTATCTTCATGTATGACTCTGTGTGTGTGTGTGTGTGTGTAGAACATGAACACTTGCTTTTCTGTGACCAATAAAACAAAGCGCCTAATGCATTTATGTGATAAAATTGCTAGTATCTATGAGAAGACCTCTTATTTACTTTTCTCAGTTGCTTTTGCCTAAAGACGATTTTTATATCCTTTCGCTTTCAGAAACTCTACTTGACTACAACACAGTAATGCCAAATAGAATAGAATTGAAATGAAACAATGATTTTCTTTTTATGAACATAATTTCAGTTAGAAAAAAAATCACATTCCATTAAGTATAATAAGGTCCTAAACCATGTGTCAGGAGCATAGATGAAATTAAATAGTTTATGTGTATGACCATTAAGTATTAGTATTTCTTAGGCAAATATTTGCTGTTTCAGAACAGAGCGCTTTTATACATATTTGTTGTGCTGAATAAATGACTCTGTCAATATCATGTGATGAGACGTGTTTATAGAAAACTTGAGGGAAATGGTTGTCTATAATCTTTCATCTCTTATAATATTGTAGGGGAGGGGGAGATTTCCCCTTCTACCCCTCTTGAGTCCTTGTGGCTGGACTAATAATAAAATTAACACAAGGGCTTCCTTGGTGGCGCAGTGGTTGCGCGTCCGCCTGCCGATGCAGGGGACACGAGTTCGTGCCCCGGTTTGGGAAGATCCCACATGCCGCGGAGCGGTTGGGCCCGTGAGCCATGACCGCTGGGCCTGCG
>NC_041220.1:149045000-149048878 GCF_002837175.3 Physeter macrocephalus | reverse complement strand
AAAAAAAAAAAAAAAAAAAAAAAATTAACACAAGACAGATGAACAGGAGAAAAAGAAACACATTTTAATTTGTGTGCACAGAGGTCTCCTTGAAATAGGACCTAAGAAGTGGCCAAAATAAAGCAGGCAACTTTTATATTTTTTAGACAAAGAAACGATCCATTTGTGAGGAATTAACAGGACAAAGGAACACCGGTGTTTAGTTAATGAAGAATCTAATCAGAGTTCGGGCTTGAGGCAGTCAGTTAAAGAAATAATAGGCTTCTCAGCCCGAATTCCCTGTCTCTGGCCGTAAGGATGTCCTTCTGTGTACAGATGCAGGGAGGGAACCTTTCACAGGGGGGATGTATTTCCTGCTTCAGGGGGACAGGGAGGAGGGTCAGAGTGTCCCTCCTGCATCGGCTGTTTCTTAAGTAACTTTAATTCAAAATAAGCAACATGCCAGGGAGGCACATTTTGGGGTGGCCTGCCTGCACCCCAGCAATATCTATTCCTGTTGTGGTCACTGTGCAGGACAGTGCAATCCATGTATAATAATAATAGCATTCTTGGGCTTCCCTGGTGGCGCAGTGGTTAAGAATCCACCTGCCAGTGCATGGGCTGTGGGTTCAAACCCTGGTCCGGGAAGATCCCACAAGCCGCGGAGCAACTAAGCCCATGTGCCACAACTACTGAGACTGTGCTCTAGAGCCCGCGAGCCACAACTACTGAACCCATGCACCACAACTACTGAGCCTGCGCTCTAGAGCCCCCCCCAAAAAAAGAATTATCTGTAAAGGAGGGTCATTACTGACTTTTTTTTTTTTTTTTTTTTGCGGTACGCGGGCCTCTCACTGTTGTGGCCTCTCCCGTTGCGGAGCACAGGCTCCGGACATGCAGGCTCAGCGGCCATGGCTCACGGGCCCAGCCGCTCCGCGGCACGCGGGATCTTCCCGGACTGGGGCACGAACCCGTGTCCCCTGCATCGGCAGGCGGACTCTCAACCACGGTGCCACCAGGGAAGCCCTACTGACCTATTTTTAATACCAAGCAGCCAGAAGAAGCAGGTTACTAATTTGAAAGAATCACCACACCTTATCTAAAGGAAAAAGCATTACCATCTAGTGCGAAACCAACAGAAAGCTTGGACTGTGTAGCAAATATTTAAAGTATACCTGGCATTATATTATTTTATTCTATTTGCACTATCTGCTATCCATGTTTCTCCTAAATCTTCAGAAACAATTTAACAATGTCTTTCTTATTACTGTTTTTATTTAAAATCTAACCACTGAATATAATATGAACTTTCATGGAATACAGATACCCTGGTTTAGATGTGGCTCTGGGATCTGGGTTCCAGAGCATTACTGGCACCAAGATAAATGTTTTGGTTTGCTTTAAAGCATATATAATGTGGAAATTCACTGTAGTTTTTTTTTTTTTTAAGTGCCAATGCAATAAAATATTTGGTGTCAGGGTGACAGTTTGCATTTCTTATTTTCCACCCATATTTATATCTTGAAATATGGTGTGTTCTCTTTAGGAAGCTAGTGATTAAGTAAAGTAAAAACAGAAACAGAAGGCAATGCAGAGTGTATCATTTCTGTTTATCTGCAGGAAATTATGTAATAGACAAAATAATAGAAGTAAGCATAATATCAAATAGCTTTAATTCTGTATCAAGGATTTTTTTCTTTTTCCCTCAACATCATTTATTTCATTCTTCACCACTAAATACTGTAAAACTGTGTGGTGTGTCATTTAAATAATATATATTTTATTGAAGTATAGTTAATTTTCAATGTCATGTTAATTTCAGGTACACAGCACAGTGATTCAGTTATATATATGTGTATATATATATATATATAAATAACTTTTTTGGATTCTTTTCCCTTATAGGTTATCACAGTGTGTTGAGTAGAGCTCCCTGTGCACTACAGTAGGTCCTTGTTAGTGGTCTGTTTTTTATATAGTAGTGTGTCTGTGTCAATCCCAACCTCCTAATACATGTTTATACTTTGAGTAGAACTGTTCATTTGTTTAGATTTTACTTTTCTGCCCAATTCTAAGACTGAAAGCACAGCTGGGACAGAGCCTCACCGTTGTCAAATCTGGGCTAGAAATGGACCTGGGAATGCCCGTCAGTGACAGCTGTGTTGCTGGACATCCCTTGGGAATTAGAAACAAAGGATTGGGATGAGGGGGCCCTGGGGGAACACTGGGCACCCCGCTCAGCATTGCCGACTGCACTTTCTAGTTCCTCCTTCGTAACCTCCCGTCTCTCACTAGCTGTGTCCTCATCTAACACCTATGCCTCTTGCACTCGGAGGGGCTCCTACATCTCGGGATCGTGTCTTCTGACTCCACCGAGCCTGCTGTCAGGAGCTCCGATACTTTCCCTTCTTCTCAAAGGTGTGGTCAGGGGCCCTAAGGGTAAATTCTCCTTGACAGTTAGCGGCACGACCAGAAAAAATCGTAAGATAAGAATTCCTGTGAATAGCATGAAACACCGCAGACCCAGAGAATTATCTCTCATCCCGAGTCATTTCATTGACCAATTAAATGAATGTACCACCTTACATGTGAGCATTTTCTCCATTAAAAAAATGTGTATCAATACTCATAGAAATAGTCAAGGTACTTTATACTTCTTTTGTTATTTTTCTCTGATGCCAAAGGTATCTATTTTTTGTTCAATTGCATGTTTACAGTAAAACGCAAGTAATTATGGATATTGACTTTGGTTTAGTACGCGGGGGCCCTTGGGGGAAGGAATTAGGGGGGAGAGAGAGAGAGAGATACACCTTGGAGATTCGTTGCTGAGAGGAAAAGAAACAAAAACAAAGAAAAAAGCAAATAGTGAAAATCATTAGTCCTGCAAAATCAAGACTGTCTCACAACTGGCGCTCTCCCTGTAAAACAAAACAAGCAAAAATCAAACAAAATCTATACAAGTTATTTTTTTAGGATTCATGATTATGGATCCTCTGAAACCTCTATGTGATGCCGGGCAATAGCTCTAAATGGCCCAAAGGCAAATGGAGGAATTGCTTTTGTAAGGTGGCTTGAGTCTAACTTAAATATGCCTTTGTTCCTGGTCTTTTTAGATCTTCCCTTTTGCTATTTTATCTCAGTTTGATGAGTCTATCTACTGCTTTTTTGGGGTTTCCTTTCCATTTTCCTGGGTTCATGTTTCTCTCCAGTTCTGGAAAATCCTTAGCCATTAAATCTTTCAGTATTGCCTATTTCCTAATTTGCATATTCTCTTCTATTGTGACTGATTAGATGTGTGTCAGATCTTGACATTCTCTACATCCTATTTATTTTTCTCATATTATATCCCTGAACTGCATTTTCCAGTACTTTTTGATTTTCATATTCGTTCCCTTAAGCTATAGATACATTGATTGTTATCCATCTTTTGGATTTCTAAATTAAAAGATTTTCTAAAATGTCAGTATTGTTCTTTTTCACATTACACCGATTGCTTTCAAAAGTGATACTCACACCCTCAGATTTTTCATTATCCTCTGAATGCTTTTAAACATTCCAGACCTGGTTTTTATATTCTTTGTATGATAATCCCGATTACAGTATGGCTCTGCGTTCCCGAATTCTCTGCTTTTGTCACTCACAGAGGCTTCTCCTCTTGGATTTTGGGTATTTATTTTGTGATCTCATCTTTGATTCAAGATAATTGCAGCATCTGTGCCCTCAGTGGGAATTGCTTTCTTACAGAGATATTTGCTTTGGCTTCTGCAGGAAGCCAAGATAAATATTGACCTAGAACCAGTTTAGCTTCTGCCAAGAATGCTGCCTGCTAGAGGGCTCCCGGGTTCTGCTCTTGTTTGATGGGCCCCGGCCTGAATCGCCAGGTTCCTTCCACAGTGTTC